>NC_135430.1:11985926-12320092 GCF_051991245.1 Festucalex cinctus | reverse complement strand
TGGTATATGTATGAATATCATGATTAGACCCACAAAAAAAAAAAATCTCCAAATCACATTAAGAAACAAAAAATCAAAAAAGGAAGTTTGCCATTTTGTTTTGAAGCAGCTTTCGGAGGCCACCAAAGAAAATTCAGGACCTGAAGTCAGTTTTACTTAAAAACAGAAAATTTGGCATGTTTATCCGTTTATCATGATTAGACCCACAAAAACTGTCTCAAAACTCATATCAGAAAAGATACAAAATGCCCACCATTTAGCTCGTTTAGTTTGGTCATGTCTACCAGGTAATTTTGTAAAAAGCGGACACGGACGCCTTTACTTAGCCAGAGGAAATTTGGTCTGTCATGATTAGACCCACAAAAAATGATCAAGAACCCATCCTTGAGAAGATACAGATTGTCTACTGTTTGGTTTTGTTTGTTTAGTTTGGTCATGTCTACCACGTAATTTTGTAAAAAAAAAAAAAAACAGACCCTGATGCTTTGACTTATCAAGAGGAAATTTGGTCTATCATGATTAGAGCCACAAAAAACCTGCCATTTTGTTTGCAGCAGATTTTTTTAGGGTCATTTTGACCATGGTTCCTTCAAAGGCAAACTACTCAAAGATTTAGTCCGATTACTACCAAATTGGAACCGTATCCACTAACCAGACCGACAACTCTAAATTGCCAAACATTTGAATTTCCGTCACTGCATGCAGGAGTATCATGGCTGTGAAGTTGGAAGCTTCCCCGACATTCGTCATGTTGAGGCTGTCGGCGTGGCGCTCTACACCCGCCGCACGGATCAGTGCCTCTGTATGGCTCGCCTGGAGCAGCCTCTTGTTCCCCGGCGTTAACATTCCAGGTACACGGATAAAAAAAAATAAAAAAAGCCGGGAGCCGGGCCTCCTTCCTGCCGCTCGCCTTGTGTGGTGCCGAGTGACACGCGTCCGCTCGTCTCTCGGGCGCGTAATCAATCTGCTAATTGGTGTCGGAGGGTCGGCCGCTGTTGAAGCGTCCCCTCCTCTTTCGTTGGCTCGTTCGTCTTTGTCACGCTCAGTGCCGGCATGCTACATTAGTTACGCACACACGCACACAGAAGCAACATCGTGCTTTGTTCATCTTAATGCATGAATCACACAAAAGGGTGAGGCTCAATTTGAGTTTCCATTGGTAACCACTGCTCAGGAGGAGCAAAACGATTATCGCAGAAGTAACAAACCAAAAAACTCTCTACATTTGAAAACAAATTGTACTTTATGCTCATTAATTTTGCCATGATAAGCTTAATTCCTTTTTTTAACCTCTGCAGATCATGACAGAAGAAATTACGTAAATAAAGACAATTGAAGTCAACTGAGTGTGAGCTTTTGATTGGTTGATTGACTGATTGAGAGCAGCATGAATCAAGGATCATTACATTTTTCACTTTTACTCAAGTACAGTAAATTCTGTAGAGTAAATTTGACTCTAAACAGAGGCTATTTGGTCCAACTCTAAACAGAGTAAAATTTCAACTTGGAACACAGTTAAAAAAAAGAAGAAAAAAAAGAAAAGTCACTCAAGGATTGAGGAACAAATCCACTTCAGGGTGAGACAGCCAATCCTCGTTTTGGATATAAGTAAACAGTGGGAGTGGCATAGCTCAGGTGGCAGAGTGAAGGTTGTGCGTTCGTTCCTCAACCTTTGTGTCACTTTTTTTTTTTTTTTATAAACTCGTAAAATTTTGTCAAAATCTCTCCTTGCAAAATGTACTTTTGAATATGTTTTAATAGTTTGTTTTTTTCCATGGGATAGGCAAATTCTCCCGTAGACACTAAAAATATTTGGAGTAAAATTTACTCTGAATATTTTACTCTCTCAAGTGTAATTTTTTACTGTGTTTACCAAATAGACTCTGTTTATAGTAAAATATACTCTGCAGAATTTACTGTGATATTTCTACTTAAATACTGTATGCAAAAGCAAAATCGTACAGTCCATCAGGGGCCTGAGAAAAGTCAGTCATGTTCTGAAAAAGTATGATAAGAATAAATAAATAAATAAATAAATAAATAAATAAATACATAAATAAATAAATAAATAGTGCCCCCTAGCATAAAAATAGGAACACAAATGTTAATACTCAAGGCACACGGGACTTTGCCATGTCATTCTGTCTCCTATACTACCTAGACGGCAAATAGCAGGACAGCAAGTAGGAAAAAAAGCTGCAAAAAAAAAAAAAAAAAAAAAAAAGAAAGAAAACAACACGTCAAAGAACAAATGACGTGATTCCTCTTCTGCGTGCTGCTGACGGAGCCGTCTGAAGAGCACTTGACATGCGAGTGATTTACAGGCCGTTTCTGCGCGGGGTGCCAATCAAGCCGTGATTACACATTGCTGATGGCGGACCCCTCAGCCCCCACTTTTTTTTTATTGCAGAAAAAAAAAAAAAAAGTCTTGGTACTAAAAGCAGGGATGTGAAGGAAAGCACAGAAGAGCAGCAGAAGGTTACATTAGGCCCCCAGTGCCCCCTATAGGCCCCCCAAATCATCTGTGGATGAGTGCTACCTTTTAAGGCAGCTTGACAGTTTTCTGCTTCCTTCTCATACTTTTTTTTTTGAATCCATCTCGTACATATACAGTGGATATGAAAAGTATACGCACCCCAAATGACAACCAAAATAAATCTTTTCAAAATCAAAGTGATATATATAACTTGCACACTCAATAAAAAAAAAAAACAGAAAAGTAAAAAGAAGCAACTGACATGGTTGCACAAGTGTGCACACCCTCTTATAAATCGTGTGTTTGTGTTCAAAATTATCCAATCAGCTATGTTAAATGGGAAATCTCCATACAGCTGCCAGCATTTGAAGTACCTATGTGCCTCAGATGTTCTCGTAGGATTTTCCTGATTTTATTTTATTTTTTTGTGCTTTCTAGCAGAAGCATGAAGGACACGATATTTTTGCCACACATAAAAAAAAGCCAGTATTTGCCAGAAATTCCTGCACCCCTTCAATGTTCATTTATTCATCGTTTTTAAAGCGATAGCACATGGAATATGTACATATAAATGCACTGTGCTGCAAGATGTGACCAATAAAATTCCAGGAAAAGCCTACTAGAACATCTGAACTTCAACTAGGCGCAATCAGAGGCACATTAAATGGTGGCAAGCGTGTGCTGACCTCCATCTAACATAGATTTAAATTTGATTGGTCAATTTTGAACACATCTGCAATTGTAAGAGGGTGTGCACACTTGTGCAACCACATCTCAGTTGTGAATTTTTTTTTTTTTTTGTTAAAAGGTTATCGGTCACATGATTTACGTTTACATTTTCCGATCACAAAAACCTGGCATTTGAACAGGGGTGTGTAGACTTTTTTTTTTTTTTATATCCACTAGACTCCATGTAATCTTGAGATAATGCACTTCAAGCTACAATTTGAAATATGCGAATATTGTCATTGTTGTAATTGCCTTGACTTCCACCACGCAGTAATGCTCTTAGCATAGTTGAGTGCACTACTCTGAGCCGCACGCTATTAGCATTCACGCTGCTTACGCGAAGAAAAAAAAAAAATCCTCTCGAACCCTTTGCACCCTTTGACACTGCTAATAGTCCTCACTCGTTTTAAACAAAAAAGGCAGAAAAACGCACGAAAGTGCAAGAGACGCTCACATTCTCAGCAAGTCTCAGATAATATGTAACTGCGTCCCCTAGTGGCCATGTGTAGCACAGAAGATGACGTCGGGGGAATTTTTTTATGCATTTTTTTTGTATAATAAATGTGGATGTATCCTAATTAAGATGCACTTTTTGGGCTTTGATTGCACTGAAATGTGACAAACATACGAACGATAGAAATGATGGGATGAACAATTCTAAAAGGCATAAAAATAGTAATATGATAAAAATAGTATTGCATATAAAAGTTTAATTAGTATATGAAAGAATCAATTTTTGCTCGATTTGAATGTGCTAAGTGTTGCTAGCAAGAGCGATAAAAACAAATTGAAAAATATATTTTCTTAAAAATGAAATTTTAAAATGTCTCAATGAATATGGGAATTTAGTACAAAATAAAAATGTATTTTTGTTATGATGTTATTTGCGTCTTGAATGAGCTAATCAGTTTGAAGTTGCAATGGTTTGGATCAGTTGAAAAATATGGAAAGAGGAGCTCAAGATGTAAAATCTTTAATTTTATTTTAAAATTTGGGGGGTTTATTTTGAAAATGTGTAAATTTTAGGGATGATAATAAAGCTGCGAGGTAGTAGGAACGGTTAAAATTTGCCGAAAAATGTGGAAGTAGCTCAATACAATTTGTCAAAAATATGTAATTGACCGTCACGAAAAATGTGCTAATCTGAAAAATGTGGGAAACTTGAAGTTTTGATAATATCAGGAATAAAACATTTGCGGTTTTACTTTTAAGTAATAAAATGATAGCGTTTAATCCGATAAAAAACATGAAAGGATAAATAAAAAATTGCCGCCGTCAAGCGCAATATTTCAGTGATGAGCAATAGCTTTTAGTGCGACGATGGCCTTAATGCCTTTTTACAGGCAGAGCTGTGGCGGGGTCAGAGTACGAGCAGATAAGAGCGAAAAACACAAGCAGGAAGTCCAAGTCAAGCCAAAAGTCAAGATGATATGATTGATTCAACATATCAGCTGTGTGTCACAACACGCACGCGCGACCAAATTACTGCGAGTGCGCATTCACCGTCACTGAGACGGCAGCATTCCTGCATTCCCCCGACTTTTCTCGAAAAGCACCCAAGTCGGAACATTCAACACGTTTTTGTGTGCGCAGCCGCCAGTCTAGCAAGTGGGTGAGCTTTTACGCACCCCCGCGTCACTTTTCGGGGAGCCGCGCAATCATGAGGATGTGGTCAAACACACACTCTCACAGCAGGCAAAACTTTTCCCTAAAGGCCGTGCTTGGGAAGGCGGTCTCCGGTAGTTGGGTGAGACGACAGAGAGTCCAAATAATCAACAGGGGAGTTTTGGAATTAACGGTTTGACCTTTTCAGCTCTGAGGGCAAAAAAATATGACAAGAGAAATGCATGGTAAAAATGTGTGGTGCATGCCAAGGCAGCAGGGCGGCGCTATAGGCTGCTCTCATGAAGCCAATTCAGCCAATCACAATCATGAAAGTTCGTAGACTACTTGAAAATCACACTGAAAAGTTAATCATAATTGGAATAACACGATATTAGCTGAAAAAAAAGATCACTAATGGGATTAAAGTTGTATTTTTTTCCGAAAAATGTTTGAAACCTAATATTTTTCACATAATTTAAAAGCTACGAGAGGGGGAAAGTCGTAATATTGGGTCAATAGTGATAATTAATATTCCAAAGCAGATACATGCGCTCTAGCATGTATTGTGCATGCCAAGGCAGCAGGGCGGCGCTATAGGCTGCACTCATGAAGCCAATTCAGCCAATCACAATCATGAAAGTTCGTAGACTACTTGAAAATCACACTGAAAAGTTAATCATAATTGGAATAACACGATATTAGCTGAAAAAAAAGATCACTAATGGGATTAAAGTTGTATTTTTTTCCAAAAAAATGTTTGAAACCTAATATTTTTCACATAATTTAAAAGCTACGAGAGGGGGAAAGTCGTAATATTGGGTCAATAGTGATAATTAATATTCCAAAGCAGATACATGCGCTCTAGCATGTATTGTGCATGCCAAGGCAGCAGGGCGGCGCTATAGGCTGCACTCATGAAGTCAATTCAGCCAATCACAATCATGAAAGTTCGTAGACTACTTGAAAATCACACTGAAAAGTTAAAAGAATCCTAATTGAAATAACGTGATATTAGCTGGAAAAAAAAAACATCACTAATGGGATTAAAGTTTTGTTGTTTTTCTAGAAAAATGCATTAAACCCAATATTTGTCACAGAATTTAAAAGCTACGGGGGGTGTCAAAGCAGATACATGCGAGCTTACTAATGAAGCCAAGACTCAAAGTTATGAGAAAAGCGAGAAAAGTTGGAATAGCGTGATTATATTAGATGAAAAAAAAAAAAATCATAACTAGCGAGAACAATTATTCTGGAAAAATTTACAAAATGTAGAAATATTTTTCACATAGTTTTAAAGTTACAAGTGAAAAATGTCAATATAAGGACAATAGTTATAATATTCAGAGAAAGTAAATTGCAGTATTACGAGAATTAAGTCCAATTATGTTGTAAAAAGTCATAAAGCTATGAGAAAATGTACATTACAAGAAATATTTTTGCTTCAAGAAAGCTAAAAAAAAAAAAAAGAGAATGTGAAATTATGGGAAGAAAGCCATAATGTTACATGAAAAAAAGTTGCAATTTTAGGACAGCATACTACCTTAAGTCATAATGTTATGAATCATAAAACAATTGCATTTTAAAAATGTTACAAGGACAGATGTAATACTGTAGTCCTAATATGACCAAAAAAAGTCACAAAAAAATTAAAAATTATAAGAAGAATGTCAAAGTTACAAGAAAACAAAACAAAACAAATAACAATAAAGTTCTACATGTTTTTAGTTCTTATTATAAGGAAAGTCATAATTTCCGAGAAAAAAAAAACATGTGAACAAACTAGGTAGCAGAAAGCCTGCTACAATTACCAATAATGAAAAAGCCGAACTCTTTGAGCAGGCATTCTCGCAAAGCCTCTCCGCACAGATGCACTGGACTACACAGTGATGCTCTTTAAGATGATGCATGGCAAAATAAACATCAGTTATATCCACAACATAACCAAACTGCAGCATCTGTGAAATAAAAGTGACATTTTGATCCCGTTACGACGTCTACGCCACTAAAAGCGACGTCAAACACCTGCACGCACGCGCACGCCTATGATCCTCTCGCCTCTGATGTCGTCCGCCTTTTATAAACTGCTCCGCCCTGCAGTCGGGAAAACTTTCCAGCTTTTTCTTCTTCTATCTTTTTTTTTTTTTTTTTGCTTGGAGGCAGGAAAGATAAAGGATGTGAGGAGTTTCCCACCTGCAGACGAGGGGGCGGTGCTGTGTTCACCTGGACTCTCACGGTCCGAAACAGACCGGCACTCGTTACAAGAGCACTTCTTATTGGCCTGCTGCCAGTGATGGGAAGTAACCAACTACAGATACTTTGGTCCTGTACTTGAGTACATTTTCCAGTTGTCTGTACTTCAGTATTTAAAAGTTTTCTGAAGATTTCTTTACTTGTACTCTCATTTATTTAAAAAAAAAAAATCTCTATTTCCTGTCTTGTCAAAATAATATTAGTCATAATAATAATAATCATCATCATTTTTCAACCTCCCAGATGTCAACTCAATGTAAAAATAAAAATGCATAATTCAGTTTGAATGTTTCAAGAAATTATATTTAGTTTTATTATTTTTAAAAAAACATTAAAAATTAAAAGGAAAAACTGTTGACTGTATCAAGAAATCACATTTATTTTTATTCTGACTTTTTTTTCTAATTTTTTTTAACATTTTTAGTTGAATGTTACAAGATATTAGTTAGAATGGCTAGAATTATTATTTTTTAATGATTTTTAATGAAACAAGTGTATTTTTCCACATTTTAATTTGAAAAGTAAAAACTAAAATTCAGTTTGAATGCTACAGCTGCCACACGTTTTGAAATTTAAAGTTAATTTGTAAAAAAAAAAAAAAAAAAAAAAAAAAAATCACACTATTTTTTTAATGTTACAAAGATACTTGCTATTTTCATAGAAAAGAAAAAAAAAAGAAAAAACAATGTAATCTTGACTGGTACGAAGGTATCAAAATCTATTATATTATGTAAAAAAGGTTAAATAAATATGTCACACTTGTTATTTAAAATCATTTTAATGTAATGTAATCAAATTAAAAAAATATACAGGTATATATAAAAATGGAAAATTTAAAGTTGATCACAAAAATATTTAATTTAAGCACTGCATATTTTTTTTACATAAAAATTAAAACGAGAAGTTGAATGTTTCGAACTAAAAAAAAAAAAAAAAAAAAAAAAAAAAAAGAGCGAGAGAGAGAGAAACATTTTGAATGCGAGAATGACGAATAACTTTTTATGTCGTCGATAACATGTATTACATAGTACTGCTTGGCATATGTTGAACTCCAGTATAATGAATTGCTTTTCACACACGATGAAGTGGCCCTTGTCTTCCTTCCATTTTCCTGAATCTGACCTCTCACGGATGACGCCAACAAATATGGCGACTTGTCCCAACACGCCCGCCCCGTCAAAAGCGCCTCCCGTAGCCGCAATTTCTTGTTTGAATTGTACGAACTTCTCAAAGGTTGTGTGTTGTTTTGGAGGAAAGCTGCTTTGGGATTAGTGCTGCTTTACAGAGCACAACGCTGAAGGAAAAACACTCGCAAGACGGCGTGTTACAACTAATTTAGAGTCAACGTCCTTTTGATGGCGGAGCTCGGCGCGCCGCTATTGAAAGCCGCGTAAATCAATGTTTTGTTAGCGAGCAGAACAAACTGGAAGGTTACAGAAGTTGCTCAAGGTTTGCTATTACTGACGTTAAAATATTTTGTTTGATAAGCCATATAATAGTACTGAGAACAAGTGAACTGTGGCTGGCTTGTGAGCTAGCCTAGCATTTGCCTTCTAAAGCATCGTCTTTTAATTTAAAAAAAAAAAAAAAAAACTCCCAAAAACAATGTGTTTGTAAACATTTGTAAACATTGATAAATTATGGATTCCGAAGAACTATTAACCATGAGATATCGCTCCTAACTAAATGTTAGCCTAACTAGCCTAGCATTTGCCTGCTAATTTTTTTCTAAAAATGAAGAAAACTGAAGGGGAAAAAAAATTACAATCATTTCCTTTGTAGATCCCAAAAATGTGAGTCTATGGAAATATTAGTCCAGAAATTTCTCTGATTAATGGCTAACTGTGACTAGCTTGTAAACTTTTATCGCATTTGCCTTCTAAAACGCTTCTTTTTCAACAACTAATTGCTCAGTGTCGCTAGCTTGCAAAACTAGCCTAGCATTACATTAAACATTGTTTTCCCTTTAAAAACAACAAAACAGTTTCCTAAAAGGATAACAAACCAATAGTAAGGAGTAAGGACAATCCCTAATAAACAGCTAACTGTGGCTTGCTAGCAAACTTGGTATAGAATTTGCCTTATCAAATTATCTGCTATAAATTTCTATACACAAATGTAAATTTTCCTCTGGGTAACCACAAAGGACTTGTAGTATTTATTAGTCCCAGAATACTGTGATAAATCGCCAAAGCCAAGGCCACTGGTTAGCGAACGTAGCCTAACTCCCTACGTATAAGCATTTGCCTTCTGCAATAAAATTCTCTTTTAGAAAAAAAAAAAACCTCCATTAAAAAAAAAACAGTATAAAATTTTCCAAAATACTGTTTTCGAAAAATTCTGACAGCAAATTTCTTTCAGGGATCCATATACTACTCGGAAACTGATTCTTAGGAACCAGTTGTAGCAAAACATCCGCAACAAACAGCTAACTGTTGCTAGCTGTTGAATTAACTTAGCATCTGTCAATCTTTACAAGACATTCTCTTCTACTAGACAAACATTCTTCATATCATAAATATGTGATCGTAGCACAGAAGCTCCTGGACGACAGGACGATGAAATGCTGGCTAAACAAATCGTAAACGCGGCCCCCAGCGGCTGATTGTCTTGCCGCTTCATGAAAACTTCTGCCATAAAATGATTTGGGGCCCATTCCCGATCAATTTGAACTTTTTCGTGGGGTCTTTAGAGTGGATATATGAATAAAACGAGTGGATGTTCCTGTGTGTGAGGTTGTTAGCTAGCACCATTTGGCTTCATTCTTATTTTTAATATAATATGCGTGTCACGAAAATAAAAAATCATCAGATTAACTGAACGAATCTGGTAACTTTTGTTCTTGTTAGCGACTAGCGCAATCCTTGTTGGATAATTGCAATGTTTGACTATCAATAAAAGATAAAATTGTGACAATCAATCGCAAAGTCACCATAAAGTAACTTCCCATTTTGTACGATTTTAAAAGTTGGTCTGTTTTCTTCCTATTTTAGCGACTAGCACTATAACGTATTTTCATGAACTGCAGTATGTGCCGACAATAAAAAAAAAGTACAACGAATGAATAAAGCAATCCAAACCATATACAAATTATGCATGTTTTTAAAAATGTATCCAATAAGACAACAAAATATATTTAATTCCTAGTTAGCCACGAGCACAAAAGTTCAAGAACGAATTAACACGGTTTTGAAAATAAACAGATAAATGTGGCTAGCTAACAAACCTAGCCTAGCATTTAATTTCTCAAATTCCCATCTAGAAAATGTTCATTCAAAAATCTACAAAATCTATTAAGTATTTTGCGTATATTTTAATTGTGAATAACTGCTGATAAACTACTAACCGCAGGTAGCTAGCTAACCCTTCTAAAATGTTCTTTTGAAAATAATTTAAAAGGGAAAAAATGCAAACAAAAAATAAACCCCACCAAGTTTCCTAAGTGATCCATAAGTAATCCAATATTCTGAGGAATTATTTGTCACAAAACAGCTAGCTAGTGAACCTAGCCGAGCATTTGCCCTTTACTGTAAGACACTAAGTGAGGATAAGCGGTTCAGATAACGGACGGATGTAAAATTATCTTGAGAAATGTTTACACAAAAAGACTTCAATTTCCCTCTGGGTTTCCTAAAGTATTTTGACTATTTATTTGTGACAAAATACCTCAGATAAACGGTTAACTGTGGCCAGCTTATGATCGGGAACCAATCAATTAGCCCACATGCGACCATCTTGAAGCTTTATGTTGAAATTTTTACTCTTAAATGGTGTCAGGAAAGTTTTTCAGAAAATGTAACAGGTGTCAGTCATGTCCTGACTCACCTATGGAGTGCGCAGGCACACACATACACACAAAGACACGGTGTAGCCCAACCCCCTGGCCCTCTTTCACCTCAGTTCAAAGTGGCTGTGGCTGTCTAGCCTTGGCGTTTAATGTTTAAGTATTGGGAGCGGCCCGAGGAGAGCAAATAAAAAGTCTTTACACACTCCGAAGAGCTGTGATTCCAACATTTACTGTATTGTGACATTCCCATTGTGAGCCGTGTACACTGCCTCCATCCTTTTTGGCTGAGGAAAAAGGTGTTCGGGTTCGAGCAAGGCGGAAAGCAGAACTGGTGAAAGTACTCACACGCTGTAGTTAAGTGCAAGTACAGATGCTGAATAAAAAGGATGTCTTGTAACATTCGTTTTTTCTGTTTTATTTTCATTTTTTAATTAAAAAAAAAAAAAAATCCAAATAAAATGTGTGATATCTTGTGACATTCAACTTTTCATTTTATTTTTTATTTAAAAAAAAAAAAAGCCTTTAAAAAAGTTAAGTAACAAGTAGCTTATACTAGCGTCCACATATTATATTATTTTTCTTTATCAAACTAATTTAAAAAAAAAAACAGTGTGATAGTCAACTCCTGTACTTAAATAGAAATTAAAAAAAATAGTACAAAAGAAAAAATGAAAAACCACGTTAGCTAGCATTGGATTCACTTTTATACTAACAAAAAGTGTTAGCCTTGCTAAATGCTAAATAAGCTAACTGAAGAAAAAAAATCAGAGATTGAAAATCTAACGTTGCCTATTTTGACAAACTAAAGAGTGAAATGTACATATAACTGTTTTAAAATGGAGTACAGCTACCTGAAAAATCTACTTAAGTACAGTAGCAAAGTATTTGTACTTGGTTACTTCTCACAACACAATGCTGCTGCTGCTTGTGGTGAACAGGAAATCCTATTTGCCGCCAAGACAAACAACCCAGAAAGCCTGATACTACTTACATGTTTGTGCGCCATTATTCCCGCACTCCTAATCCGTCTAACAATGTTACAAAACATTCCGACACGGGGAGGCTTTAACGTGCTAATTGGGAGCAGGAGGAGGTGCAGGCGACTCAAGTCAACAGCGCTACCTTCAACGTCCCGCGACTTGGACGGAAAGAAATTATTCTTCAAAATTCAGTGATGTCACCTCACGGCAACCTCACCGAGCAATCAAGCACGTGCCGCTTATCAGAAGTTAACACTTTTGGCCAATGCTAATTCAGTGCATCTCACAAATATCAATGCAGCTCTGCTTACCTTTTGGCTTTGAAAGCGTTGCTTCTTGATGATAACATTTCTGCTGTTGCTTGAAAGTAGCTCTGGATCTTCACGCAGCCGAGCTGATCACGTCACAGGTGGTAAAACTGTGTGGGGATGATTATGTAAATTTGAAGTGCAAAATGGCTCACTCACAGACATTTTCAGAAATTGTCTAATAACGTAAGATTTGCGTGGTATAGCTTCCTTTTACTTTTACTTCAGAGACTACAATTATTTGTATACATCGAAGCAAATAGACATATTTCCATAAGCTGTCCTCTTTAACATCCAGTAGTTGATTTTATTCTATTTTTGTGTATTTTTTTTTTTTTTTTAAAGAAATTAAATGTGTTTAGTGACAATAAGCAAAGTGGATTAGACGTCACATGCAACCTTGGCCATGCAACCTTGGCGAGAATGGTGTAAATAATGACCTCAATCCTTCAAGAAACGTTTTGGAGAAAAGCAGCCTAACTTTTGCTGCGTCACCTCTGTTAGCCAAAAAAATGGTGTGGGAAAGAAAAGAATTAATGTCACCAACATTTAGTAGCATTGTTTACAAATTTACATTTAGAAAAAAAACTTTCATCATTTCACTTACTTATAGTCCTTCCGCCTAGCTAGCTAAGTAGCTAGCGTTATAAGTTAATGTATGAAAACTGTGAGAAGACAAGGCACCACCAACATTATTTTGAAAGTCCCCCCCCAAAAAAAAAAAATTAAAAAATAGTAGTACAAGTAAATGTGTCGTCACAAAAAAGTCATGAATTATAGTGAATACACTTAAGACCTGTAGTTAGCTTAGCTGCTAGCAACATACAATTTGTTAGCAAAACATTGATTTGAGAACTAACCTTGCTATGCCGTGCTAGCGCTCAGTTTCTTAGCTTAGCGCCTAGCATCATACATACAATACCAGGAGGAAACAGTATTGTACAATAATTTAAAAGATCTCCCCCTCCCCCCCAAAAAAGCACAACAGTAAATGTGCCATTGACAACTGATACACATCTAGGGCATAAACTTCTGCCAAGGCAGAACAAAAATGATAGTTAGCGCTAGCCTACTCACTTTTAGCTTAGCGACAGGTGTAACTGCTAATTTTTATATACAGTAGTCACATATTGAAGTAATGTTCCGCTACAGTCCTTTAGGCGGCAATAAGAGCCATATTACGATATTAGAAGAAGAAGATTATAAGTTATAAGACATCTAGTGCAATCGATACATCACATAATTACATTTTTTAAGCATTGCACACAATGCCACTAAATTGTCTGTGGCGTCCCTCAGGGCATCACCACTGCAGCATCTCTGCGAGATGGCGGAGAACAATCTCCCGCCGCTTGCCAAGCGCACACGCCATCTTTTGGCGGCGGCGGACGTCGTGGGCGAGTGACAGGTTGGTCGGCGAGCCAACATGGAGGTCAGCCAGGATGAGCTTTAATGAGACGGAAAGTGCAGCGAAAGACTGGCATCGGCCGCCGCTGGCGGGGCCATGAGTGGCATCCAAACGACGCAGGAACTTCTGCTATTACTTCATCGCGCTACGCTTGCTGTTACGTACTTAACTGTGATATGACACACTATTATGATACTTATTGAAAGCTCTTACTATATGGGTCTGATTCCAATTTTACTTTTGAATTTTTGGTTGACATTTTTTACACGTTTTTATTCATTTATTGTTGCCACAGTCTTTCTTTTGTTTAGGTAAAAGTGGCAAAATGTAGACCCAAGTATAAGAATGCTAGCTTAAAAAATGTAGCTTAAAAAAAAAGTTAATTTATTTCCAAAATAAAAACGCAAACACAGTACATGGAGGGATCAGAATATTAAATGAAAAAAGTCCAAATTAGTCTCTGTATTAAACAATTAAACAAACAAAAACAAACACTCACCATCCGAGGCCACATGAGAGCAAACAACACAAACAACAAATGACGAGAAAATGAGGTACACCTGGTGAAGATACTTCGAGGGAGCTGATTGGTAGACACGAGGCTCGGCTGATGACAGGTGTAAACAAAAACATACCAATCTTTTCACATACCATGGTCATATTTTATTGAATTTCTTTACGTTTCCATTAAAAAAAATAAATAAATAAATTGTGCTTAATATTTTAATTTGCATGTGTTTTCTGATTGGCTGAGAGAAGTCACATGGGTTTACTACATCTCTCATCTGCCTGATGGTGAAGTTCCAGGCTAAGATGATTTTGTTGAATTAGATTTTTGTTTTCAAATTAAAAAAAAATAATCTTAACTTCAAAAATTACATTTAAATACATTTGTAGTTATTTATTATTTTAAAAATTGTTTTACGTTGCTTTGAAAAATACAACTTTTTATAGTCGTTTAAAATAATTTTTAGTAATTTAAAAAAAATGTAATTTATTATTTTTAAATATATTTTATCGTGTTATCTTAATTTTATTTTATTTCTGACGATGAGGCAAATGATTCCACTGCCTCGCTAATGCAACCAAGCTTAGTTCCGACCGGTTTAAAATGAGTTTGTACAATACTCTAAAAAGTACTACAGTATGTTTAATATTCACTTTCTAGCTATACTTGAACCACTTTTTATTTAACCACCTTGGAAGTTTTGATTTCCAAATAGTATATGCACGAACATGATGTCTATTTTTTATTTTTTTTTCAGTTCAATATCCAACATTAGAAGAAAAAAGGTACATTTAAAAAATAAAATTAACAAAATTATTATGATGAAAATGAGGATGATGAAATATTGTGCGGTCCAGGAAAATATGACTGGAGAGCCATTTTTGGGCCTCGCCCCTCAGTTTGGTAACTTATGTTTTAAAGGGGATTTCAAATGAGTACATTTGTGCAGTGCTTTTTTTTTTTTTTACTTTTCAAGTGTACAGTCCAGTTGTATAACTTTTTGCATATTTTGAGGTGGTGTAAAAAGTTTGACAGCTGCATGTGGATTGAAAGCGAATCCTTGGTTGCGTTTTGGGTGGCTTTGACGCGCGCATGTGCGCAACCATGCAGGGCGCCCGCGAGTTTTCTCTTGTCACGTTATGCCACTTTTAGAACATTTATCACGCATGAGTTGCCACGGGACATATTCGTGAAAGTTCACGGGGGTACAGTTGGCCAAGAGAGGCGCTTTTTTTTTTTTTTTTTTTTTTTTTTAATATATAATTGATGTTTTCCCATGGAGGAGCCCCTCCCAGCGACGCAACACATGCAGGTGGAAGGAAATCTTTGCTTTTTGTGTGTGGGTTGGTGTGGGCGAACATGAAGAGGGCGAGCCAATCAAGTCCCTCCCCTGCTATAGATCGCTGCTATAATACAAAGCAGTAAAAAGCGGGTCGCCTCACACAAGCGGCTGCAGCTCGACTTGAAGATCCGGCGGGTTTCTTTTTTTTTTTCTTATTATTTTTGATTTCATTTCACCTTTAATTAAAAGACAGAAGAAGAGGGCACAAGAAGCCTCCTTGGATGTTCTTCCCCCTTCCTGAGACGTCCATTTCCGCACCTGCCCGTAGAAGAGAACCGGAGGGGGGGGGGGCGAGCGACAAGGGCACCGGGAGAGAGCCGGCAAAGGCGCACCGAGAGGCGGCCATATACCTCGTGAAGGACACACACCCCCCTCCTCTCCCTCCTCCTCCCTCCCCCCCCACCCCCGCCCTTTCCATCAACATGCTGCTGTGGACCAGAATAGTCCTGGTGGCCGTCGTCTGCTCGTCCTTGGCGGTGTCCCCCGGCATGGGATGCGGACCGGGCCGGGGCTACGGCCGCAGGAGGCACCCCAAGAAGCTGACACCTCTCGCCCTCAAGCAGTTCATCCCCAACGTGGCCGAGAAGACCCTGGGGGCCAGCGGGCGCTACGAGGGCAAAATCACGCGCAACTCGGAGCGATTTAAAGAGCTCACGCCCAACTACAACACGGACATCATCTTCAAGGATGAGGAGAACACCGGCGCCGACCGGCTCATGACTCAGGTAAGGTGCACGCGCAGGCAAAAACGCGTTTTTTCGCCACTCCGTGAACGCACCATCCCTTGTCAGCCCGATTGCGCACCTCCAAAGTGAAGTCTTTTTAGCCCCCTGGTGAACTCTGCGCATTATCCACGGCTCCACGCAGCCGAAACCGACCCTGCACTTTTTATTTATTTATATCAGAGCTCATTTTCTCCCCCTATATATAAAAAGGTATCCACGCGGCAGCGCGCATGCGGACAGTCAGGGACGCTCGGCCTTCATGCTTGGTGACAGTGGATTTAAAATATTCATGTGCAAGCCTTGTTCTTCGTATCTATATTTGTATCCTCCTCCAGCTGCTCCCTTTGATTAAAAAAAAAAGCAAGATGGACATTTGGAGTCATGTGGGTTTTAATTTTAAACAAAACTTGTCATCTGTATCATTCAGGTGGGTCCGGGTCGCCGTCCAGACACAAATTGACAGAAATGACATTTTTGGAGGACGTTTTTTTTTTTTAATTATTCACAAGCTTGATTCGGCTCGCGGTGGTCCTGATGTGGATGCTGGTGGTCCTGATGAGGGCCAGACGCGAGCTGAGGAGTCGAGATGAAATATTCACCGTGCGTGCGGTCGCTCGCTCCATTCGCACCCCCCGCGACCCCCCCCCCCCCCATCATCATCGCGGATATACTTTACAGGCAGCCACGCATGGTCCAAATTACGTCTCAGCAACTGAGTTTATGATGTGAAAATGTATTTTTAATGACAGCAGAACAACTCTGGTGCAGCATAACCCACAGGTGATTGTTCGATCTCTACTAAAATGATAACTGTTGGTTTTGCGCATTTTTTTTTTTTTTTTAATGGAAAGTCGCTAAAACAGTTGGCGTCCTAAATCGTTAGTCAAGACCCAAAGGGAGCTACTTTTTATGTCCGCGGCATAAGCACGGCCACATGGGGATTATAAGGCTACAGTGTCGGTGTTGCGCGGCTTTACGCAAGAAGTCGCTCGCCGTGGGATTTTTACGCACGGTAATTTTACGCATGAATGTATAGCGGGGTTTATATAGCTTACATGCATTTTGTGTTGGCGGACGCATGCCGAACGATCCGCGTAAGCTTCCTAACAAAAGTGCACTAAATGAAGTGATAGTCGGCTCGTTTTCTGCTTGATTCACTCCAAGTGATTTTCCCGATTGCTCCTTTTACGGGTGCAGTTTCGTTTCATGTTTTATTATGAAGTCGCGCTTAATTGACAGGAGCTAATTAAGCGTGAAATCATCCCCCCCCACACCCCCACCCCGCTTGTCAAAATGGCTGTTTGCGCTGACAGGTAGCTGAGAAGTGTTTCCTCAAACCAAATCATTTGTGAAACGGATTAAGAGGTTGGCTGTTGGACAACTTTAACCCCCTCCTTCCAGAAGCACAAAGTCCGGGTGGGGGGGGGAGGCTGGAGGGGGCTTTACGGTGGCTGAGCAGAAGTGGGCTTGATTTGCGGCACACGACCTAATGAATTAATAAATAGGGGCCCTTTATGGCTCACTTAGAATGTCTCCCCCCCCCCACCTTTTGCCTTGTGCATTTAATGCAGCGCATTCTACAAGTGTGATATGCTCATAAAGCTGCAGCAGCTGATATATGTGCAGACTGCAGGAGAAAAAGGGGAGCTTGTGGACATTTCACAAGTCTGTCAGTCAGCAGGCGACTTAAGGAGGCGCGTCACGTCCGCCCCCAACCTCGATCCCATAAGACTTTGCTGGACAAGAAGAATGAAAGTGGTCCCTGAAAAGCCTCTTTGTGATGTTTTTATTTGACATATCGCTCGAGTGTGGAGAAGAGTTGTCTCGGAGAAGGTGAAGCATCCGCTCTGAGGCCCGAGGGGAGCTTTTATTTATTGGCCAGATTACAAATGTGTTTCAAATGGTCACCTACTGCCCCGATATGAGTCGTGTTGCGTTCAATGGCACATATACGTACAAATGGAGAAACGGGAGGGGGGTTGCTGCTCGCACCTTCCCATGCAGACCCATATGTTATAGAGCAGTGAAGCGAATGTGGGCTCTTATCAATATTTCATAGTGGGCTTTTTTTTTTTTTTTTTTCCTTTATCCGAGATGTGCCCTCTGACACGGCTGCTCGGCGCCGAGAAATAAAAATGCAAGATCACATTTAAACATCACACCAGCGCTCAGCCATGACAGAGAAAGGACACGCTTCACAAGATTCCAAATGGGATAAAAGTTCGGAAAATGATGCTGGATGGTCCGTACTTGTTTTAATTACAGAATTTAACTCAACCTCCTAATATTGAGTCAACAGTACAAAAGTAGTAGCTCTGAGGGGTACATCCCCAAAAATAACTTTCTGTATCGAACTGTATTGAACTCAAAAGCTCTCACAGAACCTCAAGTGGGCCTCCAACCTACTGTTCACATCCATTTGGCCAAGTATTGCACTCCAATTGTACCTTTTCCAGTACGAAAATGGTACAGCTGTCCTCCTAATCTGAGGTCACGGTTAGGAAAGTAGTAGTCATAGCAAATGGTCAGAAATTGAGGTACAGATTAGTCCTAGTGTTGAGGGTACAAACCCTTAATAGGGGCACAGCAGGCTTCCATTTCTAGACTCTAAGACTGTGTTTGGACTTTTCATAGGGTCAAAAAAAGATGGCAATCAAAAGTCAAGTACCGAGGGTGTCAAAATACATTTTTCTGGTTGTATCACTTGAGGTAAATATGGGTGCAGTATGTGCCAATTTCTGTCTCTCGATGTTATTTATAGACTAATGTATCGCCAGTGAGGACCAAAAGTATACAAGGTGTGCACCCAAGTAGTAAAAGTCAAGCAGTGATTGATTGATGAAATGGATTTTCAGAGTCTGGTGTTGTGGGTACGATAGAATGGGATGGTAGGTGTCTATTTGGGTCCATCGAAGTACAAGCAATGCTCCAGACATTTTCTGGGATCAGAAGTAAAGAGTACAAAGCACACCTAGTCAGAAATAGAGGTAAAAGTGGGTACCCAGTCAATACTAGTACCGTTTCTAGGGTCAAATATAGAAACCTAATTTGAAGTCAAGTTAAGGGTACCGAAGGACACTTTTGCAGGGACAAATAGAGAACAGAGTATGAGTCTACTCATACGTCATTAACTGTAAAATGGTAAAACATTAACAGTAAAAATGGATCTTTGACGTCTATAACCGTCAATGGCAGTGAAGGAGTTAAAATGTACAATACAACCATGCTATAATTATTTGGACTGTAAGGTTACATTAATATTTCTATGGTTAATATAGTCAAGTTCTACTAATCTCTGGGCACTAAAGGACCATTTTCTGGGTGCAAACAGAGTACAAAGTATATTCTCAAGCTGTAGGAGTCCGGTGTCAAAGGTACTAAAGTAGGGTAGTACTCTATATTGTCAGGAATTGGGGTACAATGGGCACTGACGTTGGGGTCAAAAAGTTCTAGAATTAGTCCTTCTATACCATAAATCCAATTATGCAAGATCACTAAGGTATGAGAAGAGAGGATGTACCCTTCAAATGCATCCCATAGAGATAATGATTTGATTCTGCACTATTTTTACGGCCAAAAAAGTACGGGATTGGGTTTGAAAGATGACTTTTGATGGTAGCAAATGAAGTGACAAGACATTCCACCCTTTAAGGTTCACTATTTGTGGTTGGGTTGCAAGTTCAGCAAAGACACAACTCACCGATGCTTTGTCTCGTCGGCAGCGGTGCAAAGACAAGCTGAACTCGTTGGCCATCTCCGTGATGAACCAGTGGCCCGGCGTCAAGCTGCGGGTCACCGAGGGCTGGGACGAAGACGGCCACCACTTCGAGGAGTCCCTCCACTACGAGGGCCGGGCGGTGGACATCACCACGTCGGACCGCGACAAGAGCAAGTACGGCACCCTGTCCAGGCTGGCGGTGGAGGCCGGCTTCGATTGGGTCTACTACGAATCCAAAGCCCACATCCACTGCTCGGTGAAAGCAGGTACGCTGCAGGATGAGGAGGAGAAAGCTGGAGATGACCGTAATTTAAATGTTAAAACATTTTACTCAGTTTTATTTACAAGCTTTGCAGAAGAAATTAGAAACGGAAGTAGAAAAATGCGATTAACCGCGATTAATCGTGCGATTAATCAGTTTTTAAAACATTCTTGGCAATACTACTTTTATGATCAAGCCAAAGTATTATTATTACGGTTCTTATAATCATGCTGGAAAGTACTTTTTTTAAAAAAAATACTTGTATCTTGCCAAAAATTGAGCAATTTTAAGAGTCCTGATTAGGATCCCAGTGGAACACCCTGTGAAGTTAGGAAAAATACGACCCCAGATACAAATTTCACCGATCGACACCAAATTTGGTGGACAAGTCTATTATGACAGGACCCACAAAAATGTCTCAAGGACCCATGCCTGCAATTGAACAGGAACTCAGCCATTCGGGCATATTTCAGGGCTCATACACTGACAAACCATAACTCGTAAATTCACCCAAATAAGCCACAATAGACTGAAAAATAACTCAATGACTAAATAACAACTACCTCAGCCTCAACCTCTACCTTTTGATCATCACTACCTGGATTGAAAAAGGGGCGGGCTATATGAAACTAATTGAGCTTTAATTCTTATTATCACTGGTAAATAAATCTCAAACTCAGGGCTGTTGCATACTCGCATTTTTCACTTGAATCCTACCAAAAATTGACGAATTTAAGGAGTCCTGGATGTGACCCCTGTGGAATTATTATTTAGCATGGCATGACACATGAAAAAGTCTCAAGCAGCCCTCATTTTAAAATCTAATACTAAATAGGACTTTTTAGTTTGCAGACCACATTTTTAAAGAATTTCTGCCATTCAAAAAAAAATTCCCAAGAATTAATCAGATCATCACAGATTGTTTTTTTTGTTTTTTTTCCACAAATGTTATCCTTTTTTTTTCAGTTTGTGAATCTTGTACATCAAAAGTGGTTGTATGTCGTCTTACGCTATACAAATAAATCATTATTGTTTTGTTTTTTTTCACCAATCAGGAAAACCTCCAGACATTGATCGTTGATCATAAGTCTAAGCGAGCTGATAAATCCCCCATTAATCATTCAGCACACACTCTGTGAGATCACAACATGGGCCGGGCCCCGACGTGTCATTTGGGGGTCAGGCGACTTTACCAAAAGGATTTGCCCGCGAACAATGTCCAATCGCTCGGGCCAAATCTGGTTTGCGGGTTGTCACCTTATTTCATGGCCCGGAATCTTAAAAGAAGATTAAAATCCCCCCTCCTCCCCCAGATTCTGAACCCCCAACCCTCCCTCCTCCTCCAGAAAGTGTGATCCTAGAGACTGGTATGTGAAGAGCTCCCACCAAGGCCAAAATTATTGTCATCAAGACGAGTCACAAAGCAGCCGCACGGGCAGGGGGGACATGGGCGCGAGCATTTAAGGAGTCCGGGGGCCCTCATTTAAATTCAAATCTACAAGTGGAGAGCCTCGCAGGGTAAATAGTCAGTGGTGAGTCGCCTGTTTGTGTGAATTGTCGCATAGAGGTCCCTGCACCTGAGCAAATATAGAAGGGAGGGGTGGGCGGTAAAAAAAAAAAAAAAAAAAAAAAAAAATTCTTTAGCCGTCCACAAGCAGGTTTTGAATGACAATGGCTCTTCTTTATTGGGTTTTTTAATTAAGAATAGATGAGCCTGGGCTTTTTGGGGGGTTCAGACTGTGTGGACGGGCCAATACGCATCCGGCACGGAGGGGCAAAGAGAGCAAGGGATGCTCTTTTTTCCTTTTTTTTTTTTTTACTTTATTCAGGAGCTTTTGGAGGAATCTTGTGTGTCCAAACCAAGCAGATAAAAGTCCCAATTGAAATGTAATTGAGAGGCGCCAAAAGAAAACTGGTTGTGTAATACTTTCAGGAGGTCCAGGTACCTTTAGGGGGTGGATAAGTACTAAGAATGGAAGGATCCTGGAACTTTTGGAGAAAATTCCTTCACATTGTTAACCAAAATAGCAGCACCTACAATGCAAATAAATGTAGCACCTGGGAATAAATGACCACCAACCCACACACAAATCCTGCTTGCACTTAATAAATCAGCAAAATGCCTTCTCCATCTCCAGTTGAGTAACTCCATTAAATTTGGTAAAAGTCTAAACAGCAATGGCCAGTTCATAATGGCAATATTACTTCTAGCAGGGTTATGTCTGTGTTGATAGAAAACCTTTTGCCTGCAAAGTCTGTCCAGTTCAGCCTATTTGGACTCTGTTGCTAAGCAAAACAGCAGCACCCACACAAAAGTGAAGTGTGGCCAATTGTAAATGAGTTGTTTTAAAATTTGCATCCACTTGAGATTAATTGAAATAAATCAGTAATGTTTTTTTTATTTTTTTTAAAGTACATTTAAACTCTGTTGCTAACCAAAACAGCAGCACCAACACATAAGTGACATGTGGCCAATTGTAGATGAGTTGTTTTAAAATCTGTATTCACTTGAGACTAATTGAAAAAAAATCAGCAATGTTCTTAAAAAAAAAAGGTACATTTCAACTGTGTTGCGAACCAAAACAGCAGCACCCACTGATCCACACAAATGTGGAGTTTGGCTAATTGTAAATAAGTTGTTTTAAATTGTGCATTCTCTATAAATTAATTGAAATAAAGCAATGTTCTTTTTTTTTTTAAATGCCTCCACCAGCTGCAGTTGAGTACATGCACTTTTGAACTCTATTGCTAACCAAAACAGCAGCACCTATTTCGCTAATATGGCTTGTTGCAAATGAGTTGGGATTGTTTCCGCATTCACATATTAATTATACAAGTAATGTTAAAAAAAAAAAAATCCTCCCTCATCATTTAATTGAGTAGGCAAAATATAAACTATAAAGTGGGTTATGTCCACGTTACAGAGAACTCCGTGGCGGCCAAGTCCGGAGGCTGCTTCCCGGCATCCTCCACGGTGACCCTCCAGGACGGCTCCACCAAGCCCGTCAAGGACCTCCAGAGCGGGGACAAAGTCCTGGCAGCGGACGCCGACGGCAAGCTCCTCTTCACGGACTTCCTCACCTTCATCGACCGGGACTCGACCACTCGGCGGCTCTTCCACGTGGTGGAGACCGACGCGGGCCACCGGATCACGCTGACCGCCGCGCACCTCCTCTTCGTGGCCAACAACTCCACCGGGGGCGTCCGCGGAGCTTCGGCGGCGTTCGCCAGCCAGGTGCGGCCGGGCCAGGAGGTGCTGGTGCCGGACGGCGAGCGCCTCCGGGCGGTGACGGTGGTGCGGATTTCCACCGAGGTTCACGTCGGCTCCTACGCGCCGGTGACCGCGCAGGGCACGCTGGTGGTGGACCGGGTGCTCGCGTCGTGCTACGCCGTGGTGAGCAGCCACGAACTGGCGCACTGGGCCCTGGCGCCGCTCCGGCTCGCCCATTGGGCGTCGTCGGTGCTCTCCGGCGCGCAGGCCGGGAACTGTACGCACGAGGACGGCGTGCACTGGTACTCCAAGGTGCTCTATCACTTGGGGACGTGGCTCTTGGACCCCAACGCCTTGCATCCCCTCGGCGTTTCCAGCTGAAACCAGACTTGAGGACCAGACTTTCCCACATAAAAATAAATAAATACAATAAATAAATAAATAAATACATGTAGGACTCTTCAGTAGATGAAATAATAATTAAAAGAAAAAAAAACCTCGACAATGCAGTTGGAGTTGATGATGGGATATTTATTATTATTTCTGTGACTTTTCTATATGATGATGACGACGCGCCCCCCCTTTCAGAGAATGAATGGAGCCTTAAAAAGAGAGAAAAAAAGTTTGAATAATTTATTCTCACATGAACTGATGGCTGCGGTGAAAAGTGTGCATAATCTATTTTTGTATGTGTCCGATGCAAAACCAACGAACAAGAAAAAAAAAAAGTCAGTAATGGCAAACAGAAAGAAGCTAACTCTTGACAGGTTGTAATGTTCATAATGTGCATATATATATAAATATAAATATATGTGTGCAACTGACTGTTATATTTTGGGGGACGAACAAACTTGGCGGGGTTCCATAAATTATATTTTTATACACAGAATTGTAAATTAGATTTTGACAGATCGCTACCGAATTTGAAATAGTGTAAAGATATGAGAATATATTTTAATTTAAATACAGTAGTATTGGGGAAAAGTGTTGGAAAACTTAAAAAAAAAAAAAAAAAAAAAAAACTTTTTGGGGGTTGTCAGAGAGTGACAGATATTCTGCCTCATGTCTGCATTTATTTTTCTGTTGCTATTGTTTTTATTTGATTGTTTTCCTCTGAGAAAACAAAAACAAATGCAGATTCTGACAATTCGGTAACAGTTACAAGTCGTATACTGTTTCGTTGAATAAATTAATAAGTAACTCATGTAAATGTACTAAAATGTATTTTTCTTTTTTTCCCTCCATATTTTTAATAATAGGGAAATAGTTTTATAGCTGCAGCAGATGCACAGTCTGGATAGTTATATATATATATATATATATATATATATATATATATATATATATATATATATATATATATATATAGACGGAGCATACCAGTTAACTTTCATAACAGGGCGAAGTGTCAACAACAAATGTCTAGAGTTTATTATTTATATGTTTATTACGAAAATGATAAAGAAAATGTGTTCAAACTTGGGAGTTGTTATATGTCTCTGATTGAATGGAGAGATGGGACTGGACTTATTTGTTAAAAACTAACGGTAAAAAAAAATTCGAGAAGAGTCTGAGAAAGGGCGAAAAAAATATACCAAACACTTTCAAAGTCTTCCAAAAATGGTCATATTGCACTTTGAGAAACCTTTCGCGTGCTTGTGAAATGTGGAGCGCTCTCGTCAAATGTGACGAGCTTTGCCCTCTGCAAATAACCTCCATCTCGGCACACACAAGGAGTGTTTGTTGGGTCCCTTTGAACCCTTTACAGGCTTATTAAAACCGCCGTGATGCCCTCGAACGTCACCAATCGCCAGTTGGAACGATATTGAGGCTGCAAAGTGGATTTGGGGAGAGTATTTTCGCCAGGAGTAAGCGGTACTCGTTGAACAGTTTGGTGTTAAAAGTTGGGCAAACGCGACACCCTGTGGACAATACTGGTAGTGCAATGAGAGAACGCCGAGGGGGGATCGTTTCGGTTTTATTTAAAAAAAAAAAAGCAAAAAATGAGGCTAAATTATATCAACTTAAAGCATTTTTTGTGTCGTTGAGAAAATTATTATAATAGAATAAAAAAAAAATAATAATAATTAGAATTCCATACATTTTTTATTTTTTTTTAGTATTAGTGATTACTACTTTCTTTTACCCTTACACCTCGCAGGTGTGGCATAAGAATAAAGTTTTAGTGCTAAGTTCAGATTTTTGTTCGATATTTTTGCACCCTAAATAAGTAAAGTGATATCTGTACTTGAGTGTGTGATAATTCAGACGACTATTTGGATAATGAATGAATGAATGAATAACTGATATATTAGCTTGAAGTACTCTAATAGTAATGCAAGGAGCATTCCTAAAATGATTAAAGCCAAGCCTTCAAACAAGGTAAGCCAGGAAGTGTTGCAACAGGAATTCCACGTCCTGCTCTCAGGTCGCCCACATTGTGTGTACTTGTTGATATTGTTGTGAGGTGGAAACTTTTTTTTTTTTTGGTCCGTCTCAGCCGCGGAGTGTGACCCCGGGGTCCCTGCACGCGGATACAAAAGCGTGCGCGCATGAGGGGCGACATTCCTGGGAGCAGGTAAACAGAGCCTCCCGTCTATAATCCCTCCAGGGGCCCTCGAGTCTGCCTCGCAGCTCAACGACAGAGCTAGAGGGCCTTTCACAAATGTTGACTTTTTGCAAACGCGGACTGTCTGGCATTCGGCAAAAAAACAAAACTCCCCGTTTCCAAGAGCAAGAGACACAAAAGAGATACTTCTCGGCTTTTTTCTCCTCCTGGCAACGTTCGCCCCTCCGTCGACACGCCAGGTTGATGTCGCACAAGATGGATGCCTCTTGTGTACATACAGTGACTGGAAAAAAAAAAAGCGAAATGCTTCTCTTTCTAGATTACTTTGTGTTAATGTTTCAGATCATCAATCCAATTTTATTATCTAACAAAGTAGGTCAAACATGGTTTTACCTATGTGATAGTTCTGGGGCTGCTTTGTAACTTCAGGACCTGAATTCTGCTCTTTACCACGGGGATCACAGCAGTCGGGACAAGTGTTTTTTCCTCTCTGAAATTTGCCACTTAACTGTCACAAATATTCGCTTTTTTCCTCGAAGTTTACTCACAAATTTGCCACTTTATAATGCTGCAAATATTCAGTTTTTTTTGTTGTAAATTTGAGATTTTTCTCGCATTTTTCTTGGACAATGAAGGCATAGAGCATATTTTATCTCGTGTTGCGACAGCCCCTTTCGAGTGATAATGTGTCATAAAGCAAATCAGCAAATGATAAAAGTGCATGCATGCTTTAAATTCCTTAGATACAGCGACGCAACGCTTATGAACGTAAATTCAACTTGGGAATGACTGACATTGGTCCAGTTAACTTCCGAATTCCGGGTTTAGCACATCAGCGTCGTTTCCGGCCATTGCTGGCCGCATTCCAACACTCAATAAGAGATGAAAATACACAATTGCCAATTTTCACAACAAATAATTTTAATCCTTTTGTTTCCACTTTGTGATCTCAAACAGTACAATTCCATGTTAGAAATTCTTTTTTGAAAAAAATACGACATTCTTCAGTACATCCAATTTAAAAAAATAGAGCAAAAAAAAACAATGTACATTGCTTTGGGTGTTTTTCATGTCAAAACATCACAATTTGAACACACATGGCAAGCCAGTTCGGCAACAGTTTTGTTCCAAAACTTAACAGGTTGGATTTTCCACAAAGTGAGTCACTTACACCAAGGTAACAAGTGCAGTGTCTTATATTTCACAAAAAGAAGGGAAAAAAGGCGGGGAAAAAAATCCAATCACCACAACGCCGAATGTCAAAAATTGCGTCAAGAGCTCTTATGAGAAGTGCACAGTGGCTTTTAGTGTAAACCAGTCTGCTCCATATCCAGTGTGGCGATCCGGGGCGGGGCCACCCTGCTCGATACACAAGTCTTTAATGAACAAGGCCACCGTGGAGGAAAAGGGGACGCGTGAGGAAAAGAAAAGGTGAAGCAGTGAAAGATTATAAAAAGTACACAGTCGACTCATACCAGGTGACGCGCAGCTTTGCTGTGAAGTGAGCGGAAGTTCGGTTAAGAAGGCAAAAAAAAAAAAAAAAAAGCGCTTCCAGAGGCTGAGGGGAAAGGTGAGATTATTGATGAGGAAACAGCGACACCTGTGGCCATAGTTGGTCATAAGTGAGAAAAATACAAGATTAAAAACAAACCACTATGTTGTGTTTTTATTTAAATGCCAATAATGAAACTAATTTCGATAAAATTTAGTATTCTTGGTCATATTTGATCATTTGGATATGAAGAACAGTTGAATTGTGATTAACTGTTTGCCAAAATTTATATTTAAAGTTTAAAGACGAATTCTGGGTTTTCGTCTGGGTTCGTTAAAGTCTGCAAAGATGTTTTTAACTGACGTAGACAATTTTTTTGAACATGTTCAAAATTTCGCAAATAACTATTGAACATGTTCAAAATGTCTTTGCAACAAGAAAAAACTGCTTACCACAAGCAAAAACTGTCTGCAAACATCTTTGCAACCTTTTACAAATCCGGATAAAACCAAATGTTACGTTCGCAAGCATTCGCTCAAATCAAAACTATTTTTTAATATTTTGTAATTATTTTGAAATATTACAAATATGAATATTAAATATATTTGTTAGTTTCACCTATTAATATAGACATTCATATAATCATAACCATTTTTATTAGTAGTATCAATTTATCAAACAATTAGACAAATGTTCCCTAGCCCTGTTTTAACATTAAGACGTACAAATGTTTCAGATTTTCTAGTTAATGTACATCTTATAGCAGAATCAATTTAAATGTCAATTTAAAAACTAAAAATTGATGTTATTAGCAGAACGGACCAATCATTGCTAAACATGTAAATAAACACTGCATTTAATGACAACCGCAATTCCTCATATAGTGGCTTGGCAGTTTGATTGACATCTCCAATTCATCCAAGAGAGAGAGCGTTTACATGCATCAAAGGGTGCTGTTGTTTTGGTTAGCAACAGAGTTAGGCTCAATAATGCAAATTTGTGAACAACAGCAACCGAGGTGGTTACAGTTACTACTCAAAAGTTACAAAAAAAAAAATTAATAATAATAATAAATATATATATATATATATATATATATATATATATATATATATATATATATATATATATATAGCCACTATTTGAGGAAATACGGCATCTCAAAGACCAGCTGGCTGCGCATCTGTAAGGGACAGTGACCTAAAGAAATAAAAATGGATTAATATTGCAGCAAAATGCTTCCAGATCATCAAATGGTCCTGCAAAAAACAAAGAGAGTTAAGAAACATTTAAGAGGCAACGCCAGTGCAAACAGTGCAACCTTCAGAGTTATTTGGTTTCCAAAATCTTACGAGGTAGCTTTTCTCCGCTCAAGTGAGTCAAACATAAAAAGTGCATCGTGTGTAAAAATACCTCAATAAAACAAGGTATGAATAGATTCAACGTGAATCTGATATAGCATTACAACAGCATCTGCCTTATCCTATTAACTCCTGTGACTGGCATAGTCAGTAGTTGATTATAAAAGAAAAAAAAAATCCACTGGATTTAGCACAAACATTGAACAGAAGAACAAAGGAAAAAAATAAAAGAACCTTTGCGATGTCTGTTCAATTCAAAACAAAAAGGAATAGAAAGGATAATCATAAAAACAAATAAAAATAAGGCTTCAGTTCATGTCAACAAAATGTACAACATACACAAGTCAAGTTTCACATGCACAATCCACAAGTCAATTGTGTTCAGTATACCCTCCTTGACTACACTCAACTTGGATTAAGGCTCTTTTTTGGTGAGTTTTGGTCATTGAGGGGAAATGCCACTAAATTATTGAAGCCAATTCATTCTCCATTAACGTTTGATAAAAGTACGTTCACACAGAGAGCAGCAAAATGACAGGAAGTCATTCATTAGATACTTGTGGTTACGACTCACGAGCGACATCTTTAATTGGGATACACACATACCGAGATATGACATCATCCAAAACGCGAGGAAAAATAAATAAATCAGCATGCATGTTCTAAATGCTCTTATAGCTTCACGGGAAATCAGTTGTAGTACCAAGGTGGACCTGTGGAGGGCAGCATCGCGCCACACGGACTCCAGATCGCTTGAAAATACAAAGAAGAAATGCTCCTGTAGGGATTTGCAAAAACACATTGGGAAAAGTGTTTTAAAAAAAAAAAAAAAAAAAAAAAAAAAAAACACACAAACACAAGATAATCCTTTCGACTTCCGTTAATCGGGATTTTACTGACTTTGATCGCAACAGAGAGAAAATGATTAAATTTAGCCCAATTGTCGGTATGCGTGTATCCCGCTTCACCGTACGTCTTTGCTTATATAACCAACAATTAAGGTCGTTATTATACAGTGTTCCCTCGTTTTCCGATGGGGTTAGGTTCCAAAAAATACCCGCAATAAATGAAATCCGCGAAGTAGTTAGCTTTATGTTTTACAACTCTTATAAATGTTTTAAGGCTCTAAAATCCCCGACCGCACAATTTATACACTTTTCTCATTGAGGCATTTACATGTTCTCACATTTCTCTCTTGTTCAAACATTGACAATGTTCAAACCTTCATAAATTTGATAAAATGGGTATATTACTGTAAAAAAATATGCAAAATTGCACTTAAAAAAAATCCGCTATACAGCGAGACCGCGAAAAGTGAACCGCGTTATAGCGAGGGAAGACTGTATACAAAAAAAAAACAAAAAAAAAGTTTTAAGTTACAATAAAATATGTGTAACAATAACAGAAGAGAGGTCACTCGCTTCCTGTGTATACGTACAAAAGAGCTGACAACACCATTCGTCTTCACTTACTACCAAGCCATCGTTCAACTCCTGCTCGCATTTCATTGGCTATAATTTGCAAAATTCAGTGGCACTCCCCTGGTAATTTGTGAGGTAGTGCTAGTCAGTCTTCATTTGAGTTGAGGATCAACCAAAAATGAGTCGTGTCAAAAGCATCGATGTGGAAAGACATGCGAGAGAACATAAATATGACATTTACCTGCTAAAATGCAGCACAAACATGGACGTCACACGCTATAAAGTTCAACCGGCTTCACATACCCGCTCGTTCACGGTTATATTGGCCATCTTTTTTATTTTCCCCTCAAGCAATCTTTTTGTTTGTTTTTTTTTCTCCCCTCCACTCAAACAGAAATATGGTCAACATTTGCCGTTTAGACACAAAACTAAAAGATATTTACGCCTAGACATTTTACATAAAAATGACTTCAACTTCACGAGTTAGCAAAACGTTTGTGTGGGACAATGTCCTGGTATGTACATTTTATTTCTACACAGATAATGGTTGCCCCCTGCAACTTCCACGTGACACTTGAATAAAGGCTATGTAATAAAAATGGAGGTTGAATGTTATATAAATTAATATTTCATAGACCTCGTCAGAAGTGATTATAAATATTTTAAGCCTTACAGGTTAAAAATCTGCTCTTTGGAGTTTGTCATTTTGCCGGAAATCACAATTTAGAACCTTAAATGACGTGGTGGGAGCGAAATATTAAAAAGTGCATCAAGATTGTTTTGTGGAGATCCCTCAAAGTCGTTAACTTAAATCGCAATATACTCAGAAGTTGAGACTATTCAATTATGTTATGAAAATGAACTGTCGGAATGTTGCCATTTAAACTTATGAGATAAGGAAGCCAATGTACATAAATACTAATATCCGACATCCCATTGGTTTATACCCTAAAAAAAAAAAAAAAAAAAAAAAAAAAAACACTGGCCATAAATCAACAATGCACACCAGCCAATTTTTAAAAAAGCATCAATTCATTCCGGTTCCTTTCTCAGTAACTAAAATATACATGACAAAATTCGATTATCTCAGGGTGGAAATAAGTTAAAAAGGAGCCCATGGTTACGTTAATCAACTGAATCAAACTCAACAGCGCCATATGCTGGTCAGAGAGACAATTACAAGTGGAGCAGCTCAATTTAAAAGGCCATTTACCACACAACACTGATGTTGACCAATCGGCTTCAAATAAGTGATACGATGCTGCCACCTCGAGCAAAGTATGGACTACAACAACCTCAACCTGAATAAATAAGTGAGCTTTTTTTTTTTTTTTCTAAATAAATTTCATGTTATGAAGTAATGTTCACGTGCAGAGGAGCAACCATTATCGTGCGTCTTAGTGTCCACGTGTACTGTACAAAAAAAAAAAAAAGACGTGTGTCTTGATGGACAATGGTAAATAAGCATGCCGTGTAGTGTTGGACTGATCCAAGTTCAGAGGACGACCCCTGCGTGAAGTCATGACGGTTGACTGACCCCGAAATGGCAGCGGCGACGTTTGGCGGTTGTGAGTGTGCCGGGGAAGAAAGGTGGAGCTTCTTGAGTTTGGGGGCGCTTCCCTCATCCGTCAATCAGCTTCACGTCAATGTGGGACAAATCAATCATGTGCCTGCGTGGTGAGCGGAACGATCCATGTTTAGGGGCTTTCAGGGGGTTATGGAACAACTTGGCTATGAAATAATCATACATATGGGAAGGGAAGATAACACGGCCATGCGGCGCAGCGATAGTGGAACCTCCAAAGTCAGCGACACTAGCAACAAACAGAGGAGTGTGGCATTATTCTGACTTGTGGAGTATGGAGGACCAAAATTGCTAAATTAGAAAAATAAATCAATGAACAAATAAAAAAATAAATTAGATAAAGAATATAATTAAAAAATTAAACAAAAACATAAATAAGTAAAAATATATACAGTAAAAAAAATTAAAAAAACAAGAATAAAAAACTAAAAATAAATACAAAAATAAATGTGGAAATTTGTTTTTATTTCCCTTTATATTTATTTTGTATTTAACTTGAATTACAGCATATATTTTATATCCATTTTTACTTTCACTTGTATTCATTCATTTATTTTTAATTTTAGCAGTTTTGGTCTTCTGGAGGTTCCACTGTACTAATATGAAATAAAGAAAGGAGTAGAGTATTACCTATGGAAGCTCAGTTGAAAACTCACAGCATGCTGGGGACTTGAAAAGGTGGCAATTGCTTTTCTTTGCTGAGGTATCATTCTGAACATCTGCAAAACAATGAAAAACAATTATGGGTGTATAATGGGGTGGAAAAAAATATTCTTCACCCACACTAGAGGGCGCAAGAGGCTGTGAGGCGAAAGGCTGGGGAGCTACTGAATCTGGGCAACGGGGGGCGCTGTGAGATCACACAGGAAAATGTCATGACTGAACCTGCTGTACCATATGTTTAAGATTTTATTGGTTTCTGTTTGAAAATCTTAAAAATTAGGACGGTTTAGACTAGACTATTATTTAAATGATTAACTAACTCAAATACTAGGAACCTTTTGCATTGTCGAGTTCAAGGACACATACGTTTTTCCTAAATATTTTTTCCCTTTGTATGACAATAAATTACAGTATTATGCTAAATTAAATTGCAAGTCCAAGGAAGACTTTTATATAGAGCTTTAAATCACTAGTACATTTCCAAACAGACATTTACCTCTATTGGACCGATGGATCTTAAAAGGCTCTGCAGCTGCACATCAGTGGTTGACGACGAGAGGCCTTCGATGGTGACGGTGCGCCGTTGATTCTCGCCGACCCGCTGCCCTTGTCGGAGGCCCGTTGGACCGCCACGACCCACGTAAGCGCCACCTCTTCCTCGGCCCGACACGACGACCTGCGACAGACACACGGGGAGGTTCATACGAGTCAAAAACTTTCCTCTCAGCCACGCTGACGTTTCAATTGTCAATCCCACAGTGTGGAGAAGTGCTACGTGATCCCTAAAGGAGAGTCGATGCTTTCTTCGCACACACCTCAGACACGGCTGACTTTGCTGTGATTGACTTATCATATTTCTACAGAGAACATCAATGTCAGCACATGCTGCACATGCCTTGGCACGTCTTCATACGACGAGCCCGTGAGTGAGAGGTATACTCCATCCGATGCAGAGGAATATGGGCGTGGAGGGGGAAGGTGGGGGCGAGCATTGTGTGCGCACAGCGTTATGGTGGCTGCCTTAGCCTGTCAGCATCAGTGAGTGTGACGGCAGCCTGGTGGTGACAGGCGTGCGGCGAGGCCAGGGGACCCGGTGTATCCCCCACCCGTGAAACGTTGCTCCTATATGCTTGTCAATACACCTGGCACGCTGTCTCGTCTCATGACTACCACCGTACGACGTAATGTAGCTGTAATGGCGGGATTTAGTTTATTTAAAAAAAATAAATAAAAAAATTCTGCACACTTCTTTGGAAGCGATGAAATGAATCAGTAAAATTCAGTTTAGGGTTGTCACTATCAAATCGTTTACGTGAGTTGAATGGAAATAACTACTAATTATCTTTTGTAAATATGCATGATTGAACCAACAAAATTAGCCTTTGCCAAACGGTTAGCAATCGCGATTAGCATTAGCGTGCTAACAAATACCATTTAAGGTAAACAAACACTACCATTTAGTTCACACATACATCATCTCTACACGAGTTGAAGTAACTAGATACAACTACCGGTACTAATTATTTATCTTCTGTGCGTGAGCTTTATTAAAAAAACACTAAAAGTTAGCAAACGTGATTAACGCTAGCAATATCCATTTAAAGTAAACTAACACTAACCACCATTTAGCTCACACATACATCATATCTACACTAGTTGAATTAACTTTATTTCTATGCATGATCATTATTAAACACCAACAAAATTAGCCTAAACTGTTAGCAATCACGATTTGCATTAATGCGCTAGCAATTACCATTTAAGGTAAACAAACACTACCACTTAGTTCAAACATACATCATTATATCTACATTATACATTGTTCCATGGGTAAAAGTGGAGCCGAGCTGCCTAACTTGAATAACTTGCGTTCATTTGCAAAAAAAGTTTGTGTAAAAACATGGACCGCAGCGCAAGCAAAGCTTTGGGGCTTAGTCGACTTTCCTCCCTTCCAGCTCTAATTCAGTTAGGTGAAAAACCTGTGTCCAATTACCCAGAACCAAAAGAAAAGAAAGTAAACTATATGCTAGGCAAGGGGGGCCTTGATCAAATTAGCATGCTCCTATCACTAACCTATGGAAATAACATCAAAATAGAGCACATATTTCAATGAATAACACCTCTTGGCTATGAATAAAAAAACAATTAAATAGAAAAACAGTAAGCATGAGCACATCATCTCCGGTGTCATTAGTCCGTTGCAGAAAGACTTGACATACCCTATTCTGCTGCGGGTTGCCGATGCCCCCTCGGCCCGCCTGTTGTATCCCGCCCGCACCGTGCAGCTGTTGCATCCCGACGGTGACCTTCCTTTGGACGCCCTGCCCGAGAGGGGTGTCTGGCCAGGTGCCTAGTTGCGGCTGATGCTGCTGTTTTGGGTAACTCGTGGCCTCCGGGCCTTTTCCAGGCTGCAAGGCAATGCAAGACATGCCAATTTTAGAGGAAAGGCACAAAACAGAACCAGGAAGGGACTGAGCACTAAATAGCACAGAAAAACATTGAATGGAGAGCAATGCATATGTCGATTACTTTAAACGCTATATTGCCTCTTCGTAAAAGAGGCTTCAATAACGATCGACTCGAGCTGATGGTCTCATTATCAAATAAAGTCACAGCTTTGACGCGCAGGGGGGGATTGAAGGTCGTCTCCTGCGCGAGACTCTGAGGAGAGATGTGACAGATCAATACGCAGGAAGAAAAGAGGCGATATCTGCGACTTCCCCCCCTTTCACTGAAGAGTAAATGGATTAATCCCCCCTATAGAAATCACAGCTCCCGATCGCAACCATCAAATACTAAGCTGCATTACACTGGAACGACAGCAGCTGGATGTGTACCCCATCCCCCTTCACTTCCCCGCCGCCGCTGCATCATCATCATCATCATCCTCTTCTCAGGCTTTTGTGTCTTGCGATGCTTTGTATTATCCTTGATGAAAATATACTTTGCCTCTTATCAGTTTGCCTAAGCCATACAAATCCAAATCCTCAAAAAAAGTGGCAACTTTCTTAGCACAGGTATTATGCTACACCCCTGCCCCTCCTTGCTTTTTCGAGCGGCAAAGATTAATTACAAGGGTCTTGGATTGGCGCTCCTTTGTTGCCTCGCACCTGAGGGACGGCTCGACGGCGGGTGGGGTGGGGGAGTGACGGAGGGAGGAAAAGAACGCCGATAACATTGTCAAGCTCTCGTTGATGACAGCGGAACAATGAGGAGGGGAGAGAATCTTTTCGCCGGTTCCGTCTCTCGTTATCCAAGATGCGGCACGTCTGATAGTCGCGTCGCAGGTTTCCATTAAGGGGCTGACACCCGGTTATCTTCATCTGCAGCCAACGTGATCCTCCGGGATGGGAGTCGGGGATGGGGAAGAAAAAAAAAGCGGCTTATTCCTAACATCAGTATGAGTGTTTAACATGCTCGCCTTTTGTGATTATTCAATAAAGATTGCTTGGTAATTAAAGGCACGGCAGAGACTTATCAAGTGAGCAGAAAATGGCGGGCAGCGCGAATGCTGGTGGGTTTTATTGGGGTGACTGTCAACTCTATAAGACACCCCCCACCACCACCACCATCTTTACAAGTTGCCCTTATAAGAGGACGTCAACCTTTAAAAGCAGTGATGAAGTGTCCCCTAACTTTGCAGATAAATGTCACACGACTCTTGATGCCTTGCTGCATTGAGGGTTCGTTAAGACAGTGTCCTAAATATCAGTTCCCCAATCTTACAGGAGGAAGAGATCAATTTCGCCAAAATGACACAGACGTCCTCATAACAATCCTATTGGTTAGAGCTCCAAGATAAAATACAGAAAGTTTGTGGGTTGAATGAACAAAATACATTTTGGCCAACTTTGAAAGAGCTAATATCTACAAAATCTGTCAGGGATCTAGAAGCTACAATTTACATTATGGAGTAATGGATTATTTGTGGATAGCTGCATTTTTTTCCCCTATTCTTATTTATTCACTATTTTTTCCCTTAAACTAGTTACAATTTAGGTGATTAAGTCAAGTTTCATGACCGACTAATTCACCTGCGAGAGCAAATGCTGCTGTTTTGGTGAGCAACAGAGTTCAAATTTAATTATTTAATTTGCTGATGGTGGGAGAAAAAGGTTTACTTTTCTTGGGGGCTGATGACATACTCTGCTTGTTACCAAGGGGGTGGGGTGGGAAGAAAAAATAAAAAAAATAAACTAATCTCCTACAGTGTGCACACATCTCCATCTTTCATTGAAATGAATGGAAATGCAATTAAAATCGGTTCCAGCCTCCCAAAACACTCAAAAACCCGAGCCATGGCACGTTCCCGATCCCAAATGAACTGCAAGGGTTTTCTTATTTTGAAACATGAGTGGGCAGTATGCAAGGACAGAGCAGTTCCACACAACTGCATGTGTGTCTGTGCACATTTGTAAACATCCCAAAAATAAATAAATAAATAAATAAATAAAAAATAAAAGTATCAAATTGCGATAAAAAAAGAGGTGAAAATCTTTGCTCACCGCTCCGGAAAGTTTGACCACTCGGACTTTTTGCGGCACCTGCTGGCCTTCGCTGTCAGTGAGCTTGGCCCGCTGCATCACCGTTCTTTTAGCCCCAGGTTTAAGTCCTTGAGCCTGGGGCAGGCCAGGCCCCAGCGCGGGAGTCACAGGGATGTTTTTGAGGGGGATCTGAGCAAACTGGTTGGGAGCGCCGGGTTTGTTTACATTCGGCGGCACGCTTGTCCTTCTCTGCTGCAGCAAAGGGCTTTGTGGCGGTTGCCTCCACTGTTGGTCCGAACCGAGCCTGAGAGTCTGTGGCTGCTGGCTATTTCCTTTTCCCATCTGCAAGCGCGACTTGACGTTGGGACGAGGCGTTTGCGCCTGAGCCGCGTCATTGGGATTGCCGAGCGACTGATTGAACGGCTGCTGGGGTCGTTGTCTCTGCTGTTGCAGCTGCGGAGGCTGTCGCGGTTCCGGCGGCGACGGTAGCAGGACGAGCTGCGGGGCGGGCGGTGCCGGCTGGTTTTCTTGTGCTGTCGGTTGCTGTGAAGGTGCCTGACTTTGGGTTGGAGTTGGCGTATTGATCCGGTCGAGTAGCTCTTTCTTCCTGACGCCGGCCTGCAGCTCCCGCCTCAGCTCCTTCCTCCTCAGGACCTCCTCTCGGAGGCGCTTCTGCTCCTCGATCTTCAGACGGTACTGCCGGGTCTCTTCATCCTCTTCTGGGTCCTGCGACGGTGGGACACAAAAGTGTAAACTTCACCATTGAAGAGTGGAGAGGGCGTGACATTGAAACGTAATCAGAGTTACAAGCCTAGACGATAAAGCGATCGTATTGATCGGTTCCCCCCAATGGAAAGAAGCTGCTGTCATTAGCGACCATATGATTAAGTTTTGAATAAATGGGAGTCGCGAGCGAGCATGTTAATATGCTTGACTGATGCGAGCAGCGGTTAGAGAGCCAATGAGGCTCATTCTTTACACACAATTATGTTTGTATTAAGGGTGTCAAAATTAATGTGTTAATTTCGAGTTAATTCAAAGTTCCTTTAACGCCACTAATTTTTTTAACGTGCGAATAATGACCGTAACTTTACTCTACTTGGAATACCTGTACTGAGGGAATTCCAGTCGCAACGCATCAGACACGTCCACGTCAAAATTTTAGCAGTAATAAATTCAACAATAATGCATATATTTGTGGAGATTGGGGTCAAGTTGTATTTTACCATTTTAAAAAGGTTACTTCATGTTAAAGATTAGATAACTCTTAATATGAAAAAAAAATGCACTGAGCTGTATCAGAAATTCAATTATGCCATCTAGTGGCAGAAAAATGACCTCAAACAAATCATTACACTCGTCTTTTTACAGTACATCTTTTTTACTCAATTTGATTAATATTACGAAATTATTATATCAATGACTAAAAGATGCAGCCATATTTCTATTAGTTAACATTGTTTTCACTTTTAAGAGTATGAAAGCCTAGGGGGAAAAAGAACAGAACAGATTTAAAATGTGCAAATAATCGTGGGTTAACTATTGAAGACGTGCGATGATTTTCGATTAAACATTTTTTATCTAATTTGCTCCCAAAAACATGTAAATAGGTTTTTTTTATTTTATTTTAATGTTTTAAGTGTCCCAAAGACTTATTTATAGTTTTTTTTTTTTTGTTTTATGCTACAGCATACAGAAGGGTTTGATGCAGCCTCTCAACTAACTGCAAAGAACGATTGCAGAAATGGTAGTTATTACACAAAGAGATCAACCAGGGCCATGTTGAAAAAAAGCTCAATTACAATTCTAAATAGATTTGTGAAAATTGATTAAACTTAGCTATATTCTATGCTAATTGCTGCAAAATGGAAACAGATAGAAATATACTTTTTTTCCTGATGAAAGAAAAGAATTTGTCTTTTGATAGGTTCCATGTTTTTACAGCAATAGAACACAATATTCTGTGAACCTTGCAAAATCAGTCTAAATCCAGTAAAACTCGCAATACTGTGAAAAATCAAAAGTCAAATTTTCTATGAAAATATGCCTAAATATCTAATATACATACAGTAATTTTAATATACGAGAATTTTTTATTTTTTTTTAAAGCAAGCAACTTCCCGTTTATCTGTTATGGCTAAAACTATTATATGGAATTTAACGTTCAAACATTTTAGACGGAGGTGTCAAATCTTGGTTATTCAGAGCAGTGCTCTCTCCCTAGCCCCCCAAAATAGCAGCCAATTTTTATATTTCCTATAGGATCGTTTATGAAATTAGAACAAGGAGGAAGTCAAATCGTGTTCTATTTTGGGGCTTCCTGAATACTTTTGTGACCAAAATCTGACCTGGGGTTCTTCTTGGCTGCTTGGGATTTCCTTGCGAACCACCATCCTGCCCGCGGCCAGGGGCTGCGGGGTGGCGTTGGCGCCGACCTGGCCTCTCCCTCTGCCGCCTCCAGGCAGCGCAGGAGCCCGCTGCACGGGACGCACCCCCTGCGTTGCCTTGGCAACAGGCCTGACGTTGGCGCCGAGGGAGCCGGCGGGGCGGGGGGTGATGTTTGCGTTGCCAGGTGCTACGGGGAGCTCCCGTAGGTTGCTGTTGCGCTGAGGGTGGATTTGCTTGGAAGCAGGTGTGCTCTGCAGAAAAGAGAAACAAAAATATCAGCATTTTACAGCAAACATTTTGTTGTTACTATGCATCAGGGGCAAACTTTTTAAAACAGCTACTTATTGGATACTGATTAAATCCAAGAATATCTCACCATCCTTTGCCTGTTGGCCATGTTGCGCTGTTGTGGGTTTTGGATGCGGGGGCTCGGCTGTCTCGGACTGTTGTGTGACGGCTGGAAGAGATTCTGTCCGTGGTGCAACAAGTGGGGAATCTCGTTGAGGTTTAGCTGTTGCAGCTGCTGCTGCTGCTGATGATGATGATGATGATGATGATGGAGAAGCTCCTGTCTATCGTGCTGTTGGTGGATGGGCTGATGGGTGGGTACCGACTCCTGAATTGGAGACTGAGGGAGTCCTTGTATCAAGCCCTAAAGAAAATAATTGCCTTATTAAAGCAGTAGCAGAAGCGACCATTCGCGTTCTCTTTGTTGTACAGTCACAATGACAGTGAAATGTACAGTGACAGGCAGAACAATTCAATTATATATATATTTTTTTGCCTTATCTAAGGTATATAATATGCGTATTCATCTGCTGGAATTCACGGAACGGATTATTTTAGTATGAATAATTTTTGTGACATTTCTGTGCTGTGACATAACTGTTGGGAAATGCTGGCATGGGATTCAAACACTAGAGGGCGCTCTTGTCTATGTCTCATAACAGAGTCTTTCCCTTTATGCTTCACTTGCACTGAATATCATTGTTGGTGTTTATTTATGTAAATATTGCTCAGGTACAGCAATCACTTAAACGTGCAAAGCTAACAAAAATCATAAACTGAATTCTTGATCTGATGTAAACGGAGCAGGAAAGATCAAAGATAAGACTGATCTTAATAGAGCAAAAAGACAACACACAGGTGTTGCTTATGAAAAGCAGTTGCTCTCACTCGTACCTGAATGCTAAACTGGGCTTGCGGTGGAGGGAAAAGGCTCCCCTGCGGACTGAAGGGCTGACGAGGGTTCAGGAAAGGCCTGGACGGGTTGGGTGGGGGACCTTGTTGATTCAAGCCGACCAAGCCCTGGTGACCTTGGGGAGGGGGGAGGTTGGGTCTCGGCGGCTCTCTGGAGAACAGTCCAAGTGGGCCCTGTGGGTTCGGCTGGCTGAAGGCCGGTCCTGGTGGGCCGAAACCCATGTGGCCCTGCGTGGGCATTTGCTGCTGCTGCTGCTGCTGCAGGTTGATGTTCATGAGCGGGTTGGGGCCCTGGTGATCAAACATGATCTGCCCTGGAAAGCCTGTCGGATCTGTGCGTTCTGGGCCTGCATGACAAGCAAAAAAATAAAATAAATAACAGAGATGTCAGAATTTTTAACCTTCAGTAAAGGTGTACTGTTTACGGGCAGCAATGAAAGCTGAATGTGGTATCAAGGTCAAAGTGTAAAACTACTGTATTTACGGTTTAAAAAAACCCCGGCAATGTGAAATAATACACGTTTATGCCGTTTTCCCACAGCTCATTCAAATGAATGCACAGCATATGGACAAACATGCATTTAACATGAGAGTTGCTCGTGGGGCTCACCCTGTAGGTACAACCCGCCAGAGGTGATGTGGAATAATATTAACGCTGCCAGGAGAAGCATTGTAACCTTTGTGCGAGCTTGGCATGGGACTCACCTCCCATAAAGAGGGGCTCCCTGTCCTGGGGGCCTTGATGCGGCTGGCTCCTGAAGGGTTCCATGTGATGAGTAGGCCGCTGGGGCTGAGCAAAATTATTCGGCATGTGCTGATGGAAGTCTCCCGGGCCCTTGGGAAACAACAGGAAGGCATTCAGGATCACACAAACTCAAGTGCCTTATTTCCGCTAATAGTGGCCATGTGACGGAGATCATCAGGTGTGTCGCAGAAAATTATCCAAATTGCTCATCTATAAATGTTAGCGACTTATAGTGATCGGTAAAACAACTAAACGCTCTTCCACTGGGTAAAATGAACCTGTGTATTCAACTCTACATTTATAGAGAGGCTTAATGAGGCCCTGATTTCACATCGAGTTTGATGTCATTTGAGTCACAGATCATTTCATTATCTACAGTTTGGCACGAGAGTCTTATACAATGTCTGCCTTGACTCAATAGTTACCAGTTGCCTCATCCACTTCACACAAAGTGTATTTCCATTCTTTTCTGATCAGGAACTGCTTGGACCCATTTGAACACCAAAACAGCAACACCTATCCAACCACTGAACCTGTCTCGAATTGTGGATGCTGACAGGATGTTTTGAACCAATTCCCCGAATGTATTAACGTTGTGCCGATTGTGAACAATTTATTTTCTGGCAATAAATTTTACGCGCCAGGGTGCTAGGCAATTTATTTGTTCTGTCCATTCTGTCTCAGTTTCTCTGCATTTCTCCATAACCATATATTTTTATGCTTATTTTAGGGCTGTGCAATTAAATCGAAATTCAGTTACAATTTCAATTAGTACACTCCACAATTACAAAATCGGCATAATCGTAAACAAATATAACATTATTAATACTAATTTTGAGTTGAACTTAAATTTATATATTTGCACCTTTTTTATTTTTAAATTACTAATTCATTAAATCTTGTTTGGTCCAAAAGGAACTTGCATAATTTTAGTGCTTTAGTGTATTTAGTATTTAGTGTGTATTTTTTTTAACATTTAAAAACAAATGATTGTCCTAATTGTGATTGCAATTACCAAATCAATCATGATTAATATTTTCTTCATAATCGAGCAGCCCGAGCTTATTTTGTTTGCAAACATTGTCATTTATCAGGATTATTTAATATTATTCCATAAAGCTCCTCCCATCTACAATTAAGTAAATATACTATGCATACTCAGTTGAAGTAAAGTGTGAGGAATTTTGGGTAGGCGGCCCTTGTAATTGAACATGGGTGCCAATCAGCATCATCGACATTAATACCACTTGGGCCTTGATAAAGCTTTTGAAAGTCGAGGTTAACAAGACGGGGGGATTTCAAGGGGGAATAAGTGCCCTCATCATTGTTTCAAGCACTTGAGCTGTCTGTCCGTTGCATACTTTCCATCCATCTTCCAAGGAAAAGCTGATAACAAGCATCTAATCCCTCATTGGAATTCAATTACCTCTCATAACCGTCCGCATTGTTCTTTCAAACATTCATCTCTGTTGAAAAATTAACCTGCTATTCAACACGTGGCACTTCCACAAATGGGATGTTTGCCTCCTCCGAGCTCATTGTGAATTACTTAAGATGCTATCAAGGCTTAATCCATCTTCATTCCGCTGCCGCGTGGCCGTGTTCGGGGAGGCGTCAGAAAGCTGGAAGGCAGCGCGCGTCCCCAAAACTTGCTTAACAGAAAGTTAATCAAAGGGGCTTAAAGACAGGGGGGGGGTCACGCTGGGAGCGCCGCTGACGTGTTTGAAAAGGTCAAGACAGGCAGGTTTTCACAATGAGGCGTCCATATAATAGCGCGGCTCATCCTCTCAGTTCTAATCCTCCATAAACTGGCTACGGGGCTGTTCAATACGTGAGTGATGCTGAGCTCTCGCCAGCCAAGGGATAACCAAGACGAATCATAATGAGAGGTCAAAGAACGCAAACGGTGAACATGGATTTAGTTTAAGGAACTGTGTCGTGCCTGTCTTATTGTCCTGCTCCTACACAGGCTGTCAATTAACCATATTCAGCTGTCACAATTATAAGTGCGAAAATTTCCCGCAAATTACCAGAAACTTTTTGAGGGGAATTTTGGTACATTTGAAAAGGTCTGGAATATGGAATTAGGCTATTAAACTGGAAAACTGATTAAATAAAATGTTAAAATTGGATAAAAACAACCGCCATGTTTCTAACAATTCTTTTTTTTTTTTTTTTTTTTTTTTTTTTACTGCATTTAGATTTAGAACTGTCTGCTATTTGCGTTATAACCAGTTCCCATTAATACCCAATGGAAGGTTTTCGGCTTTGTAAATCTCTGGAATTTTGCAATACTTGTCAGAAGAAGTGTGGTTGGAAAGAAAAACCCTTTGTTTCAATACACAAAAGGAATCCATTATGGGAAGAAAAAAAAGAGAAAGAAAAATAAAGGAATCTCCCATGTGCGCGAAATTGTTTTTGCAGACTCCAGTAATAAGTAAAAATTCTGGATGAATCATCTACATGGGGGATTTTCAGGGGGGGGCCAGGCACAAAATGCATGACTACCTGTCATAGTAAAAAAAATGGAAGCCTTTTTTGTTTTTAAATTGATAGTCACGCAAGCACAACGAAGAGCTTCTTAATGTATGAATGATGTCATAAATTCATGCATGTTCTTTATCATTTATGTACAGCGTATGGAGATGTTTGGGTGTCGGTGAGGAGCCAAATGTCTAATTTGGGTCCTCATAATTAACCAGCAGGAATTTCAAAACCACTAATGAAAATTCCGTTCAATAACTAGAGCCGCAACCCCCACCCTCCCCTCTAGCAATTGGCTCTGATGGGATGATAATGTATGATAATCACGAGCAATCACACGTCCACTGGTAAATGGGACGTTCCCGGCTGATATGATAACGCGCATTTCAAATGGTGTCCGTGGCAACGGCTGCCGAAATTCGATTGGCGGCCAGAGAATTGATCATCAAACCGCTTTGCTGCATAGCCTTGCAACTCCTTGCTAGCACAACTGGCAGATTTAGACGAAAAAGAGTCATAAACAGCTCCCTGCTGTTTTGCTATCAATACCGCGCAAATGGGCCGCATTGGGAGGCGAAATGCAAAAATAATGACACAGGCGGTTGGACATGAGGAAAATAAAAACATGCTTATGTTTTGATAAGGATTGGCTTGGGTAGTAAACTGGATGTCAACTGACTGGATCAAAAGGCACTTTCGGGAAAGACGTAATGACTGAAGTGGGCGAGCTGTTCCCTCTCCAAAGAGTAATGACTTTAAAGGCATTTGTGTCATCCCTTTGAGAGTGAAATAAAGCCCCTTTTCTAACAGCAAGACTCGAGATATCTGACGTGAAATTCCGCTTAGGAATAAATGCATGGTACAAAAGGGCGAGAGGCCCACCCACCCCCCTCAAGCCCCATGAAAATACCACCATGTTTCATTAGCTCAAATACCACTCCCCATGCCTTTGGGACGCTTCGAGAAAGGGAATTTCAACTGGCACTGTAACCTGACTTCCATTATGTGTTGAGATGGTCGGCCTGAGCCCGAGTCCATCCATGACAAGCCCCTAACTAAGTCCTGCCGCGGCGGCGCCCACCTAACGCTCCTATCGCTCCTTTCCAGTTGTGCGGCTCGTATCAGTGTTTACAAATTGGCTTGAGGAGCGCTCTAATGATACTTTCGCACAAGAAGGCTTGCTAGTGTGTAGCGGCGGTGGTGGGGGGCTGGCTAAAGTGCTGTGAAAGGGAGGGCGAGGAGCAGCTGCTACTTACAGGGAACCTTTGAGGACCAACAGCAGGCCGAGGCTGGCTCGGAGCAGGAGGCATCAAGGGTACTGCAATGAAAGGGAGGTGTGGTGGGGGGTGAATGGGGGGGGTGAAGATGAGGGGCGGTCGGCAGAGAGGAGGAGGGGATCATTATAAGGAATTTTACAACAGGCACAATTACATTGCACAGTTTAAGACAAGATTAAAGAGCTGACCAGGCTCTCGCCTCACCATGGTGGCCAAATTCTGAGCTGCAGAGTTATTGAATTTTTGTTATATAGCAAGTCATCAAACTTAAAATAATTGAACATTTGTTTTTGATATTGCGTTTTTCTGACGTCCTTGGCGGTTCTACTGCTACGGTGGTGACAAGACCTTGCATGCAAAAAAACTCATCTTGCTAAATGTTACCTTGTGACCTTAAATGGGTGATTTGAGTTAAATAGGAGACTTCCTGTCTTTTTAGAGATATTAATTTTTGTAAAGACTTTTTTTTTTTTTTTTTGTCTAACGAATGAAGGCATTTCTACCAAATTTAATTGCTCTGAAATGAAATCTGTTTTGGGGAATGAATTCCAGTTAAAATTCAGGTTGCAGCTACGCAATATTTTTAGGAGCGAATAAACTTATTTTGCATTGATTAAAAAAAATGTGCATGTGCCGTGGAGGTATCATTGTTTTCTCACCTGGGGTCAACCATCTTAACGTTCCACACTACAACATCTGTGACTTTGAGTGTGTGTGGCTTTAAAAAAGGTGGGTCTTGGCCTGGTGAGTGACGTGGGAGTCAGCAAATGAATGTGGAGAGTTGGCTCTTGTGTGCTCAGGTTAGCAGCTGGTTAACTGGCAAACCATTAGCCAGTATGCATGTAAAATGCTTGGACATGTGCTTATTGCATATTTATTTTATTTCGGTTTGTCCAATAAATCATTTGGAAGTACACAGAGGTTGTGTTTATTCTTGAGCAATTGTGGGGGCATTACAGTAACTTTTAATGAGGTGATAGGGTTTATTAAATCAGGTGTTTGAGTATAGCAACATCATTAAAACTAAAAAAAAATAAAAATAAATCCAAAAAAAGTGTGTTTGGTTTAAGAATAATCACTGGTGGATGAAAAATGAACTCACAAGTGCTCATAATACGTCATACTTTAATTAGTATGGTCCTTGGGTGGCTATTTAAATAAAAAATAAATAAAAAAAACCTGCTCAAATCAGTGCAATCCATTCATACATTTTAGGCAAATGCAACTGAATCTGCAACATCCTCATTACTGAAGCAAATAAATAAATACAAATCAAACACGCTGAGGTTGAAGCTAAATAGAGAACAAACAGGCCAGATAAACCCATCCCAGAGAATGAAATGTGCTTGTCACCAAAAAAAAAAAAAAAAAAAAAAAATTCAGGATAAACTCATTAATGGTCGGGAGAACTAGTCACTTCTCATTCACCCCGATGACAAAATGACAGTCTAATCCGCGCACCTTTTCCGCACAGTGAGTAGGGGTAACCCTGCACCAAGGTTTTAAATTACATGGAATTAAAAAAAACAAATAAATAAATAAAAAATGCTGATCCAGTGGGGTCAATTTACAATGCAAAACGTTCCAGAGAGCCTGAGGCAGCCAGTAGATATAAGGAGGAATTGCTTCGCTCGTGCTCAAGCAGTATAAATGTAGTCATGTATCATCCTAACAGCACTCTCCCCCCTGCATAAACATGATATGTATTTTTTCCAATTTGGGATACAAACCTGGTACAGTGGATGGCGCCGAGCCTCTGAAATGGGGGTTGATGTGGATGTTTTTCGGTTGTTGTGGTGGTGGCTGCTGGTGATGGTGGTGATGCTGCTGCTGGTTGTGATGATGACCGAAACTGGGCGGCGGGGAGCCCATCAGTCGCGGTGGCTCCATCGGGGGCTGCAGCGGCGACGAGCGGTGGGTCATGTGCGGCGTGATGAGGGGCTGCTGTGCGTGCGTCCGCCCGTGCTCGTGGAAGGGGTGGGGTCCCCGCGGCCGGGACAAAGGATGGTGGTGCTGCTGCTGATGGGGAAGATGGAGGAGAGGTGTTCGGGAGGACTGGCGTTGTTTGGAGAGTGAAGGGAAAGGAAAGAACAATATTATGAGCAATGTTATGACTAAACAAACCAAAACTGTGCAGTATGCGCCTTGTTCGGGCAGAATATTTGACACAATTATTATTTCTGCTGCTCTCCTATAACCCCAAAGCGAGAGGGAGAATATCACGAGTGGCATTCAATTTACCCGCATTCCCATGTTGCCCCTTTGGTGGAAGTTGTGGTCATTCATCCTTCCTCTGTGTCCTCCTCTCATGTTGTGCATCCCAAATCCAGCGTAGCCTCCTCCTCTTCCACCTCGGCCCCCGTAGCGATTTTGCCGTTTCTGCCGTTCTTGTTGCTCAAGCTCGATGAGATCTCTTTTGGCCTTCTCTGACAACTCTGAAGCAATAAAAGCAAGCAATTAACCTTTTGTGACATTTGAGAGAATATTTAAGTCACTTTTCATACCCAGCGTTTCCGGGATATTCCTCCGCTTATTTCCAGCGTCGGCCAAGCGCACAACAACCGCGTCCTTTCTCTCAGACTTGAAGCGGATACGACCAGAGTCTCCATCTTCATCGTCGTCGTCATCAGAGTCCTCCTTTGGTACTTCTTCGGGTTTGGCTTCATTTTCAACCTGGGGACAAATAATCCAGCAAAAAGGTGTGCTTTGGTCAATCATGAATGTGGCTTTCTTATTCTCTTAATTCAACAGCTAAGCCTTGACTGCAATGTAACAATTCATCATTGAGGCATATAATCAGCTCCAGTCTATAGAATATACCTCTTGCCTTTCCAAGACCTGGGAGACTTCCGATGCTTGCTGCTGTTCATTCCCCAAATTATCCTGCTCAGGGGCCACTTCCTGCTCGACTCCTCCTTCGTCCTCATAGGTTTGATATTCATTGTCCTGTAGACAAAGATGTTAAAACGGTGACTGTAGCCTACTGCCACTTGTGAATTTGCAAAAATATAAAGATCTGTCTTTCACAAGTCGACATACTAAAAAAAATTAAAAAAAACAAAAAAAAATAAAAAAAGACAGCTAATTGCAGAGAAGCAAACAAAAATGTACACTAGATTGTCGGGTGGCACCGCATAAAACCCCATCCGCCCCCTCTTCCGATAGCAAATTAGCATAACAGTGGGAGCATGGCTTCATTACTATTCCTGACAGCATTTGAAAGTCAATGAGATGTAAATGATGGACATGATACAGAAAAATGTAGGCAAAGCTTTAAAAAAAAAAAAAAAAATCTGCATATGATAAGAATCGCAGAATAACAACACGATAATTTGGCGATATTTTAGCAATGATGTTATGCAACTGGCGACCAGCATAGCACGGGAAACGGTAGAGCTCACTCGTGACCTGAATGAGGGTAAGCGTTATCTAAATCGTCTGGATTCAAATACACCAAAAATTGATAAAGTGAGAGATAAATATCCACAACATTACAATACCTGACAAAAGGAGAAGTCTGTTCAGCATACAAAAATATTAAAGAAATGAAACACCAACAAGGATAAAAGTTATTACTTAAATTGTATTTTCAGGAGCAAGAAAATTGGTTACTATCTATTCCAACAACATTCATTGGCAGAAAAATGATATGTTCTTCCACTACATGACTGAATGTACACCTGTGAATTCACCTGTTGCCATTCATACAAGATAATTGCTTTGGCATTTCAACTAAACAGGAACACATTTTACAGTGAGTAAGGGCTAGGATTAGGTCAATATCGCATTTTCTCTGTGTAAAAGAGGCTAATTTGATGCCACGCAAACATTTCGCAGATGACAAATGAATTGTAAGTACTTAAAAATGTGCCTGTCATGACATGTCCTCAGGATTCCAAACCCACGACTGCAAAGACACCACAATGTGCGGCATTCAAGTGGCGTAGTACTTGCTTGTAATTAATTAAAACGTTGCGTCTGCTCAAACACGCCCTAACACAGAAAGGCGAGATAAGGTCACGCACTCAGTGTATGGCGACATGCTTCATTAGCCTTCCAAAACAGCAGCACATTTTCAGAGAGCAAAGAAAAACACGAGCCAAATCAGACGGATGGACAAGGATGCCCCCAGGGAGAAACAGGCGCTGCTAAATCTTTTAAACTGGGTTTAAACTGCTTGATAATCAGCACAGTCAGAGAAATGTCAAGGGCAGGTAACTCAGTGATCTTGGAAGTATACGTACGTTATTTCAATGTGCATCTAAGCTGGCAGATAATGTAACTTAAGTCAATTCTGAAACAGGAGAGCTCAGTTCCATGTATCTCCATATCTGTATTTAATTTTCACCTGATGTAGGTGGTGTTAAAGACCAGGGGTCCCAATAGTTTTGTCCACATCAATCACATAGCAAACAGCATGGCATGTTGGCTAAATGGACCATGGCGGACATTTGCGCACGGATGGATGCTTATCTTTGATCCTCTTAGTGTGGAAGGGGAGCAAATAGAGAGAAGCTCACCATCAATCACCAGGGACGTGTATAAGAGTGTCCTCGGGAAGGTCAATAATCTTTTCACCTGCATGACGCGTTATCAGATCCGGATAAAAGCTCCCATCAGACAGCCACCCACCCACTTGCACACATTAACCTCGGCGACTGGCAGCACAAAAGCGTCTCCTTACTAGCTCAAAAGATACCAAGGCCCAAGGTCACAATGGCACGCGGCGGAGCATCGTCTCAAGCCAAACAAGCCGTCAGCGGAAATGTTGTCAGCGTGATGGAGAAATTAACCGGCAGAGGGGGGAAATAGCGGAGCGCAAAAAAACAAAAACAAAAACGCAGACCTACATCTATCTCCTTTCACCCAAATAGATCTCCAATCCTCACAGTCCCTCCTAAACCTAAGAGATATCTCTGACACAATAAAGCAAGTTAAAGAAGCCAGGTTGCAGAATATCATAATATCATGCAAGACCTCAATGAAGATACACACAATAAAAAACAGGTGGATGGTGGAGAGTTCCAGGGTTCAAATCTGAGCTGGGATCCTATAGCGCAAAAACTTGACGCTTGATAAAACTTACACAAAAATAGCTATCAAAAAAGGCATCTAATTGTTCACGTGGCTGACAGAACTGATTAATTCAGACGGATGCAGTCTAAACTCACTTGAAACTCTCCGTCGATGGGCTCATTGATTTGGATGTCGAGCACTTCGTCTGTGGTGTAATCTTCGGGCACGTCATCGCCGGTAAAGTCCTCAGCGTATTCCTCATCCCCCTGCTCCTGCGAGTAGCCCGGCTCCGTGCCCACGTCTTCGTAGTCGTCGGCGCCCAGGTTGACGGCGTCGTCCGGGTAGCCCTGCATGTTCCCTTGAAGGTTGAAGCTGTACGTGTCATTGAGGCTCACTTCCTGAACACTGAACACATACAAATAAGATCTTTTCACACATTTATTTGGCATTGTAGCATCATATGATAATTGGGATTAACACACTGTATCATATTGTTTGAACGACTAAAGATGTTTTGTAGTGGACTATAATGTGATGAAGGTGTTGAAGGCGTAGAATTAGGTGAGATACTGATCCAATTTAGGACTGTTCTGGGAGGAGAATTGTTGAACTGGCTTACTTCATATGTTCCTCGTCATCACTCTGTAGAAGAGCATCATTCAGCTCTTCATCCTCATCTTCAGAAAGATTCTGGGAGGGGAAAAGTGGACCAAGTTAAAATGTGGAAAGACAAGGTATGCGCAACATCTTTTTCTATTTTATTTATTTATTTATTTTATAAGATGCCTTACCTTCTTACCAGACGGGGAAAATTCTTCTAACAAATCTTCCTCGAAGTCACTTAAGGAGAAAATGCAAATCCATTATAGGCATAACATATATTTTTACCCTTCTTAAAAATCCCAGTACCGGGGTCCTTGGTTCACGATGGAGCTACATTTCTAAAGTGGCGATGTAACCTGACTTTTGTATGCAACTCTATCACTATCACTAACCTATGCTAATGCAGCAGTGAAGTAATAATTTGCATAAATACAATTCTAGGTATAAATATAAAACAATCAAATGGAAAAACAGTAAGGTCATCATAACTGAGCATCCATCCATTTTCTGAACCGCACGTTGCGCACAATACCAAATTAATTCATTGTGCAATGTTGGGAATATTAAAACATCACATGTTGGGACCATAGTAAACTAAAGATCTCATGTCGTGTGCCCCAATTTTTTATTTTTATTTTTTAAAATTATGACTTACCTGTCTAAATCTCCGCCCCTCCTCCTCCGTGAACGCTCCGTCCCAGGCTTGTCATATTCATCAAAGGTATAATCTACAACGTGAAACAAAACATTATCAACTGTTCCCATGACTTCCACCATTCATAGCAGTCCCCTACACAAAAGTAACACTTCCTTATGTTCTTGTGAAGATACAGTACACGTAAGACTCAAACGGTGCCTTTTAATACATCAAATAAAAGTTCAGATGTTCGAGGCAAAAATTTTCCTGACAGTGACATCCCATTCAAAACACCAGTCAGTGCAAATGGAGTCATATTTTTACGATGAGGAGCGGGAAATAGGATACGCTGAGTTATTAAAACACAAACGTGAGTAGACTTGATGCTTATAAAACGCTAACATAAAACAATTTTGTTGCGCCCGCATTTAACTGATCGCTACTACGTTCGCTAAATGCTGTACTTGTTAGCAGCTGACGCTAGCTATGCTAAATGAGGTCATCGTCCCGAAGCTCCATCTCATCCAGTCACCGAGTTTGCCGTGCAAAATCCAAACCAAAACAGTCCATCCATGTGTGTGACAAGTATTATCGCGCAAACATCAATTTCGATGTATGTAACCAACAAAAACATCTCACGGCTAACGTTAGCCGCTCGACTTAGCATAGCACCCGTAAGGAAGAAAAGAGCCCCTTACCCTCGTCATTCGCAGACATGGTACGTGAGCGCTTTCCGTTGACGGAGTGTGACTACACAGCTGGGAGTAACATTTGGTATTTGCCTAGAAATTCGACATTTCGATGAGGAGAAACGTAAGCTTTCAATGCTTTCGACACAACGACGGGGGAAAAAACAAAAAAACAAGCTCGGCTGCTCGGGGATCCCAGGCGTGCTAAGTTGCTAACTTAGCAGAACAAAAACATGGCAGAGCTGTGTGCTTCCGTTCTCGGAGATTCATCTTGGGTTCGGAAATAACAGCGACCCCGCTCGGCGAAGTGAGGAAACACACAGAAGACAACGTGTTTTGTTGTGATAGAGACCAAATAAATACAGTATTTTCCAAACCTTTTCCAACTATAATTGTGACAAATCCTGTAAAATGTTTACAAGAGGACAAGTATAAATTAACACCTGAGATAATATTAAGTGAAAACACCATTTTCTATTCAAAATTCAACAATCACATCCAAACTCATGTTAAATGTGAGTAGGCACACACCTGTCACCATTTAAAATGCCTGTGAATAAAGCTCAGCTGTGTTCTATATTAATTCTGAGTGCATCCACATTCTCAGTTATGAGGATGTGCACACTTGTGCAACCAAAGTATCTCAGTTGAAGGATAAGCACTCAGTATAGGCTATGGCTTAGAGTCCTGTATTATTTATTAAATAATCCAGCATTTTTTTTCTCATAGATTACACTATAAGCAGTCATGGATATATAGAAACGTTGGCATCGAATAATATTTTGAATGATTCAAGTCATAAAAATTCTAAATATTCATCCTTCTACCCAGTCATTCATCATTTATATCTGCTGATTCGTTAGCTGTCCACTTCAGTGGAATTCCAGCCCCCCTTGAAATTCCTCCTTGGCTGAAAAAGGTCAACAAAGACGGCGAGAGACAACCAAAGAGAGGTGAGCAGTGAAGTGAAACCTCATTGTATTGCCTCATTATGGGCTCTCACTGTGAGGAAGAAGCCATTTTGTGGCACCAACCAGGTCAATATCTGCAAAGATGGCTGATGGAGGGGATCAGCGGAGCAGATTGTGAAAGACTGTGCATATTAATGTCCTGTCAGATGGGGGGGGTGGGTGGGGGGGCAGTATTAAATACTTAAAACAAAGTACAATAACGTTGTACTGTTAATAAATTTTTGTGTCTGTCCATGCATGGTAATAAATACCATACGTCATGTGTCATTCAAATATTCACTCCACACAGCTGTTTCCTAAAGCGATGTAGGAGATTCATCACCCTCCCCTCTGGATTCACTTTCCCAGGATTTTTGATTTCACTTCCAAATAAAATGGTGAAAAGGGGAAGCTGTCACACTCTATTATGGCCTGTCCAAATCCAGCGGTTTTCCATAACAATGCAAATTTAAGGGGGAAAAAAAAAAAAAAAAAAAAAGTGCAGAGCCGAAAGCGGACAAGACTTATTTTCCCCCAAAGGATGGCAAAACGTGCCTTTGACGAAATCCAAACGTCTTTGAAGTGGTTTTATGAGGGAGATGTTTGCAGTTTTTCCCATAGGAAAGTGAAGTGATTCATTCTACGCTCCAAACTGTTGCCATCACACAATTAAGTTAAGCACTATAAAATGAAAAAGAAAAAAAAAATACTCTGTTTGAAGACACCTGACAGTCAGGTAACAATACTGTTACCTTGTGGTATTTTATTGATATTGTTTTTATTATTATTATTATTATTTTTTTATTACAAAACATTCAAAACTACATAATAAAACAAAAATAAAGTAAAACTACTCACCAGTTGAAGACACCTGACTGACAGGTAGTTATACTGTGACCAAATGGCGGCATTGCTGTGTTGTTTCAAATAAGCACATGTACCGAGCTGCTCATTTTCAATTCAAGTATGCAATTTGACACATTGCTGTGGTTTGTATGTTGTTTGTTTTTTAGACTGAATAAATCCATTTCAAATGCAACCACAAATGGCGAACATTTCAAGATGTCGCGAGCAAAATGCAACATCTTTGTTAGATTCTCCTTACAGTATTAGCAAGCAAGACATACAAGGTATACTGTAATTTGTGCTGACTACGCTCCGCTTACAGTATAAAAATACTGAAAATATTTTTGTGTACTGTTAACCATCGTCTTTCACTATAAGAATTAGTTATAATTTGAAAATGTGTGTTTTTTTTTTTAAACTATTATTCCTTATTATACAGTATACAAATAATACAGGTATTTATATACCAGTACGGTCTATTTTTTTTTTAAAGTCATGTAAAAATATTTTGTAAAAATTGTTTTGGGTTTATTTTATTTTTAGTGGCATATTTTGTGTGTAATTAGTTTTAGAAAAAAAGGCAGAGTAAAAAAAAAAAGGTGTATGACTGTTGAAAGCCTTTGCATATGTATGGATGTTGTGCTTTTGATAAAAACTTCAATAAAAATATTAAACAGAAAAAAATACCCTCACACTAAATAGAAATGTTAAAAAAACAAACAAAAAAAAACGGAAAAAAAAAAATACGGTAATCGCCCCCCCCAAAAAAATGCTTTTTGCAGCATAAGGAATACAATATGGCTAATATCCTCTGAAATGTTTTTTTAAAATTATATACAATCGTGATGATAAGGATCTCGAGAATTGATGGATGGGAACATTTGTTAGCTTTTACTATCTATATAGAATAGTTTTGTTTTGTTTTGTTTTGTTTTTTTTTGGGGGGGGGGGGGGGGGATATTATATTCAATTAGTATGGTGCCGTTAATAGCTCATCCTTGTTCCCTGGAGAAAATTTGCACCAGTCTGTGACCGACATCTCTTGCTTGTTTTATTCAACCATCGTGTGCGTCTGTGTCAACAGAACTGTGAGGAGGCTGGGTGTGGGCGGCAACCTTTAAACATCGACCTTCGTGATTGGACGACGAGCTGTGCCTCTCGCCGCCATTGGCCCGACTCGCTATCAATCAAACGCCGTCGCTGCTTCCCGCGCCATTCGACGTGCACGCGCGGAAGGAGACGCGCACGTAGCCGCTGCGAGACTGTCTGGAGTGTGTCTGAAATTGACAAAAATAGGACACTGACTTTTTTTTTTTTTTTTCCCCCCTCCTTCTTCCCTCTTCATGCTCTTCCTCTTTCCACCGAGGACACCTGGCCGAATGTAGGATTTTATTCAACCGCCACCGGACCGTCGTTATGAGAGAAATTGTATTTTTGCTGGAGGTGGCGGAGAAAGCGATGTTAAAGTTTTGGTGCGTCAGCAGATTTAGCTGAATGCGCAGGCAGGTGAGTTAGCCAACATACACCTTCACGGCGCTGCCAAAATGCTCCATTTTGTCAAATATTCTTATCGACAGCATTTTTTAATTGAGTTTAAAGAAACCCACGGCACCGCGCGTATACAGGACGCCGTGGTTTTGAATGAGCAGACGTGCTTTAATTGGCGCTAATTACCCCCCCAGGTGCACCCTTGTACGTTAGCTAAGTGCAAGTCCACGTCAAGCAACAAACAAACTTCTGCTGTTCGCCTCTATAAGTCAATTTATTTTAACCAAGTCGCAATTAAAACGGTCACCGAATGGTCTCATCGGCTGCCGTTTAATAAGAGCCGTTGTTGAACGTTTTTATTGTAACGTATTTTGCCCTGTCACCTGTTTTTATGCTCAGGGGTGTCTGCTTGCTGCGTTCAGGTTCATGGCGAGAGCAGCGGAGAAAGGTTGGTTGAACTTACTATTTTTTTTTTAAGCCTTTTTGTTTCCCCACAGACAGGATACAGTACAGTATTATTCTTATACACAATTTAGTCTGCTACATTCTGAATCTCTTTAACTTTTCCATAACAGGCATTATACAAGGTGTCCATAAAGTCTGCAAAAATGCACATTTATCCATGCAATTGTTACACCTTATAAAATCTTATGAGCACATTTTCATTTTGTGAGGTCTAAGTTTTTCCTTATTGTCTCTGAATTCCATATTCATTTTCTTTATCACCTCCTTCAGTTAGCTTGGAGGCTTTTCCATCTGACTTAGGACGAGTATCCACCCTAGATCACAGAGAACATACAAACAACTATGGTATAGCCCTTCATATACACAATTTAGTCTGCTACAAAGCACACTGCTCAATCTCATCACAAAAAAGAAAGCCATACCTTCAGCTAGAACTGGGGCCTTAAACAAGGTGGAGACAGTTTTAGTTTCAGCAATTGGTATTTACACAAAACCTTCAGGCATCTGTTAAGACAGCAAAAATACAAAAAGTCAGAAAAAGCCCACTTGAACAGCTACTGAACCTTTTTTGGGGTTAATCAGAGTAAGTAGCGACAGGTGTGTGCTGACTCCTGTTTAGCATGAGTTTGAATGTGATTGGTTGACTCCGAGCACAGCCACACCCCAGTTTACAGGGTGTGTGCACTTCTGCAACCACTTCGTCTTAGTTTCTTTTGGCTACATCCCCTATTGAAAAGATAAAAAATAAACATTTGAGTTTTTTGGGGGGTAGTGGACCACATTTATGGTGGAAAAATTGTTAATTTGTCTTTGTCTAATTTTTTTTTATTTCACAAAATCATCTGGCATTTGAACAGGGGTGTGTGGACTTTTTATTTATACTCTATACTTTTATATATCATATAAGATATTAAATCTGACAGATTTTTCCATAATTTCTATACTATGTCCATCCATTCAATCCGTGCAACGTAAAATCTTCCTCATGTTTTTTAGCTATGTTAGCTAGATGGCTAAAACATTAGCTAGCTAGGTAGCTAACCTACCATGCTACAGTGTTGCCCATTTAACTATATACACTTAGCTTGGCAATTCTTATAGCTTTTCACCGCTTTTATGTGCATTTCCCATCTATGGGGCAAAAATAATGTTCAAACAATTCTTATCTCACATATTCTTATTTCGAAAAGTACATTGAACATATCCCCCACCAATATTTTGCTCACAACAAGATCCACGAGTGTAATGTGTCCGCCCCCACTGATCGCCTGCCGCTTCAGGCCAGTCTAGACATTTGTGCTCCGTCACTGCAGTCTGCGCAGTCTTCCCTCCTCCTTCCTCAGCGGTAGCTTTTTAGGGGGCCAAGATGGCGGCCTCTGTGTTGTTGTTGTTAAACCCAACTAACCCCTGTAACCCATACGGCCTCCACGTGACGAGTAAAAAACACGGCGCCTCAGTCACGTCACGTCAGTAGCCATTTTGTCTGATTCGCTACACTTCAACTTGGATTTCTGCTCACGTCGCTGTATCGAGACGAGAGCGCCATTTTTGTGCCAAACGCGAGGTCAATATCTGGCAAAATGTTTCGGCTCGTACCTTTTGAGACTGCAGCATTGTCGCGAAATAATAAGTCTGCAAATGTAGTAATATTTTCAAAGCAAACTTAGCTCCAACATTTGTTGCACTCAAGATGTGCCACAAAATCATTTTTAATTATCTTTTTAATTTGATTTTATTTTAATAACTGTCTCATTCTGCTAAATAAAGGTAGGAGTTGGACATGATCACATGCACAGTACTAGTTTGTTTTATTTATTTCGTTTTTACAAACTTTGGAGGTCTAATTTTAAGTGGGAAGCAAAATATCACACATGGATACCAATTTAACTACTTTACTTTTTTCATCACTTTGGAGTGATGTGGCATAGACCAGGCAAATTAATTAGAAAATATAAAATGGGCTAAAATAATTTTACAATTTTTTATCTATTTGGTTGTTATTAATGTTACTGTATTACTTATTTTGTCTTTTATTAGATCTACAATGGGCTTAAAATTATTTAGTAATAAAAAAAAGTTGACATTTTTCAAGTAAACAAGTTTTTGTTTTTTTTGGTCCGATCGATGTAACATTTTGGTGACACGGCGCCCGTGTGAGAAGTGAATTGTTTTTCCCGTTTAAACAAGCTCGTCGCATGCTCGTCAGTTGTCAGAAATGCGCTGGAAGCGTCCCTCCAACATGACAAGTTACTTTTGACTCTCTGATGTTTATCTGTTTGCCGTATCGGTGACCGGCCCGGACAAGATCGCTTCATTATCGCCTACTTAGCACGCGTGCTTGTCGTCGTATTCTTTTAATAGCTCTTGACTGCTCTACTATTAGTTTTTGAGTGGTGCGCTTGAAAAGTTGTCGGTCAAAAATGAGTGGAATTGTAATTATGGTGAGGTGAAGAAGGCGGGGTGGTTTCAGGTTCATTGATTTTTGTGTTGCAGTACTCGCATTATAATCATGTCATGCAGCATTCAGAAAAGTCATCAGTCATATATTTCCTCTGAAATGTAGTTTTGATTGAATATCACTTTATTTTTTGCATGAAACGCTGATTTATTTATTTTGTAAGGGGGCAAAGGGTATACTGGGAGTTGAAGTGGTGCTTCAAATAAAAAATACTGAAAACTAATGGTCAAGGAAAAAAAACAAAACATATGTGAATAGATTGCCTGTGGGGGGACGTGAGATTGAGAGTGTAATCATCGTGTTAAAGCAGTAATTAAATAAATCACAAAAAGGCTAACGGTGTTGCACATCATGTTTCCTCTACAAAATGTATGTATTTATTTATTTATTTATTTATTTTTTTAAGTCCACTTAACTTTTTCCTGTTCCTTTTGTTGAGAGGGGGTGCGCCAAACCAATGGTAACATACTATGAGGGAAATTAAGGTATATTCCTGATTTGACTTGGGGCAATATTGAAAAATTCTACAAAGAGAGCAAACCTCAACCAAGGCCAAACAATCCTGTTCTGGCTCAGCCCTAAATTGTATAATTTCCTACATGTGCATGATATTCTTATTTTTGTAAAGATTAAGGTCCCTCATCCTACTAAAGTTAAAAAAAAAAATCAGTTTGTGGAAACTGTTCAGAGAAAGTATGGATATAGTTAATACAAATCTGCATACTGGTTTGATTTTCTTTTTTTTCCTCACTTCATCCTCAGGAAAAGCCCGTTGTCTTCGCGCGAGCGGGCGTCAGTCAGACCGAGTCTACCTGCCCCCTCCAGCTGGTAAGAGCTCTGCTGACCCATTCTTTCAAGAGCGTTTTCGCTAACGTTTAAAGTGAAGAGAAGCAATTCCAGGCATGCTGTGAACAGCGTGATTTGCCTGAGGGAGATGTGGGGTCCACTTGCAGGGTTTCCCAAACTTTGGTCTCAGAAGCTAAAAAATAAAATAAAATATGGGTCGCTGTGTTAAACACGTTTTGGGGTAGCAGACTGTGTGAGTAATATTATGTTAGAGATTTTTATTTTTTATTTTCGGTGCTGTATTTGCAGTGTATTGATATGGCTATCAGTGATATTTCGTGTAACTATAGACAACTATCTGGAAAAATTACCTTTTTTTTTTTATCATTCTTATTACATGTATCAGTCTTTATTTTGAATGTTTTGAGGGGGTGCACCAGCTCTTCCAATTCATGTAATTTAGCAAGTGTGCGTCTCAGGCTTTAAAAAGTCTCGGAAACATTACCTCCACCAAGAAGCTCATATTTGGTTTGTTGGTGAGCAAAGAGGAGTGGACGTTGGCCACCATTTGTTACTTGTGCAGACTCTGACAAATGTCTTTTTTATTTTTTTATTTATTTTATTTGTGTTCATTGACTAGGGAGTGGTTCTCAAACATTTTGACCAAGTATTCTATCAAGAAATACTTATAAGTACTGTGCAACCATCACATTCATGACCAAAATTAAAATGCATTAGTGTAGTATCCTAGTGTTTATCAAAAGTGAAAAGTTTTTACTGTAATAGTTTGCACAGTTTGAAATGCGGATGTTTTAAGTCCAATGCCATTTCCGATATTTGACAGAATAAAATTTTGATAACCGATTCATCAGACGATTAATACAAAATAAGTAAAATAACTTTTATGGTCCTTTATATTTACTACATAAAGATATTAATTAAAGTGGGTGGGTTGGTGGGGGGGATTGTTTGAATGTCATTATTTTTGCTCTAATGTCACAAAAAAATGAAGAAAATATATGGATTTTTGCTGATTTTAACTGAGCTAATATGATCATATTAAATAATTACAAATTAATCAACTGGCTGATTAATCGGTCGGGTCCTGATTTAAACTTAATTTTTTTCTTCAGTTTATTTCGAACATGTGTATATATAAAAAAAACATATGGGAAGAAAAAATATACAAAGCAACAAACACAACATTAGAGCAACAGTTTTGCAATGATTCACCCAGTCATTAGCTACACATTTACACATGTTCGAAAAGGAGTACGAAGAAGTATAAACTAATCACATTAACGCTGTGCTTGAAAGTAGGAAAAAAAAAAATCTTGATGAATCATTTAAATATGTTCCACGTAAAATATAACAATTGTACGTAAATTAATATTGACGCAACTAGCTAGCTTAGAAGTTAAATACAATTGAGCTGAGCTCGGGCAGTAATTCTTTCACATACCACTAGAGGGGGCCCACGTACCACTGGTAGTACTCGCATAACACAAATTGGCACCACCGAGAAAAATGTCATGAAGAGTCTACCTATTGTTTGTGCCTTTTAATAAGTTGCTGGCATGCAGTGTCGAGCAATTATGCTTTATTTGTCGTCAATAATTTTTGGAACAATTAAGTGAAATAGGATAATTTCCTGTGGCGCACCTGATGATCTCTCATTGCACATTGGTTTGAAATCTTGAGGTCGATGTGGTGAGTTTGTTTGGCCTTGGTGGAGGTCTGACTATTCCCCCGTGCTACAGTATCTACTGGTGATCTGTCCATGAGAAATTCGACTGCATTTCGTCGGTTTTCCCAATTGCACTTGAGGCCGACTCTAAAATGCTGAGTCCTCCCGCTGTCTTTTTTTTTTTTATTTTATTTTATTTTTAGTCTCCGCCCACGGTGCGGTCACGAGGTGTGACGACATGATGGCGTCTGGATGAAAGCTGCCGAGTTACAGCTTGTGTGTGCGTTCAAGAGCACAGTTCAAAGCGTTTTTTTTTTTTTTCTTTTTTCTTTTTTTTTTCCCGGCTGCAGCTGCTATTGTCTGTCGTAGACGGCGAGGCTCTCCGTCACTTTTTTTTTTTTTTTTTTTTTTTTTTTTTTTTTAATATATGTACATCACTGTTACTCATTTGAAATGAAGGCCTTCTCTGTATTTTAAGGTGTTTCTTGGCAGGCGGCCAGTCTGCGCTTCCATTTGTTGCTGCTTTTTGTACTGTGTGACTGCCGTATAGTTGATGGCGCCGAAAAAACAGGCAGCTTCCATTTTAGGCAGTGAAACAAAAGACCCCATAAAAAAAATCTCAGTGCTTATTGCGTTTGTTTGTTTATTTAATTTTATAATCTAATATTTTTAACATCCTGCGTGTTCATCTTTTGTGCATTTTGTTTTATGAAATTAGTTTTAGTGTAATATCGCGTTAAATATTTTACACGTCATTTAGTTTTTAGAGGTTATTTGCCAATGTTGTCATCAGGGTTTGACCAAATAGTCAATATATATTTTTCAGAGTAACAATTAAGGAGATGCATGTTTAATTAAAGGGTGAATAAATTCTACCCAAATGAAGGCTTTATCTTTTTAAATTATTTCCACACAATGAAGCAATGTTTATTTGCTTAAAAATTGTAGTGCGGTGCCATTTTTATTTCTGTTTTACCATACAAATAGTTTGATTTTACTTGATACTGTTTTCCAATGCGATCATGTTTGTAGGTTGTATGTTTATGATTTTATTATTTTTATTATTTTTATTATATTTATTGTTAAATAAGTGATAAATGATATTGCATTTGTTAAGGGTGTGTACGGTGTAGCTAAATGTTCCATTTTTACTTAACTATTTAGATTCTTCTTATTGTTGTATATAAATATTTAAGTTTTTTTTTCATCCTGGGTATCAAATCAAATATTATTCTAGAATTGTTTTTTTTGTTTTTTGTTTTTTTATCACTACACTGTATATATGAGTAAGTAAATATTTAGTTGTTGCTTTATATTATTTCAAAAGCACATTTTGTGTGCACATCTGCTAAAATCCTAATGTTCACACTTGTACATTTTTTAATTCAATGTTTTTGTTCAAATCTGTACAATTACAAAGGCTTAAAAAACAAAAAATCCTGTAGTACATGTGAGAGAATAACATGCGACGTATATAATATACCATAATAATGTTTTTCATGATAGTACATATAATTTGGGTGGTTAGGTTTTGTCATCTAAAAGCTATTTTTTGTTCATATTGAGGCTGAAGTTGACTGAACCGTGTCATTTGATCTTTTTGACAGAATTTCTGCGGATAACAAGCCAATAAAATGTTTTTTTTTCTGTAGTCTTAAATTGAAGCGTTAAATATTGACGAGTGAAATAAAGATAACAGAGCTTCAAATAACATAAAGCCATAGTCCATTAGCCAATAAGCCGAGATTTGATTTTCAGCTGCGTCCCCTTGAGAATGTCAAAACGGTGTCAAAAATCAGCCGTCTCGTTAAAATGTTGCCAAAACTTGAGTGTAAATGAACCGCGTGTACATAACGTATCCCTGGCTTCAGTTCAAGTCGCTCTAATATTTGTTTGTTTGCTTTGTTTCTGATGGGGCGCCGCACGAAAACGCGATACAGCAGACAGCCACGGCATTACTTCCTGTTTTCTTCTTCAAATAACCTCCAATCCCCCTAGTAACCCCCCCCTCACTATCCTTGCAAATGGTGTATGCTCATCGACAACACCGCGACAAAGACGGCTGTAGGCCCGAGTGAGCACTGTTTGACTCCTCGCTCGCTCGGTTTTAACACCGCTTTACTTTCCACGCCCAAACTTTTGGCCTCAGATGAACTTGGGCAACTTTCGGTGTTAACGTTCCAACACCTCTGGATGGGGGGGAAAAAAAGTAGAGCAGCAGCCCAACTCCTCAGCCTCCCTTTTTAGCATTTTTCAAGGAAACGTAGTCGTGCACTGAAGCATTCATTGTGTTAAATTAGCAAGAGTTTGTGAGGCGATTTCATTTCAAACGCTTGGTCAATCAATGGTTCTTAAAATGTGGTCTACGTCCCGCTTTTGGTCCCAACGAAACCTCAAGTGTTCTGCCGTAGATAAAATTTTGCCTTAATTATGTAAATGCTTTAAAGGCCCATGATTTAAAGGAACATTTGTAGCAAATTGTTGTATGAGTGCGAACGTAAGTTTGACTAGTATCTGCCATCAAAACATAAAACGTTGCCCACAATATCAATTGAAAAAAAAATCTTTATGTAGATTCTTAATGATCTTGGTCAAGGTTACCTGCAAAAATTGTCAAAGTCTGGACTGTTTTAGTTTGTTGAATTTGCTGTTTTTTGTTTTTCGTAAATGTTCAAAAGTTACATTTATTGATGCTGGCTAACAGTGTACAAAAACTTAAAGGATACTTCACTTATTTAGCCCATTATAGCAATAAAAAGTTAATATTTTGTCTATAATTAATTTGATACTTACAGTATTTTTACGTACAATTAGTACCTTTTTTAAAAACAGATTTTGCAACTTGCTGTCGACTGAAAATGACATCACAAGGGCTCAGGTAACCAATCACAGCTCACCTGTTTTCTAGGTCTGGTCATGTGACATTCACAAGCTGAGCTGTGATTGGTTGCCTGAGCCCTTGTGATGTCATTTTCAGTCGACAGCAAGTTGCAAAATCTGTTTTTAAAGGTACTAATTGTACTTGAAAAATAATGAAAATATCACATTTATTATAGGCAAAATATTCATGTTTGACTGCCAAAAATGGCGAAATAAGTAAAGTATCCCTTTAACTTTGACTACCACTGTTCTTATTTTTGGCTTATTACTGCTCTACCTGTGACAAGGTCTTAGTACTAGAGATGAGCTTAATAAAATAGGATGCCTATTATTTGTCATGACACAATGAGATTAAAAGCAGATTTTCTCCAGTGCCGACATGCAAGTACAGTAAGAGATAAAATATTTACAAAAAGTAATAGAATTGTTGTCTTAGTAGTGGTTTTGCACAGTAAACATGGATATTGCAGACTTTTTCAAAGTAATATCGGTTAATTGTAAGGAACTCGTTTGATCATGGAAACTGATTCTTTTGATTCATTTTATAGTAGTTTCATTCAAATGGAGTCCCACGTTCTCAACTAGTCTTATGAAGGACATGTGATTAATTATCTTTATAATTTCATATGAACCTATGGCTAAAAAGCAAAGCGTGGAGAGTGTCTGTTACCGAAGCTATCGATGCTAACAGCCTCTGATAAATTCACATTTATTCTCGCCCTTTTCCTCTTTGCATTATTATAATATTGCTTAGAAAGGCAGGAAAATCTTACTTGACAATCTCGCCATGTTTGTGTTTGAATAAAATGATAATGTGATGACTCATAAAGTTTTGTCGCAAGTATATGTCAGAGGTCAATCGCCAGGTGTGCGGCAGTGTGCTACTAAATAAACGATGGCCTATGTTGTGGACTTTGAGCTGCCATGATGTGATGTATTAAAGTGGAGGTCAACCTTAAACATTTCTTGACAATGTTGTTATATGTGACTTCACTAGTCTCGACAGGACATTCTGATTAATATTACATTTTTGGAATATGAGTTAAGCAGCAAAATCCAGCCGTTTTTAATCCATCTTGCCATTTTGACACTTGCTGTCGACTGAAGATGACATCACAGTTGCTCAGGCAACGACCAATCGCAACGCACCTGTTTTCTGAAGCTGCGCTGTGATTGGTTGCAACATTGATGTCATCTTCACTCTACAGGAAGTGGCAAAATGGATAAAAACGGATGGATATTGCTGCCTAAATCACATTCCACTAACGCAATAATAACCAGAATTCCATATTTAGACGAGTGGGGCTGCATAGAACATATTGTTGGCAAACAAATTTCCTTTAACCTCCTTGCTGTAGGTCTAAATTCATTGTCAATTCAGAGATCCTACTTAATTTTTTTCCCCAACTAAATGTCACTAAGCTCACTATCATTTTGCACCAGAGGGGCTTTATTGCAACTTTCATGCATTTCTCCTAATTGGTGCTTCTTCAAAAGCACCTGGAGTACCTGTTTCCTCTTTGCCATTTGACCTTTGAGTGAATTAAGATGGCTGGGCAGAATTGGAGCCGCTTGACCCCGCGCTTCACCACGACTAATTAGTAAATCATACATCTCTGAGGTGGAAAGAAGGGATTTTTTTCTTTTCTTTCCCTTTTGCACTGAAAGCGGAGGGGTCGGCGGCTAATAACCACCTGGCCCGAGCTGAGGTTACTTATTGGCTCTCCCTGGACTGTGAAAGTGAATATTTCACAGTTGCTTTTCTGCGTGGATCATATTTGACCCCTCCGTAAGCCATCCAGGCCGACGTCTTTGCTGTCGCACAATGGCGTGGAAAGGTCAGCCCTAATGAAGTCGGGGGGGGGGGTGACCCCTGGTATTCAATGACTTGGCGTGGACACCCCCCTCCCGTAACCCCCGTCCCTCCGCCGCAACCATGCCGCTTAATCCCCGTTTGATCCTAATTGATAGGCATTAACATGATCCTTATCCAGGAGCTGTGTTTTGTCTTGCGCGGCCCTCCTCTCGCGGTGTCGCTGACACAAAAAAGTGTGAAAAGCGTTTAGCCAAATGTGAAATTGATATTTTTCCACGTTTGTGTGCGCTTAAATGCGGCCCGCGCCTCCTAAACACTGAAGAGCGCTTTGAGGCTCTTAACAGGACTTAGCACGTGAACCCCCTCGCCCCCCGCAGAAATCCAACACCAACCCATCAACCGCACTGTTTTCCTTTGGGTCCTTTTCATCTTCATTGCCGGGCGATTACTGCCTCTTTAACGGCTAACTAATTAGCTTCTTTTTGGAATGTTTGTGTCGACTTTCAACTCGCGAATGCGTGAACACGTTGCGGGCCTCTTAAAAGTTGCTGCAGGTGTCACAGCGAATGCCTCAACTTGAATCTTGTTTGACTCAAATTTGAGGTTGAGTTATTTGAATTTGGGGTTTTATGGGCAAGTCATCAAACACTGCTGCCATCCTCTGCCCACACACTGTTAGAATCTTTTTTTTTTTTTTTTTTTTTTTTTTTTTTTTTTTTTTTTTTTTTAAAGTGATAAGAATTTGGTAGCAATTTGGCCAAATCTCCCAGGCAAGGTTATTTTGAAGGACAATTGGAAATGGCCAGTTCAAACCAAAATGTGTTTGTGTCTTTCTGAGACTTTGTTTTGAGTCTCCTCCAAGTCGAGCTGTCGACCAAATTTCAGTAAAACTTGCTCTGGGGGTGGACTTGTGAAACTGTTCCAAGAGGTGCATGCAAATGAGCCAAGTTTTGGGGATCACGCCTGCGTTTCCTGCTTTTAAAGTTTTTAAGTCAGGCAAAAGTCTCGACTGTAAAATGGCCTGATAATAAGTAGGGATGCTACGATAAGGGCAATATCGTGATATTAAAACTGCCACAATATCGTTGTCGTCATGTTCACAATATTTAAAAGGAACACATCTGTTAAAAAGTCCGGTTGATTTCCATTTGTGTAGTTCTAGTACCCTCTAGTGGCTAGTTTATTAGTGCAATCTAATTTTCATTAGGGATGTTTTGGCTTTCTATGTTTTAAAATCTATGCTAATTGTCAGATAAAGGGGAACCTAATTTGCTTGTGAAGCGATCAATGTGTGCTTGCATTAGCAAGTAAGTGCTTCAATATTATTAGCGATTGTAGGTGGTTTATATGTATTGCTATGTACAAAAGCACAATATTGTGCTTTTTATTTTTTATTTTTATTTTTTTAACAATATTGTAATCATTTTTGAAGTATCGCCAACGCCCCCACAATATCGTGATAATTATCGTATCGTGATATCATATCGTGATGTTTTGGTATCGTCACATCCCAAATAATAAGTCTGTCATGTTTTGCATTGCTGCGATTGGTTGGCAACCGGTCCAGGGTGTCCCCCGCCGACTGCCCAGAGCCAGCTGAGATAGGCGGCAGCACCCCCCGGGACACTTGTGAGGAATAAGCGGTTAAGAAAATGGATGGATGTTTAGCATTGCATATGCATTATGTTGGCGTAAATAATGTCAATTTAAAAAACAGAGTCAAGAGTCATGTGGGAGTGAAAATGGCAGCCACGCTTTGAGACATTGTGTGCAGCAGTCCACTTCATCACGCCAGGTGTTGCTTTGGTTCTCGTTGGTTTCACACGGCGACTCCGTTCCTCCCTAGAACGCCACGCTCCCGTCTCCGCAGAATTGGATTATTTTTTTTTCTTTCCGTCGTGTTTGCGGCACGGAATAATGAGCTCTCTGTAAGGGCCTGATGACATAATCTGGAGACCGCTGTGAGAGAAAAATAACTAATTACGGTAGAAAAGTACAGATTGGTACGGCAGCGGTGTACTCCACTTGACTGGCCCCACCTGTCCCGCTCTATATGTGTCTCACCCCCAACTGTCAGGCTGGGCTTCTACACCCACCTCCCAAAAAGACGCATATGTCATTCTGTTCCCTTCATATTTGTTTGAAATGTGTGGAACTTTTATACAGGGTGTCCTACAAGGTTTCGAGGTTACAAATGTAGCAGGATTGCACATTGACTTTGTGCATTCTGTACCTTTTTTTTTTTTTTTTTTTTTTTTTTTTTTTTAAATTGATATTGACTGAAATGACTTGGGTGGCTATGCTATTAGGCTAACGCCATGTTTGTTAAACATGAAATCAATCAAATAGCGATGTGCTGACTCCTGATCGCAATTTTTATTTTTTTTTGCACCCAAGTCGGAGTCACTTGGTTTTTAGTTTATCCCTACCGATACCGAGTTCCAATTTGATACATCGGCCGTGCATTAAGAAGAAATGCCAGTCTAAAACAACACTGAGACTCTACATGACTCAGCAGTTCATTTGACACTACTAACCTAAACGCATTGACTCAAGCTGTCCAATTTTCTAGTCTCAGTGATAGAAAATCCTTTTTTTTTTTTTTTTTTTTTGCCCCGGAAGCTTCAATCAATAATTGCACTTCTCGGGTACGTACAACAAACGTGCGCGTGCATGTGCGCGTGTATTCTTACTCCGAGGCTACAAAATGCTAAGCAGGCTCAGATGTGTACAATGAGCCGCGCACGTTAAACCCTCACGTCAGCGCAAGTCAGCAGTGCATCTCTATATTATCTCGTTGTGCAACATGAGCCTTATTGCCAGAACATGGCACGTCACAACGTCTTTCTTCTTCGCTAACTGCCGGCATGACAGATGAAAACGTTCATGTTAAAACACCGCCGTGATGTTTGTGCATCACTGCCGAGACGCTTGTTGTGTTTTTTGTTGTGGTTGCACTTCTGGAATGTGAAGTGAATCTTTTCAAGATGAAAGTCTGCACTTATTTTCTTTCACCCCCCCTCGGGATAGAGTTGTCAAATCTCCCCACCAGTGGACCGTCATTTTCATTCATTTTTCCACCATGTTGTCTGTCCTGTTTGCCATTCATGAACATGCATCTTTTTTTTTTTTTTTGGTGTGTAGCCGCCATGTAGACATGGATTTTCTTGCTAGTTTTATTCAATTATAAAAGTCAATCAGTTATAATATCTTTATGGCTTGTCGATTGAAATGTGGCTTGCTAAATTGACGTTTGCTGCTAGTGTTAGAAAAAGGTTAACTCGTGAGTACGAATTGCTAGACATAGTCTTCATTTCTGCCAGCCGATTTAAAATATCGTAGGTAGAACCGTGGCCCGGGAATTGCGCTTTGAGAAATAATGTTCAATGACAATCAAGTCTCGAAATTATTGTCAACAAAATATATGTAGTGGTGTTTCTGCATATCGTTAGCCTAATAGCATAATAGCCTCTAAATTATTTTTAAACGTTTTCTGAAAACAGCTTTTCGGATTACCATGACGGCCAAAAATTCTCCCCCTTTTCCTCAATAATACATTTTTGTTTTAAATTGGATATTGTGACATTCAGTTAAAATTATGCTATTAGCTAACAATATGATTAACCCTTATCTACATGGTTAAGATCATCATTCAATTGTATCGCTAGCATTGTTGCCCAAGTCATATTTGAATGTTTTTGGAAAACAAGAAGAAACCGAAAACTCAAATAAGAGTCGACCAGTTACCTCCATTCAACTTTTGCGGATTACCGTGACCTGGCCGAGAATGTCCACACAAATAAATAACCTTCCCGCAAGCCCAAATTAATATTTCATCTGAAAGCCCAGAATGAAGTTTGTTTTTGCCCAAACTAGTGTTATATGCTACCAGATTTTAGACTTTGATACTTTGATAGATACTTTTGATGCTTCGAAAGAGTATACCTGCATAGTAACTGTAAAATAACTAAATATAGTGCTGAAATGATAGCACAGGATAAAACCTTGTGAAATTTTGATTGATTGATTTTATTTAATTTTTTAATATTCAAAAGATTACGGTTCACTTTCTTTGGAAAATAGTCTTTTTTTTTTTTGGCACATTTTTAGCACTGCAAATAACTATTTGAATATTCAACAACAAATTTGCATGTTTCTAAAAAATAATGCACCATAAACTTAGACCGTTTGAATTGTCGATCAGTTTTTTTTTTGTTTTTTTTTATGGTGAAAGTTGTTCACACATTGCATTTTCTTCACTTGTGCCCCATAGGAGCTCAAATAAAAGTTGTAATTTCATTACAGTCCATGTGGACCAATCCAACTTCACTTGTCAATGTGGCACCTTCTCGCACGCACGCACGCACGCACGCACGCACATCTCCTGACAATAGCACTCACCATCAAGGGCGCCATCACCTTTGCCACTAATGAGCCTGTTTATTTACCCAGATTTCCTCACAGGCTTTGTGTTGCGAGAGGGGGGAAAACAAGGGACGCAATGCAGAACAGATAATCGGCTTCTTCAAACAAACGCACCATGAAATATACCTGAAGTGTCTCACATTTTTTAATCAAATCAAGAGATTTTATTCACGAATCCTATCGAACTATAGCCGTCTGCTTTAAAAAGATGGCAAATAATAATGCAAAAATGTGGGATTCTCAATGCATGTTTGGGGAATGTTCTACTTCATGTTTTCGTGTTTTCTTGATTTCCAAGGGGAGGAAAAAATGAGTTGACAAAGGTGATCGATTATCAAATTAATCGACAACTATTTTAATAATTGAGTAATCATTAGAACCCATTTGTTTACATTTAAAATTGTTTACATTGTCAAGATCTGATTTCAGAATATCAAAAATAATTATAGTCCTTCATGAAAGAAGACTGATTGATTGTCTTCTGTGTTTAATCAAAATGCAATATTTGCAAGCATCTGTTTTTACTTTGGAAAACAATGACCGAACAGGTAACATATAATTAATCAGTCATCCCCCTTTGTTTTTATTTATTTATTTTATTTTTTTTTAATATATCACGATATGAATACAAAGTACAAAATAACTGCCAATCACTGGTTAATAAACAGTAATTGGGGGGGGGGGATGCTTTTGTAATACACTTTAATGCAAAATTAAAATGTGATTAGCCGATTAATTGAGTAATCGATAGATTAATCGATTCTAAAAATATGATAGTGACAGCACTTAAAAAATAAATAAATAAATAAATAAATAAATAAATCAAACATGGTAGAAAAGTACAAAATAACCTCCAAACACTGGACATCACTAAAAAAATCAACCAATATCATAGGCAACAGCCGGACAATATTTAGACATTAATTTGACTGTCTTGACTAATTGATTTCGCAATACTTGACACGTACTATGCAACTATGGCTTAAATCAAGTTTGCTTGGTTTGATTCATCCATCCGACCTAACCGTTGGCATCTACCATCGGTTGTATTTATTCGTATTTGCTGATCGTTTACGATATTCTGTTTCATGGCAGCGGATCTGATAATGAGGCCCGCTGGATTCACATCACTTATTCCATTTTAGCCTACATCTGTCATAGTGCTGGTACACGGCTTTATTTGCACGTGTCGATTGGCTGCCAGTCTTTGAGTCTTTACTGTATGTTTGCTTATCTGTCCGGCCGTTCCGTCTATTCAAACGGCGTTCCTTCTATTCAGCCTCTTCTCTCGCTGGCAGGGCTTTTTTTTTCTTTTTTCTTTTTTTTTTCCTTCTTCTTCTTCTTCTTCTTCTTCTTCTTCTTCTTCTTCTTCTTCTTCTTCTTCTTCTTCTTCTTCTTCTTCTTCTTCTTCTTCTTCTTCTTCTTCTTCTTCTTCTTATTTGGGGACCAGATGGTGAGGGCTACGGAAGCTCCTCTTTTGTCTGGCAGCCCCTTGTGAAAGGAGTCTGTCCTCCCTAATGTAATCAGTGGCACCGGAAGGGTCCATTTCGGAGTGTGAAAGGAGACAATCGGCGCCTTGGACACGTCTCGATTACACAAACGTCGAGTTCATCTTCCGAGCCAGCCCCCTCTCTTCTTCTCCCAGGAAAGATCCCCCCCGCCCCCCCATCTTTGATCAGTGGAGGGCAGAGGCGCTGATCCCCACCTCGGCGGGGCCAAAGGCCGAGCCCCCCTTCCCCGTCCCCTGTTTACCCTGCACTTGGCTACCGCTGACCCCTCCTTCCGGAAGCAACCGCAGGGAAGCCGGTTTGATACCGTGACCTGTCTAGACAGCCTTTGCCTTATTGGCCTGACGTTGCCAAGAGGATGTCATGAACCCTGACCTCAAATGTAGTTGGAAAGGAGCCATGGTGCTCCTTTTAAAAAAAAAAATATTTTTTTTTAATTTATTTTTTTAAGTTTTTAATTTTCAGAGGCAGAGGTGACTGGGCGAGCAAGCGGGATGGGTGCTGACCCATTTGATCTGCTCAGAAATGCAACTTGGAGAATTGTTTGAAATTTAAAAGTCAGATTTTTCAAACAAATGTAAAGTCATAATGTTTGCTACCAGATTTTTTTTTTTATTACTTTTTTAATTATGAGTGAGAAGAGGGACTGATTTAATTGATTTAAAAATATATATATTTTTAATCTAGTCAGATGTGCGTGGGAGACGAATCAAGAGAATGGGTGCAGACCCTCTTAATCTGCCTCGAAACACTCCCTGCCCCTTTTTTTTTTTTTTTTTTTAAATCTCTCAATAATAATGTCAACATGCTCAACAATGCTCAACAGATAAAATTATTGTTGACTCCCTGCTGTGAACTTGAGTATACAGCTTTTATATGACCTTTTATGAGCTGGACAATAAATCTAATTAATCCAATAATCATCATCTTGACAATGGAAGAGTTGAAAATTTGCTACATAGTGAAATTGAATTTTGTCTTGTGTATTATTAAGAGTTGTCGTTCTTATGTTGTCGCATCCAGATGTTATCGTGAGTTGGAATTTTTCTAACTGAATGTTAAGTTTTTGTTCAAACTGATTTAGAATCAGTATACTTTGTTGTTGTCTGAACATTTTGCACAAGAATTATTTTTGAATACCGGTAAATAAAACCTTTTAATCAACATTTGTTGGGTTAATTCGATTAAAATCGTAATCGTCCCGAATGACTGAAAAAGAAAAATCAAGAATTTTTGTTTTTGTTTTGCCATATCACACTGCTCAAATTTGAAAACACATGGTGGACCAATTTACTGATTTCTGGCATATTTTTCCATTTATTGATGAGATATTTTCACGAACAATAAGTCTTGTTTTCCTTATTTTAATAGTATTTGTATGTTGTAAATGCTTCATGGAAATCTTACTTTAACTTGCTTTGTCTAATCTAACAATATAAAGCTGTTGTATGTTTTTCAGTCATTTAATGTCTTTTTCTAATTGAGTGCGCCTCTATTTGCTTTTTAGACGTCTCCGTATGAATCTCTACATGTTGATTTGAAAATTGTCATGACTACCAGAACCAGCAAATAATTGACCAACTTTTGTGAACTCCTAACGTACGAGTTTCAAGTCTATTTATTTTAAATCCAAATATTACAATGCCCCTCATGCGAATATCTTGGAGGGCGTGTTCTGTCGTCGGCGCCATCTCTGGCGTTGCCGTTGTGCCGCCTTGATGGCAGCCGCCGACCCCGCCCTCTCTCTCGCCCGCCACTCAGCGGCCGTTAAAATGGCAGCATGAGTGAGAGAGGGAGAGGGCGGGGAGAGTTGGGGAGACGCCCGCCACGGTGAGCTTGGGCACGGCTGACTGAGCTGCAAGGGGCTCGCCTCGTATGCCCGCCTGAAACACTCGCGGTCGTTTTTTTGTTTTTTTGCCTGTGTACACAGTTGTAATTTAAACCGCACGTCGAATTGCCTCGTTGCTGGTTTTAGTGCCGTTTTCCATAGTTTATTTTCATAATCTACTCTATATAACTGTGGTTTTGTTTATGGGCCGGGAGAAACGGCTCACAAGTCGACATTGGGCAGTGGCAATAGTAGGCAGGAAATATTTACCCAATGGGGAAAAATTAAGCTAATCTTTTTTTTTCTGTGCCCCATAATCCACCAACCCCCCCCCCCCCCCCCCCCCCCACACACACACACCCGTTTTGTTGTATTTATGCACTGTGTACAATGTCATATATCCTTCCCATTCATATCCGAGTTTTATCACCATTGGCAAGAGTTTTTATTTTTATTTTTATTTTATTTTATTTTTTTATTTATTTTTTTAAATATAAATCTTAACATTGCTGTCATGCTTATCCGAATTGTGCCACTAGAAGGCTGGAGATAAATAAATAAATTATACATTTATTTATAGATCAAATAATTATCACAATATGAAGCTCACGATGCGATTAATTATCATGATATTGTGGGGAGGTTGGCTATTTAAAAAAAGGTCACATTATTGTGAAAAAAAGCTCATACTTAAAGCACAATATTCTACTTTTTTACATCACATCAATGTTACGTTATGTTTTATTATTTTATTATTGACTTGATTCACAGTCATATTAAGTGCCCCTTCATCTGATAATTCGTGTGAATTTGAAATATAGAATGGCCAAAACATGCCGTATGAAAATTCAACTGCACTAAAAAAAATAGACACGAGAGGGTGCTAGAACTGCACAAATGGAAATCAACCTGACTCTTTTTACCAGCTGTGTTGCATTTAAATATCGTGAAGATGACGACGATATTGTGGAATTTTTAATATCATGATATCGCGCTTATCGTAACATCCCTATTAATCATGTTTTAACACAGATTAATCACACTAATAATTTTGACCACAGATGATCCTTTAACTGACAGCCGATGGTTATGTTAAAGGTAGCACAAGTTGTTTGAGCAATAAACTTAACTGCATGCATTCAAGTAAAGCATTTCATAAATGTTTGTGTATGACATTCAAAATAGTTGTTCATGTCAAACTATCACGGTCAAGTTATGCAAGAAATGAACTGATTAGAAAAAAAACAAAGGAGGATGAGCATGTGCAGTGGATCACAAAAAATGTTGGACGTCCTCACGACATTAAATGTCGACAGAATTAACACAACAGGTGCTCTTTAAATTTGGCAGGCAAAAAAATGTTGATTAAAAGCCTTTTTAATTAAGCGATTATCGTGATTGATCAAAATTCTAAGATGCGACTAATCTGATTTAAAAAAAAAAAAAAAAAAAAAAAAAAAGATAAATATTTTTAAAAAATACTAGAAGCTCACCAGTTGCACCAGGACCCAATTTTGCAGTTGAAAAAGTGAATCATCCTCCAGCGCTATGTGTGTGCAAACCCTCAGCTGAAAGGCAGCCAAATAGAACATCAACGCTACATTTTTTTGCAACTCAATATGGCCTTTATTGCAATTTTATGGCGAGCATTAACCCCCTTTGAACCCCGCGCCCACGTCTTTGGCCGGCTGCCATTTTGTTAAAGTCAGGTTTAGCGTGTTGCATGATGGGAAACCTGCGCTTATCCCTGACTTACCCAGCACGAGGTTCACATGCTTTGTTTCTCAGCTCAATTGTTGTCATTTGTCTGCTTAAGTGCTCAAAGTATCGTCTTTGATTGCGTTCGTTTTTAATGGAGGCGAGAACCCACACGCGTGTTGATCAGCGACGATTGAACCGCTTTTGTTCTCGTGTGCCGATCGGGATGGATCAAGCCAATGCGGTTCCCAGTTTAGGAGTTAAGGAGTCGATTCGGTTCGAAATGACTCGAAGCACGCAGGCCTGACTGACGCGTCACGACAACTCAATTGCAATGTGCAGTGTGGTGGATGTTTGGTGAGGAGGAAAATGTCCAAACAATCTATTTTTAGGTCTACCTACTCATGCTGAGTGACACTTTGCCATTGGCTCTTGCCATGAACATGTTTGTTTTTTTTTCTCTCTCTCCCTCCCCCCACCCTTTCCACAGTGGCGGGCTTGGAGGAAGATGTCAAGCACAGGATGGGCTTCTTCTTTATTTTTTTTATTTTTTTGGTGATGATGTTGCCACTGTTGCTGCAGCAGCACCGAGCGCCCACTTTGTGCCTCTCGCAGCCATGATGCAGAACCACCAGGTGAGTGGCAGGCTGTTGGGAAACCGAGGGGTTGGGGGTGGGGGCTTTCTGAGGTGAGTCAGATATATCCTTGACCCTGACTCCACATATGTCAACAAACTAAGTCGCCACAAGTGGCATGACCGAGTTTGATACATTTTCATTTGGAAAACAAAATGGAGGAGCTATCAACAAGTTTTTTTGTTTTTTTTAAACTTTGTGTTTGTTTTTCGATAGCAAAAATCAACCTGCAATCCCCTTCCAACCTTAGTCCCATGGGTTGGACAGTTTCAATCACATTGGCCCAGTCAGGTGTGATTAAAAATGACCTACTCCCACATTTCCTCCAACATTTGCCATATTCGGCATTTTTACTCTGTAGTTCCAAAGTGAGATGGTTTAACCACAAATTCTAATGGTGCCTTTTCTGTCCTCATGAAAATACTTAGAAAAAAAATACATGAAAAAGTAAGTAAATATTTTTCTCTCCATATGACCATAAAATATTTTTTTCCCAGTAATAATTAACATGTTTTTGTTTTGTTTTTTTGCCCCAGTTGTTCCTTTTTAAATGTCCCCAAGGCCAATCTTCAGCTTTAAAGAGACATATTTGCAATTTTAGTGGAAATAAATAGATATGCATGTTTGTTATAGGTTAAATTTAATCAAAGTATCTCCAAGCATATTAATGGAAACAGTGGTTTTCAAATATTTATTTATTTTATTTTTTATTTTATATATAATGTCTCCCTGTTACCACATTCGACCCTGTTAGTCTGTGGAAATTTTGTCATATTTATTTAAAAACACTAAAAAACAAACAAACTCCCATTTACATGAGCAATGTGAGGTGAGCGTAAACTTTTTTTATTTTTTATTTATTTTTTATTAAGAATCTGAACATTAACATCCTATTAAGTTATCGTGGATGTAAACTACAAACTATAACCAAACTTATTTGATAGACACTAAGTTTTTGTAAACAACCATCTAAAATTTGCTGATTCACTGAGAAATTGCTTGTCTGAATGGGGGGAAAAAATAATAATAATCCACCTAGTTTCTACCCAAACAGAGGTTTACCTAAGAGTGTGGAAATTGTATCACGGAATGTCAATTAAAATCTGGAATTAGTTGAAGTGCTTGAATTCTGCCAATACAAGGTCCTCAAGCTCAAACATGTTATCTTAATTTTAAAATCCTCAAATCACTGTCTAGTACACTCCATGTTGCCTCAGTTGCTTCCAGGCACCATTAATCAGCAATTAATTACACATGATAAGCATAATGATTAACCCATACAATGCATTTTGTACTAATAGCTACTTTAGATCTGTTTTTCTCCTCAATAAAGCACAAAGTTTAACCAAAAAGTCAGCGTGAAGTAAGACAATGAGAGCCCGTCAGAACATGACTTTTAAAAAAAATTCTACACAGGCCTCGATGAGGATTGAACACTTTTGTTGAAAGTTAACTCAAAAAGTTGGGCTAATTAAAATTAGAAACGGGAGTTTTAAGTGAATAAATACAAGCTCTGTTGCAATATGAATGGCAAAATCTAATAAATAAATCCATAACATCATTGTGCCCAAACCTCAGTTGAGCTTACAGCCACGATTGGATGGAAAGCAAACTTTTTTTTTTTTTTTTTTCTTCCCCCCCCCTCCCTGCTTTTCCCTACTTACTGAACGACTTTTGTGTGGAAACGAGAGTTGCCTGGGTGTGACTTTTTGCCCAAAGCATCCGCTGGCTATTGTGCGGCCAGTCAAACCTCTGCAGGCACCAGCGCCCCGACTTCCCATACATGAGAGATCAAAGGTTACCAAGGCGCTTGGTGGAGCCCAGACCTCAATGCGAGCTGCTAAATACTCGTCTCCTTTGCGTGTTAGCTTGCCCGAGCAGGGATTCAAACAGGGTCACCGACATTTTTTTTATTTTTGTTTTGTTTCCACTCCGTCTTGCCAATTGCGATCTTCTTCTCGTACAGTATGCATGCTTTTTTTTTTTTTTTGTTTATCCGGCAGCAGTCGTCCCGTCCGCTTCTCATTCCGGGCCACTTCGGCACGGCATTAACTTGTATTCTAACAAGATTAAAATATATTCGTCCTGGGGATTTAGCATAGTTAGGTGTCCTTTCACCTCGCCCACAGTGGGCTTTGATCTGCGTTGCGAGGCGAGAGTCCTCCTGGCTCGGACCTCGCCGTCCGAGTGCCAAGTGTGAAATTGGTCTGATGTCATCCCCATTCTTCACTTTTTTTTTCTTTTTTCTTTTTCTTTTTTTTTTTTCAGTACTTTAATGATGTTTCCGCCACGACGCCCGGGCACCTCGGAGGAGATTCCACTCCGGCCCGGAGGAAGCATGTGACACAGTAGGGGGAGGAGGAGGGAGGTCATGGCTGCATGGGGCCTTTATTTATTTTTTAGGGGGGGGCACTTTGGTTGTTTTTTAACAGAACGCACCAAAAATGTGCAGTTTGGTGTCCAACTAAACTATTTTGGAAAACAATCTGCCTCGAAAGTGCAAAAACTCTAAACAGCAAGTCAACAAGTACTCTTTGTTTGGAACTTTAGTTGTGATTTTGCCCGCAAAAGGATCCCATGATCATAACTTATTATTTAACTGGGAATGGAATGCAGTGCGAAGAGGAAGTCTGTCTATAAATTAGTCATGGTTGAATTGATTAGTCGACTAGTCGACATTACGACTCTGCATCAATCTCTAAAGATTGAAGTTCACTCACTGTATGACGTTTTTTGTTATCTCATATTTCGAAGTCATTTTACATGAAACTAGTCCATGTCGCAAAAGATGTTGGATGGCCACTGAACTGTTGAAAAAGTGTGAGATATGTCATTAATTAATAGACTTAAACACTCGACTTTTACATACAGCATGGTTGTATGTAGTCGATTGCAAAAAAAAATCTTAATTCGTTCAAGCCTTATTACTAGGCCTGGGTTTAAAACATTGAACAATTTATCAAATCGATTTTCTTTTTCGAGTATCAATTAATTCATAAAACGATGGCTCGCATAAATTCATAAGAAAATAGAATTTTAAAGGCCCAATTTTTTTTTAAGTATCTTAGTTTTCTTGAAATTTACTGTTCATATGAATTCAAAAGTATTTTTCTTACATTTATGAAAGATCTCTCTTATTGCACTTTAAAACAATCCTGAATCTTTTGAAGTTATTTTATAAATGATTGAACTAAAATTATGACATTTATTGCATCCTTGATGTTTAACACGAGTGATTTTTAACACTTGTTACTTTCATTAATAAACAAAATAATTTCAACAGTTACTGCCGCCACAAAATTTAATTTAGAATTCAATGTTTGTGGAGTTTTTATCATGTCCTTGATATTCAACTCAACTTTATTTATAAAGCACTTTAAAACAGGCATTGCTGTATACATTAAATGTTATCAAATGGGCGTCACATTGAATATGCATTCCACTATTTATATATATATATATATATACATATATATATTAGGGGTGTTAAAAAAAATCGATTCGGCGATATATCGCGATACTACATCGCGCGATTCTCGAGTCGATTCAATAATCGGCAGAATCGATTTTTTATTTTTTTTTATTTTTTATTTTTTATTTTTTTTTAGGATTCACACCTTGAGCATGGAAGAATGTTATATGAACGGAACATTAAGCCTTAATATTTTATTTTAATGCTGTTCAAACATGAAACAGATTACAACCTCTATAAGACTGAAATTTCAGATAAATAAATAATACATTTTCATATAAATCTTACACTCTACAAGCTTACTGATTAGTATTTTCTAAATTTGAATGAAAAAAATCGCAACAATCGACTTATAAATTCGTATCGGGATTAATCGGTATCGAATCGTGACCTGTGAATCGTGATACGAATCGAATCGTCAGGTACTAGGCAATTCACACCCCTAATATATATATATATATATATATATATATATATATATATATATATATATATATATATATATATATATATATATATATAATGTAAGTGTTTGAACTTTTCTTTACACGTCACATAACTTTGTGAAATGTTTGTACTCTTAATAATGGTTTTAACTACTGGAGGAATTGACTGACTTCCTGTGGGAAATTGTATTTTTTGAAACGGGACCAACTTGTGTTGGACTTTTAGCTTCCACTATATTTGCTTCCATTTTGAAGCCCATCTCCAATTGCTGGCACCACTCCTGGAAAATAAGCCATATTATGCGCACTTGCTGCCTGCCAGCTATTCCTGGACAGTTGTTTCGTTTCTTGCCACCTACGTAAACATTCAGGTTGCGCTTGGGAAAAAAAAAAAAAAGCCTTTACCAAACGCCGACACTTTTGGTCCACCACCTGCACCAAAAATAGGTCGCTCAGATCAACTTAATATATTTTTTGGAGTGGGGGGGCCTCATTGTTCTCCTAGGATGCGAAACAGGAATGCACACAACTTTGCGGAGCGACCATTAACAAGATTTTTCTGAAAGACTATTTCGGTGCTGCAGATTTGGTTAGCAACAGTCACTGTTTTAAGATATTTGTAAGAAGATGAATTTGATTTCCAAACCAATTCACATGAGAGTTTACTTGCATTTGTAGGTGCTGCTGTTTTGGTTAACAACAGACTGATTTGTGATCTGTTTTGACTAAAGGCGTCTATTTGAGGGAGGCGTTTTGAGAGTGGCAAAAATGAACAGTTAAATCGATCACTTGGGTTTCTTTTATTTCCAGACTATTTCTGATGAGAGACTTTGTTCTGTAGTAGTTGCTGCTGTTTTGGTTAGTAACAGACATCTATTGGCCTCAGCATGTAACTATTGACTATGTGTGAAGAATACCAGCGAGTTTCCAATAGCTTGAGACTTGGTGTCATTGATCTTCTACTGAGAAGCCGTCTGCCTGCACCAGTGTGAGCTGCTGTTTTGGTTAGCAATGGAGTTTGACAGGTCTCTGCAGTTAACTATTTAATGACTGTGTACAACCAATAGCAATACTTCTTGGTTTTTTTTTGTTTGTTTTTTGTTTTGTTTTTTCTTCATGATGGCGGAAGTGTTGTCAGAACCAACCCGTATCAATACAGTATATTGTTTTACGATAATGTCTAGTAATTAGCTATAGAAACCGAAATCCATGGTGCAGTAAGTGAATGGGGCGATTATAGCTGACGGCTTACCTTACCTGACAATCATGCCATGTTTTTGTAGTTCGATTATTTAAAAAATAAAATAAAAAAAATAAAAAATGCAGTATATTAAATTGTTAAGTTGCTATTTATTAGGGGTGTTAAAAAAATCGATTCGGCGATATATCGCGATACTACATCGCGCGATTCTCGAATCGATTCAATAAGGGCAGAATCGATTTTTTTTTTTTTTTTTTTTTAGGATTCACACCTTGAGCATGGAAGGATGTTATATGAACGGAACATTAAGCCTTAATATTTTATTTTAATGCTGTTCAAACATGAAACAGATTACAACCTCTATAAGACTGAAATTTCAGATAAATAAATAATACATTTTCATATAAATCTTACACTCTACAAGCTTACTGATTAGTATTTTCTAAATTTGAATGAAAAAAATCGCAACAATCGACTTATAAATTCGTATCGGGATTAATCGGTATCGAATCGAATCGTGACCTGTGAATCGTGATACGAATCGAATCGTCAGGTACTAGGCAATTCACACCCCTACTATTTATTATGTATATTAATTTGTCTGAGCAGTACGGGTTTTCCTTTTAAAGACGGCTCATGATTCCATGTCCCGAGCTGAACTTTTCGGGAGCCTCTCGCGCCTTGTGAATATTTTCACGCAGCACGAGAGCGGGTAAGTGCATGCACAAATGAATGAAGTGTGTGCGTGTGTGTGTGTGTGTGTGTGTGTGTGTGTGTGTGTGTGTGTGTGTGTGTGTGTCAGGCAAGAAGGAAAATAATAAAGGCGGCTGATAGTAAGATGTGTGTGAGCGTGAGAGAAGGGGAAGAGAGTTTGGGTGGGAAGGCTCTGTGTGGAGAATGGGTTAGCGAGGGGTGGGTGGAGGAAGAAAGGGGTAGAGAGGGGTATGAGGGGGGGGTGTATAAACCAGCCACCTGCAGCCATGACAGGCTTTGACCTTCATTTCTCTCCCCTTCTCTTTCTCTACCTCCCTCCTTCCTTCCACTTTTTTTTGTTTTTCCAGGATGGAAGTTTTTTTTTTTTTTTCGTTTTCCAGCAGGGTGCGAGGAAGACCGACCGTGGCGAAGACAGGACAGCGGCCGCACAAACAAAGACTAGCGGCCCAAGTATGAAAATGCAGATAGGCCATTGTTGTCGTCGGGGCGGTGGGGCGGGGGGGGGACACGGCTGCAGGGGATTGTTCAAGGCTTTCTCTTGCATAATGTTTTCGCAACGTTTTCATCCCAATTTCATCCTGCCGAGTGGGTGTTTGCGTGGCAAGGAGGATTATTGCGCCATTCAAAACATAAACCTTTTTTTTTTGTTTTTTGTTTTTGTTTTTTGTTTTTGTTTTTTTTTTGTTCCAGTGCAGCATTAAGGTGAAACATTCCGGCTGATAAAAACACAACAGTATTTTGTTGTTGTTGTTGATAATCTTCAAGGTTTATTTACTCTTTTGCAATTTCCAGGAGGCAGTTAATTACACCATTTAATACATGATACAAATTATGTACACTTTTTGATTTTGTTCTTCTTTATACCAAAGGATAGCATCCAACATAAAATAAAAAATAGCATTCTACAACTCTGTGCTGTCGTTTCATGTAAGCATTGTTCATAGATATATATACTGTAGATAGATAGCTTTACGCTGATGAGTAAATTCATGATGTCGTATACCAGCAGTGTTTGCAAAAAGGCATTCATCTTGAATAGTCTGCATTTGTTTGTTTTTTGAAGTAATACTGCTTGTCTGATTCGGCACAGTTATGTTTCAAGAAAAAGTCCACGCGGGGACTTTTTAAGGCAAAGTGTGTTTCAGTTTGGTGGATCATCATTTTTTTTGTTTAATTCACACACACTTTTTTTGCACAACAGAAAACACAATGAAAGACAAACAAAAAGAAATTTGGCGTATGGCAAAGGGTGGGGAAACTGCGGACGGTGGGCTGTATGCGGACCCCAAGAGCGATTCTACAAACTGTAATAAAAATCCCCCCGAAATGCTAATATTTGTTGGATTCAGTTTTCATGGCCCCTGATAGGCAAAAAGGTCCCCCCCCACCCCCGCCCCCACCCCCTGATACATGAATACAGCTAGACTTAGCTTGCTCACTCGTTTTTGTCCATTTTATAAACAGCTGTTTGCCCCCAAGTACAACAAATTGCAGCGTTCATGCAAAAAGGCCTCATAGACACATTTTCCATTCACAAAAAAAAACGAAAAAAAAAGTTATTGCGAGAGAAACAAGCAGTGTAAACACCTCAGATACCTACTCTAAAGCAACACTGGTCATTTGATAGATTTTTTTTTTTTTCCTCAATAGAATCTATATAAATACACGTGAAGTATTGTTATTTTTTTTAATACAGTCACAGACGAATGCCTTCTTTTTGCCATAAGTCCTCAAATACTGTCGGAGATTGAACAAGAACACAAGCTGCATGAGTGCTTGTGGTTGAATGCTACACGGTCACTATAGAGGCAGCAGTCATTCATTTAACACAGCAGTGATTGATATTGCTATTTAAAATAAAAAAAACAAAACGAACACACACACACACATATATAAGCAACGTTAGAAAATAATGCCATAGACTTCTCTCTCTTTCTCTTCATATCTATACATGATTTTAAAAACAAAAACGATGTTAGTTAGCATTGATTTGAAATTCACAGTAGCCTTGATGCAGCAGGAACAACAACAACAACAAACAACCAAAAAAAACATTCTTTGGACTTGCTTCTTCTCATATAGAAGTGCCAGATGTAAAAATGACAATCATTATATCATATATATGTATCCTAGATGGCATTCATAATTCATTAATTAGAAGCTCCTGCTTGGGCGGGGAAAACAGACAGTGACAACTTTATACAGCATCTTGTATATAGACGTGATATTGCAGACTCTGGATTTATGCTGGTATATTCTCTCTTAAACTGGCCCTTGTTGGATGATATTATTGCATCTTAATATTTCTATATCATGTGGGCTGGCTTCTCTATACTCTGTATAGTTTGCTTTATATTTATGTGTGATTTGATAGACGAAAAGAGAAAAAAGAAAAAAAAACAACCCAATCGAGGGGAGGGTTGATGTTCAGTCGCTGTCGGATTTGTCGTCCTTGGTGACGGTGGCGTGGTTGTACAGGCCCTGCGCCATCAGGTGCAGGGCCAGCGAGTTCTTGCCCCCGTTGGCCTTCTTGATCTTGGCGCGCTTGTTCTGGAACCAGATCTTGATCTGGGACTCGTTCAGGCCCAGCTCCTGGGCCAGGTTCTGGCGCCGCTGCTCGGTCAGGTAGCGGTTGGTCTGGAACTCGGTCTTGAGTCTCTGCAGCTGCTCGGCGGTGAAGGCCGTGCGCGGTCGCTTGTCCTCCTTGCTGGTGCTCTTCTTCTTTGGTTTGCGGGATCTCGGACCTGCAACCGAGGACATGTGCGTGTTTTCACCACTGGTGTGCGGTTTTTTTCTCCACTTTTGCGCCTTAAGATGATTAATTTAAAAAAAATCCCCGCATGAAGGAGCCTTTTTTATTATTATTTTTTTTTAAATAGCAATAATGCACCTTTCCTCAGTTTAGGGTTAGCAGTCAATTTTAATTTCGTTTCAAATTATTAAAACAATTACTGATATTATAATGCATTTAGTAACCTAACAAATCCTGCGCTGGGGCATAAATTTGGCGCAAGGCTTTATTTTTAATGCTAACGCACATATACATATACACACACATCGCGATGTATGTGTGTCTCCTCATACACACACACAAACTACAACTCGTAGTAGTCGCCTCCTCCAGCTACATAATGCATGAGAACAAGTTGTACTCCACTCATTTTGATCCACGCAAGACACGTACATTTTCCCCCCCATGTTTACGCCTGCAAATCTTGTTCTGAAATAAAAATAAAAAAAAACATCGGACATGCAATTGCATGCAAATCGAGAGAAACCGATCGAGTGTTATTTTGCACATGCAATGAGCAAGAATTAGTTTTATAAAATTAAAATAATTGACCCCCAAATAATTAAGGCAACTCGCATGCATTTATTTGTTCTATTTATATTTTCCCTTAAAAAAAAAACGTGAATTATTTGAAGTATAGGCCTAATCGAAAATGTAAACACGTGGAGGCCCACAACGCGCACAGCTCGAAGCCGGTCAGTTTTGCGGGGCTTTTCGGGGTTCGTACCCACCCACCTGAAGAGGGCCTGTCCGAGTAGCGGGTGCAGTACACCCAGGCGGGCCACAGCATGGGCTGCTGGACCGGGGCTGCGTTGGTGCTGGCTTGGGAACTGTCCGAGTCCGAGCTTAGGCACTGGTCTCCGCTCTCCCCGCGGGCTTTCAGGGGCTCCTCGGCGGCTATGGCTGCAGGCTTCTTGGCGTCCGCGTGCGGCGTGGAGGTGCCCTCCGTGGGCACCGTGCTGCCCACCGGCTCGGTCTGAGGCGCGGCCGGGCTGCCGAGGCTCTCCGGCGGTGGCGGCGGCGGCGGAGGAGGAGGCGGCGGCGGCGGCGGGGGCGATAAAGTCTCCCCGCGTCGGTGCTGGTGCTGGTGGTTCGCCCCGGTGTCTTTTTTGCGTCCGAAATCCGGCCTCAGGATGTTGTCGATGAAGAAGTTGGTGACCCGGTGCGGGTTCTGCAGCGCGTTGCCCTGCACCTGCAGCAGAGGCAGGATGGCTCTGTTGGATTCCGCCGACTCGTGCCGATCCGCCTCGTCTCTGCTGCCGCGCTCGTTCTCTTCCATCTCGTTTTTTTCCTTTCTCTCTTTACGTTTAACCCCTTTCTTGCTCTCCTCCGGCGCGCGCCGATGCACCTTAAGGGGGGGGGGATTTAATCGTAAAAAAAGAAAATAAATAAAAACAAAATTAACAATGGCTAGAGAGCGGCATGCACAGCCTCGCGGTAGCGTCCTCGGAGAAAAGCATACTTTTTGGACATAATAGCCCCCGCGTCGCTGCCGTTATAAGTGCGCCCGAGCCATTTGCGCACCTTTTACGGAGACGTCCGCGCGGCGGCGAACGGCGTCAAACTAAACTAAATAAAGAGGCTCGCGAAAAAAGTGATGGCCTTAATACTCTCACTCTGGAGTTTGCTTCTTATTTTCCATACGAGAAGCCCCCCTTGAGTGACGTCTCCCCACTGTCCTCCCAGACACGTGCCTCCGACCAATGGGAGGCCAGGAGCCAGGCCACGTGACGTGGGCTCTCAAGCTCTGCACGCACGCCCCCTTCCTCGCCTTTTCAGACCCCCAAATTCACTGCGAGGCTCTCTCCAGTAATTGATTACAACCAGACATCTATTTAGTTTTGTTTTTTGTTTTTTGGCTAAACATATTTCCAATATTATTGTAAGCCACTGCTGCACTTAAATATATGGGGGGAACGTAAGCTATTTATATAATGGTTCAATTAGAAATGTCTTGCACCTAGAAGTTAAACAACATGAGAGAAAAAAAAAAAGTGTCAGGAAGGGCATCCGGTGCAGAAATTGTGCCCCCCCAAAAAATAAATAAAACTATGAAAGTCCCTGAAGAAGACAGTCACAAAAACCGTTATTAAATGTTTAAAAATAATACATTTTTAATATTAAATGCACATTTGTCAGGAGGAGGAACTGCAAAGGGTCAGAAACCTGCAGGAGTTTCCTTCACTCTCAAGCTGTCATAAAAAGCACAAGCATTTATCCCACATTTATAATTTATAATAGTAAACTTTTGTTCTACATAATTTAGGAAGCTGATAGGACCCCAATAGGAAAAAAAACTCTCCAGAACACTTGAAGGTACAAACATTAACATCCCCTATCATAATCTGAAACATGATTTTACACTGTTTCATTGCATTTAAATATAAACTTTTTTTTTTTTTAAACAAGTTTTTAGTTTTTTGTTTTTTTTTATAGAATTGCATGGTGGGCCGAATAAAGTGCTTTGGCGGACCTTATATGGCCCACGAGCCATCGATTTCCAATCTGTATGAACCAACATAGGCCAAGACAGAAAAACAAAAATTATCCCAAAATAATTTAAAATGAATTGGACTAAACAAATCCAAATTATGCACAATTTTGTATTTTATTTTTATTTTTAACTTTAGAAAGTCATCTGGAATGTATTTATTAGATTTTAAATGTATGCATATATAGGGCACGTTACAAATACGAAAAAAAAACCCAATAAAAATCTGATTTTTTTTTTTTTTATTACATATTATGAGTATTTGTTGGTTAAATATTTCACCTATTTGTTTTTAAAATTGCACTGCGGGCCAGATTAAATGCTCTACTAGGCCGTACATGGCCCACAAGCCGTAGGTTGTCCATACCTGATATATAGACTGTAATAAATAAATAGCGCATAGACAGTAAGACAAAATTATTGCAAAATACTCCCAAATTATGTACAGTTTTCTATTTATTTTCTGGTTTATTTTATGGAGTTAATCATCGGTAACCTTCAGTCCTTACGCATTTTTTTTTTCTATTCACAATTTGTATTTTTTATTTTTTTATTTTTTTAGTTTTTTGTGGATTAAATTCTTTTTTCTTTTTCTTTTTTTAATCCCAATTTAGTCCAAAATGGATGAGTGAGAAAAAAAATGTGATCTGACCTGTTGACCATAAACACAATATTTTCAAGAAATGTCAAGCTTTGTCACTTTAGTCATCACAAAGTTGTCCATTTTGCAATACTCTTATTTGAACTGTCTTATTTATTTATGTTTTCTCTCTTAAGCCCCCACCACCTCCCAAGGGTTCCCACGCTGACCTGTGGTCCATATCGCCTTGAAAAAGGAAAGCAGTGATGCACACCGACATGCAGGGAGGGGGCCCCGGCCAAAGACCAAACTTTTGGGGCTAACTTTTTGCTGACCAACTTTTTTTGTGCGCAGTAGTTAGTCCTCCTCCTCTCGGGACGACGCATGCTTGCGCCGAGCTACCCGGGGCGGGGGGCAGACTGGACCCGGACCGTCTGAGCCGAGGAGACAGCACACTTTGGGGGGGGAGATGAGAGCTCAACCAAGGGAGGGTGAGTTTGCCACTTGTACTTTTTTACATTTTGATTCTATATTTTGAGGACCTGTGGATGTGTTTAGCAAATTGTTGCATTTTTGTGGGGGTTGGACGTAGCCCAAATGATGTGGAATAGTGCCATGTTACAACTCCTCAAAGCTCCATTTGAATTCTGATTGTGCGCACGCACACACACTGTTGTCATGCTGGGAGTGGAAGGAAGGCGCTAAATGAGCAGCACACAATGGAGGCACAAGACGGCGGGCTTGTTTCCACAGAATAGAGAATTGCATTATTTACACACACTAGCAGCAGATTTCTTTTTTTCTTTTTTTTTTTTTTTTTTTAATCATATTCCGCCATTTTTTCTCAAGACTCTAAACTACACTGATACATTCCTACAAATCCACATATGGGGAAGAAAAAAAAAAAAAAAAAGTCTAGTTTGGACTCTTGAGGTTGAAATTTCCTTTCTGAAAGTGACAACAGGTGAAAGACAAAATGGCTTCAGATGAGAAATAGTTTTGCAGTGTTGCTGCAATGACGTGTACGCTTTAATGTCGAGCTAGCCGAGAGAGGGGGAAAAAAAAAGCAGCAGCAGGATGATTTTAAATATTTGTCATTCCATTTGGATCAATAATATCTTACCCTGGTGTCATTTTCACATGGATAACTTCACGTCAAGTCTCCAAACTAGACTCAGAATGTTCGTTCGCCAGTGTAGAAATACACGTAATGGAATCTGAAGACTCAAAATTGACTTTTTTTTTTATATATATATATATAAATCATAATAGGAATGTATAAAATCACAAGAGAGTGGTGGAGCCCTTCAGTTTTGGAAAAAATGCTCATGAAATTTGAGGTTTTCCATTATATGAACATGCACATCTTATTTTGGAGTCATTTTCGCAAGGAATTAATCTCAATGTGACTAAAAATTAGACTTTAAAATCTTCATCTTTTTCTCATTTTGGTATTATTTTCTCACACAAATGGATATTTTGTCATTCTAGGAAAATGTATTTGTAATGTAATGCCACTTTTCTTCAGGCATAGTCACTGAAACACTAACCCCTACCTAAGTCCAAAAGATACGCCTTTAAAATATTTTTCTTTATTTTTTATTTTTTTGTCATCAAAGGAGCATATGAATCTACTGTTGTGGCTTTTTCACCAACAATAATTGTCAAAAAAATTACAACCTCAGGGTAAACTTTGTAGTGCATCAACTCTGTTTTCATTCCCACTAATAGTCAAAATGAAGACTCAAGAACTTAACTTTAATGTTTGTATTTAACTTATGCTTCAATTTTAGTGTCATTTTATGGGGGCTCATCAATATCCAGCTAAAAAAAAAACCCAGATGTTAAAATATTGTCCATTTGACATGACAGCAACATGTGCATCTATTTTAGTGCCAAGTCCACTACTGACTTGTCCAAATCAGAACTAAAAACTACATTTACAAATCAAAACATGTATTTGAGTTTGATTTCCATCAGAAATAATCAACATGAATATATTTTCGACCATTATAGCAACATGTGCATTTGTTTGACATTTCCACAAAGCATCATCAAACTCACGACTAAGCACGAGTCTTCAAATCAATGTGACAAGTTGTAGATTCATTTTGTGGTTTCATTCTCAGAAATAATAGTTGAAAGATTTGAAACTCGACATTGTCCTCTCCATGTGCCACCATCATGACCAACATTAGGCCAAATAACATTCTGTACAGTTTTGAAAAATTCACACTATGGTTAAAACTGAAATTATGAATCAAATACAAATGTTTGTGCGTAAAAGTTCAATAAAAAATACATTTTTTTTTTTTTTGCAAAACAAACTCTTAAAGATAATTGCAAGTATTAAATTTAAATGCAACTGAAGTGTAATGTAACATTATGCACAGTTTGAACGTTTAAGTAGCGATTCTTCCACGTACCACTAGAGGGAGCCGTTTTGTGTCATTCCCATGAGGAAGATCGTGATTCCGATTTAAACACATATTTCCCATTAAATTGAATCATCTCAGCATCAGGACACCAAAGTTGACTTATCCCAATATATTTGTCATTATTTTGAGTTTATGATTCCATCTTAGCATTTTTAATTCAATGTGTTTCCACCATTTGTTATTATAACAGCGATTCTCAAATTGTGATGAAAGTACTACTCACAGGCTCCCTCTAGTGGGACTTGAAAGAATCACTTAATAAACTACAAATAATATTGACATTTTAAAACATGAAATTCAAGGCATCTTTATTTATATACAACTAACTTATTGTTAGCCTGTTAGCATAATTGCGTAATCGTTTTAACTTGCTGTCACAACCGATGTGCTTGCTGAAATTGTGTTTTTATGTCAACTAGATGTTTAGTCATCAAGGTCATAGAAATCCAGAAAGTTTTAATCGAGGTTAACTGGACTTTATTTGTTGAATTAGTTTGTTTGTTTTTTAATTGTTTTCCTAAAACATGACATGGACAATATCCTACTAGGCTATAATATTATAATGAAGCTTATAGCTTAAGCCTTTATTATTATTATTATTATTATTATTATTATTATTGAATTTTTTTTTTTAGTACAGTACTTTAAAAAATGCATTTCATTTATAGTGAAGTTAAATTTAACTTTTAAGGTCAGAACAATGCATTTGCATTTAATCTTTAAGAAATCTTTTTTTATTAAGTGCAATTTGTCTCACTTAAGTGCAATACATATTATTTATGTATTTATTTATTTTTAATTTTTAAAAATCCTCCTATATTTCAGTACAGTAGTTAGGTTTGAACTCATTTGTTACAGTGGCTTACAATAAGATAAAATATATTTTTTTAGGGCTAAAACATCAGCCTCATTTTGATGAACATTTCAGCCTACTAGTTACTGCATTTGAATGTTGATCATTATGGTGCTATACTTGGAGACCTAACGAAAGGATAATAAAGACATGTTGCCTTTAATGAAGCATTATGAGTGTAAGACTGCTGCTTTGCATGCATGGTTGAATTAGTATTATTATTATCTTGAGTTAAATCTGCAGCATTTATAATTGATTGTTGAAAATAATACGGAGTGACATGATTTTTGTTTTGAGTGCGTGCGTGCGCTAGCGCCTCCAAAAGTGCAGTCAAATATTTGTTTTGTTTTTTTCCTTGGGTGCAGCCAATTGGCATGCAGCCCCAATCGCTGCTATACTATACTCACCTTGCGCGCATGTGCAGTGTCCTTGAGCTCCCATAACCCACTTTCAGAAGAGGCGGTGTGGAAGAGTGTGCGTACGTGTAGTAGTAGTAGTAGTGATACACTACAAAAGGTGCTGCACATGGATTTGTGAATGGACGGTGTCATGTGTGCCAGCTCAGAGATCACAGGGCGACCCCCACATCCCTTGCCCCCTCTCTACACATACACCCTCACAACACTACCCCCCCCCCCCAAGCTGAAGATTTAGAATGGGGGGGAGGGTGGTAGGTAATATATCCCCATTGCAGGGGTCGCCCCCAAATCCTGCTGCTTCCTGTGCCTTTCACACAATGTGAAGGAGCCCAACACCCCCCACCCCTCCCTCTGCGGATGACCCTCGTGTATGATTTGTTTTTGTCTGCCTGTCCGAACCGGAAGTGTTGTGACATCCCGGGTCAGACCTGTCATCATTGTTCAATTATTAGCAAGAAAAAAAAAAGACAATGGGTAAAAGAAGGGTAAAAAAGAAATATGTGCAAATTATCAATGATTTTATTAAGACACATTTGTGTTGTTTGAAAGTTCTTTCTTACCTTCTTTCTTCACGGTCACCTTAAAAACCTAATTAAAGTCGATGACAAATACTTCTAGTATTTACCTATTTTATTGTTGGAATGTAGTGTGACAAAATGAGTTTTAGCATGCTGTTGCTACTATATTTGTTTATTTATTTTTATAAATGTAGTTCAAACAATTGAAATGAAATTAAAAATAGCATTTTGACTTGAGCCCTACCAGCCCCAACTTCTGACCACCACGTAACTCTGCCACTGATTGTTGATTAGTTTAATGAGCTGCCCTCTCTAAATTGTGGGCTGGTCTCTTGGGGTAAAATGGAGGAAAATAATCAATTAAATTGCACTGCAAAGGAGGGCCCGGCCCACCGGGCATCTGCCCAGGATGCCAGAGGGCCAGTCCAGCCCTGTGTATATCTCATACAAATAAAATAAAAAATAATAAATAAATAAAACGATAAATAAAATAATAATAATAATAATACTAATAATAATAAATACATAAATACAATAATAAAATTAAAGACATTGGGCAACTTAAGTTAATAGATATATTATAACCTATAAAAACAAACTAAAAATGTTAATGGTCGTTTTGTCTTGTCATTAGTGACGCTGTGGGCGAGCCATTCAATTAGAGGCTTCATCCAATGAAGCCTCAGGCCTTAATTGCTCACGCAGGGTGGCGCAGGCGTTTGTTGTTTGTGCTCATATGACTTAAGTGACTTAAGTAAGAACAATCCCGATTGAAAGGAGATTTCGCCACGGAACAGCGATCACACGGATTAAAAAGTTATTAGAAGCTGCAAAGGGCCGAGAAGGATTGATTCTTTTTTTTTTCTTTTTCTTTTTTTCTCTCGCTCTCACTCTCGCTGTATTGTAAACACGCTCGCGCTTATTTAGACATCAGACAGATGCGTGACGTCACTGAGGTTTGGCGAAAAAAAAAATGCGTTTTTGAGCCTTTGTAGTGCAAAGAAGGCAAAATGGTCAAGATAAGGCAGTAGAACCACGTGAGGACTTCCAGCCAATCAGCGAAGAGAATGAACAAAATTGTACAAAAAAAAGGAAAACTCAATTCATGATTAGTATTAAAGAAGGAAACTTACATTTAAATGTTATTGCTATATTACAAAAAAAAATCTTCTATGATGTTCCATGTACACTAATTTGTGCTTATGTTTTTTTTTTTTTTTTTTTTAAGGTACCACATCTGTTGATTTGGACTGCATTAATTTTAATAGTGTAATACGTTATAGTTTTAAATACAAATAAATATCGCAAAATCTATAATTTAACATATTTGAAAAAGTTTCATACACTGGAATTAAAATGCATAATAAAAACCTGCAGTCCTCCAACATTTTGTGAATTTGTGTAATTGTGAATTAGTGTTAGAAAAACATACTGAATGAAAGTTAAATATCAACGTATATATTATTAGAACATATTATATAGTTAAAATGATTATATGTAATATGTTGCATTAATTGTTAAATACACCATATTAATGGAGAAATATCAATACCTAAAAACAACAAATAGTAACGAAGTATAAAGCAATTCGTTTAGTGTTCTTTTTTTTTACTAGTGATAAAATTACAATTGAAAGAATTACATTTTAGAAATGTTGTTTGAGTCTGCTTTTTTCTATGCTTTGCTTTTTAAGAGATCTATATTCAACTTAACAGTTTGAATTTATTAATCATATTGTGGGAAAAAAAGTTGCAAAATTTTTAATGTGCTTATAATAACGTTGGAAAAATCATAGTAAAACGTCTACAAATTGTTGTATATCTTTATTTCATTGTACTTAAATGTAATGTTTTTGGAGGAATTCTTATCAAGAAATATTTATTTTTTTCTTGTTAGTTTATTTTCAGGTCAAAGTGCACCTGCACGTAGTGTGGCCCTCGAGGGTCGCCCCGCGTGGGTGGTGGTTTGGGTCCCACATGCAGTTCCACTTGATGAGAGCATGCTTTTCGGGCTTGGGATGGTCCATATGCGGAGTGCACCTGTCCCCCACTCCCCGCGCCCCCCTTTTCGTTGCAGGGGGGGGGGCAAAAAAAAAAAAAAAAAACTAAAACTTGTTCCACACGTAAACTTTACACGCGGGAGGTGCACTTTAAATAGCGACGAGATTCCTTTAGTTTGGTTATTAAATAGGGATAAGTGAGGTTTTCCTCTCCTGAAGTTCATTAAAATAAATAAAAAGTTGCGGAATAAAGTGGCCCGTAAAGTGATACAAGGGTGCATTGTGGAAAGTAGGCTATCTAATTTGAATGTATGTTATAACATACAAAAATAAAAATCGGCACATAGGGGCCTATATTTATTTTTAGCTGCTGTTGCCAGGCAGATTTTTTTTTTCACCTGGCAGGGGACGTTTTGATGAAGCTGTATCTAATAAAATTTATGGGGGGAAAAAAAGAAAAGAAAAAAATCTAAGCCAAAATTAAAAGAATATTAAAGTTAAAGTGCAGGTATGCCTTAATGAAGTGGCTGGAAAGTATAAGCAAAACGAAGACTGAGTTCTCGCTTTAACTTTTTGGGTTTTCTTGTTAGAATGCTTCTTTTTAATATAAAGTGCTAAAGTGGAAGGGGCCTAATAATGAATGAAGTCGCAATAAATTTAATAACATCAAAATAGACCAAGTTGTAGTTATTATTACAGCACACAGTTGTTTTCTGGTATGTTTAAATAAAAGTGCAGGTGTAGCCTATACATAAAATGTCTGGAAAGTTATTTTGATGCATATATATATAGGCCTATTATTGCAAATACATAAGTTGATAATTATAGTAAACCTAAACATTTTTTTTTCCCCGAAACCAAATTGGTGCTTTGAGTCCTGGCTGTACCTAATGATGTGACCTTGCGCGTGTAGGTTTTGCGTGCGGGATGACAACGATGCGTGTTATGTTATTTGCGTGCGCAAAGTCGGCGAGCCTCGCCCGGAGGTCGCGGCCAGTAAAGCGGTCACCCGAGCCGCCCTCTCCCTGTGTGGCATCGCTCGTTCCCGGCTAAAATAGAGCCGGCGGGCCTCGCGTTGCCCCTTTCACCTTGGGTGCACCTGAGTTGTTTTGACCCCACACCCAGCTGCGCACATGGCGCTCGTTCTTGTTCACGTTTGCGGGGTTGGATTTAGCGTGCATGGCGTAGGACTCATGAAATAAACACACATTTATAGATAACATTTCGGTAAGTAAAGTGAATATCGAAAAAGAAAGTAAATAAAATAAGTGTGCGAAGGTGGTACTGTAAATCAGTGAAAAGATCGATGTCAGTTATAGGTAGGTAAATAGTGAATGAGAAGATTAAATTCCTATAGGTAAGTGGGCTATACATATATGAACTAAATAAAGTGGATTATGAGTGAATGAAGATAACAAAGTGAATAAGTAGATAGCAACTTGTAACGTGATTCAGCACTTTAACCCCATCATGCACGACAGTATACCGTCCACCTAGTGACGTCACACATGAAAAGCTCGGATCAAGCATGAGTCAGCACTTGTACTTGTATTTTCCTAGCTCGCCCACTTGCTCGGAAATTTTATACTCGGCACTTTTTTGGTAACATACAACAGACTTTACTACCACACCTCAGTGACGTCACATATGCTTTTTTTTATTTTTATTTTTTATTAAGCGTAATGGAGAGAATTTACTTGTGTAATGTTAATGGATTGTGTGCCTTTCCTCATTTCTCCACTAGGGGTCCACCATGACTGAGATAAGCGTCCAGACCGAGCTGAAGATAAATGCTGACATCTAGTGGTAACACGACATCACTACATATGATTATGACCCAAAATTGGGATTATGTAGCACGTTCCTGTTGTCTGATCCAAATCTCTTGTATTATTTACTTTCAGTTCAACAAAAGGGGACTCCGACATGCAGCTGCTTTGACCATCACCCCAATACCCCATCTTACATCCCATAATAAACAAGTCATCATTTCCACATGTATTTTATTTCAGGTAATATATATAAAAAAAAAAAGGCAAATAAGACAAAAGCATGAACGAGGTGCTTCATCACCTCCAAACCAAAGTAAAGCTTCTTCTTCCACCTCACTCATTTCATTCCATAGGAGGGAAAAAAAATCCTTCCGAAATGTGGCTGAATCCACTTTAACACCAGATCAATATCCCGACTTGTGAAATGTCAGAAATCATCATAAATAATAATGAATTGGCCTGCGCGTGTACACCGGTTGCACTTCACCTCTTACCCGGTTAACATACTGACAGTAAGAACACCTGAATGTGTATGTTTACAAGCCACAGTGTCATTTGTTGTGTAGAAATTCACGCGATGCATGATCATGACAAAAGCACCGCCTTCCATCGAGAATACTTCAATGCACAGGCAATCACAGATTGCAAAACTGATCTTCGGCCCCATCCCAAATGACTTAACAGATTAACAGCATCTGCCACCAAGGAGATAATTCTTTGGATACTGGCTAGTTCCTGAAGTCTTGCCCTCCAATACAGACTCGTTTTTGGATTCGATTGACACTGGCTAATATATTTTTTTTGTTCACATCTGGTGTAATTCCTGGTTTTCTGCATCATCAAATGTTTGATGACTTTCGCTACGGTGACAGTGGCTAAATATCCGGACTAGCCAATCCAACTTCCATAACCCGTTGATGCTAATTTCTACATCAGCTAATATCTGACTTCAGACACTGACTCATTTATGAGTTTTATTTCCCAATTCCTGTTTTGGTGATACTGGATAAAGACTGGAGGCTATTCCACCAATACTGGCTAATTGCTGGTCTCTGACTGAGAATGACACTAGCTGATTAGTTCTCCAACATTAGCTTAATTCAGAATTTTGAGGCCCATTTTTTTTTTTTTTTTAATATATAAACACTTGAGACCATCATCTTGTCAGTTTATAGACCATCCAAATGTGTTGCAGCCACACACTTGAACAGCATTTCTCTTGAGTCATGACGCTTAATTAGCTTGAAGCACACATGGAGATAAACAAATTATGCAGATGTGATGCTAGTTATTAACTAGCCAAATTGGCACTCCTGCGTACATATCCTGTCACTCCTCATTCCTCCATGTGGTGTGGTATAGTCACGTAGAAGAATAAAAAGCAGGCAAAAAAGTTAGGTTAACTCCCCGAAAAAAGGTTTGAATTTGTTGCATGCCAGGAAAAAAAAAATAAAAAATCCAGAACGTTTCCCTTTAAAAGACAGTTGTCAAGTCAAAATCAAACCAGCTTCTAAGTAAAATTAGAAGGGAGGAAAAAAACCTGACAAAAAGAATCAAAAACACTGTCCTGTCGTTTTCGAAGCTGTGGCGGGGCTCTGAGGTCACATGGCACATTGGACCAAAAGCTTCCCCCCCTCAAACCACAAGTTTGTTTGTTTTTTTTTTGTCTTTTTGCGATGTCTTCAGTCGTTGTGCGGCTTCTCAACACCCGCCTGTGGGAGGAAACCATGTGTAAGAAAATGCTTTGACTTTTAAACATATGCACAAATTGTCAGGAAGTACAATATTACAACTATCATCCTAACAATACAATTAAGAATTTTCCGTGCGACAAACCTTTAAATGTTAACCACTTATAATGAGATGAAAAACATTGCCACAGCTTTGAACAACTGGTTTGATGCCTTTGCATGAATTCAAACTAGTTATGTACGTCATGAATAGCTATGCCAAACTTGATTATTGAATTGTTTGATCAAAAACGCATAACATGTTAATAAAATACATGATCACTTTTTTCACTATGAACAGCTATGTTCAAGTAAAATTACATCTGAAAGTTGTAAACAAGCTGCCTTTTAAGGTGGTGGTGGTTACCCCTAGCAACCGCTTAGCACAGCCCCATACACACTTAAAAAAATAAAATAAAATAAATAAATAAAAAATACCCAATAAACTTGAGTTCTAAAAACGGGCAGCACAATAGCTACCCGGACGTACCATGGCCAGTTGGCGTCCGATGTTTCCCACGGTAACACCGCCGGAGAAGAAAATACATGGCAGCCAGGAGCGCACGTACAGGAAGTCTGGAGATGTGTACCTGGGGCACAGTTTAAAAACTTTGTTCAAATGGTGAATTCTCTGAAAATGACAGCTTTCCATATGATGTGTTCACATACTGATAGACGCCGTTGTAGACCAGCAGCTGAGTAAAAATGGTGGCGAGGAAGGCCGTGGTGACACCCAAGCCGAAGCCGCTCCGCGAGCGGTCGAAGGTCCACCACAAGCCCAGCGACAGGGCGGCCAGGGTGAGCGACAGCTGCACACTGTTGTCGATGTCCAGTTTCTGTTTTTGGTGCCAAGTTAGGGGCAAAGTGACCACCAATGTTTGCATAACCTACAAAACGCTCGCTTGAGGTTACTAGAGGACATTCAAGGTGATTGGCTACTAGTGGGAAGGATACAACGCTGGCGTGGTTGATTCCCACAAAAACGGCGATGCATCTCATGACGCTCGCCCATTCCCGCTTGAACTTGTGCGGTTCGCCAAGATGGCTGTCCAGGCACGGATACAGCAGGCCCACCACCACTGCAGATGGTGGGGAGAAGAAAAAAAAAAAAGAGGAACAACAGCTCATAAGATAAGCAAAAAATATAAATATGGAAGTTATTTTGCTGAGTGTACTCATGAAAAGAGGAAATTAGTTGATCAAAAATAAACTTTTTCTTTTGTATTAGAAGAAAAAGCAGAATTTGTTTTGAATGAATGATGTAATTGTAATTAAGTTACAACTGGAAATCAGATTTTCTGAAAGTTGGACTGACAAAGTGAGGACTATAACTCATTTGAAAACCACCTAAATTACCGGTATATATTTTATAGCCTGTTAATAGATGGTTTTAAGTATGTGGACCTTGAAATAGTAACCTGACAGCTATATTATTGAAGTCGAGCAATAACTCGCTGTATTAAACGAAAACGCCAAATGTTATCGTCATGTCCCATCCCACTTCCTGTCTCTCCTCCTTCAAACAAAGCCTTTCCCTCCAAAGCCCCGCCTCTCCAGTCACCCGTTATGACTCCAACCAATGAGCGCGCGGCTCGCCTCGCGTCCTGCTCGCAGCAGCCAATGGGAGCGCGAGGATATCTAAAGAACCACAAATTTAACTCCTTTTAACCCTTACCTCTCCGCCAAACAAACATAATCGAAACCCACCATAAAAAAAGCCCACGAGGTCGCATTACATAATAGCCAACAAAAAAACGTTGCCAAGTGGTGAATCATTAACGCACGATTCCACTCAAGTAACCCCCGCGCCTGACATGTTATCGCTTCGAAAGTGTAAACATCAAGCACTGTTGAATAATAGCGGACTTACAGCTCATGTTATTGTGAAAAACATAAAGCAAGTGACTCAAAAGGTACAATTTATTTTCGTTTGAACTCACCTGCCCCGGTGCCGCAGCACGGTGGGATCCACCAGGCGGACGAGAACAAGGTGCTCATCACCTCCTCGGGAAAGAGCGTGACATTACGTTGGATTTGCAGCAAGTTGAGCACCAGGGCGAGGATCACCCCCACGGCGAACAGCACCAGGCCGCGGCGGATCAAGTTAAACGTGCGGTGGCGGTGCAGCGAGCTGTAGGCGCTGCTCAGCACCGACGTGATGATGGACATCATTTCCACGCCTTTGGACGCCAACCAGTTGGTCGCAGACGACGTCGACGACGAGTGTTCGCGTTCCGACTGCGGCGCACGGGAGCAGCTCCAGTAGTGCTCCTCCAAGCTGGACATTTGGCACTAAAGACGAAAAAGGGTCAGAATCAAAACAAAAGTAAAACACACTGCAACAAAGTCGCGACGTCACGACTCAGTTTTACCTTGATCTCTTGCACCAATCTCTCACTCGCCAATCGGTTTCACCACTCCCGGGATATTTTTTCCACCACAATTGAGTACTTTCTTAACATTATTGTCAGCACGCTAGCAAAGGAGAAAAAGAGGGAGCTAAAATCACGTCGTGGCGCTGAACAGAAAAAAAAACAGCTTCTCTCTCGGTCAGACAACACAGACAGCTGTGTCGGGTGAGCCTCAGCGGCCAATCGGAGGGCGGTGTGGGATGTGACGTCACTTCACCCCACCTCCCTATGCACTAAAGGGGCGGGTGAGAAGCGGAAGTGAAACACGCCAGCAACTCAAACCACAAACCCTCCTAAAAAAATAAAATTATTTTAAATATGAAACTTAATAAGAATTTAACACAATTAAAACCCAAACATTCTATAACATTAATATGAATAATGATTTTATAATAAAAAAGTAAGAAAAAAAGTACAACAAACCCACACCAATTAATGTTTTTTTTTCCCTCCTGTGGAATTTGAATTGGGAAATTGATTGTAAAGTGTGAGCATGGGGTAATCTACTAGGGGAAATTGTACATGCATCCTAGTAGAGATTACGGTGCAATCTTCCTACCCCAAGCCACAAATTCTGATCCACATCACAATTATCTTTGCATGTAGCCTTTTCATAAAACCGGTTGATCGAATGCTTCACACATTTCCCTTTATTAGAAAAAGCCTAGATTCATCTGGTAAGAGAGAATTTTGCATAATCATTTGCATGGGTGTGCCAAAGCAAGTGAAAAAAAAAAATGTGAAGATTGAACAAGTACTGTGGGGACATTCAAATCTGATCTGAGAAATGTACCAAACAACTTGGGGATAGTGTAGTAAACATGGCAAAAGCTACAGCCGTGCTATATCAAATTTAATCATAATCACACTGAATGGAACCAATCAAATAGTTCCTACTGGATTGAGATATGTAACGAATCGTCTTTTATTGAGAGATATGCATCCGTAATAAATTTGTGGCAAGGTGCCAAACTGAGTTTTTTCTTCTTCACTTTTATTAACTCAAATATAGACACAAATAATGCATTTGGTCACATTTAAAGTTGTACTACAAATAGACAAAATGTACACTTACCAATAGTATAAAAAAAAAAATCCTCGCAGACCATCAACCATATGTTTCACATCCACATACCTTTTTATAGTCTAGCAGCCTTTTGTGAATGAGGTCAGTGGTACGATGTGGTGTCAAGCGGCTCGAGTTCATGGGGAGGCGTGGTGTGCGTGTCAGGCTGCACATCAGCATTAACACATAAGCATGCGTCACAAGTTCAATGACCAGGCTGAGCCCCTTTTTAGCAATAACATGGGAAACGTGTTTTTGCAAGAAGATGGCCCACGATTAGAAAGCATGACGCAATCTCAACAATTGTCAAAATATTGGTTTTATTTTTTAATTCAAACCTTGGATAACTCGGGTAACTCCACCCAGGCGGGATGCCTGAGGCCACAAATACATATCCGACACTGATTTCTTTATCCTTTCGTTGCATTTTGCCTTGCGAGTCATGAATAAACATTTTTCTCTACATTAGAATTGTCCATTTTACCATCCTGTTTGTCCATTTTAACATCAACTGTTCCTGCTAACATGAAGATAAATGCTGAACTGTTTTTCTTTGCAATATGTCTGTCAAACATTTGTTGTCAGCGGCTTAATAAACTCTAAGATTTGCTAGAACTCTCATTCCAAAGTGAAAATGATTCTGTAAGTTTGCAAGTGTAACTATATTTAGCCTAGCGCCTATTAGCATTCGACGATAGCGCCGCGTCTGCTGTCAAAGGACCGTGCCTGCACAAGCCAGGGAGCTTGTTTCATTCCTCCAACTTTTGTAGTTGGAGTTTTAAACCGTGTCATCACTCCATTTTCGAGATAAATCCGCTCTTTTATTCCTTGTGTTGCGCTCCCCGAATGGGATTCTGGATGTTTTTGCGCTGCATACCCGACCAGCCCAGAGTGTCATTTCATTCCAGCGCTTTAGATTTGTTCCAGACCAAACAGAATGGCTTTTCTTAGAAACGGCGGAAAGAGGTGAAATATAAATGTCACAGTTTTGCGCTGCGTGAAAAATGTAGTGAAGGTCACAATGTTTGCCTTCTATTCTTAGTATTGTGTGGCTTGAATACACAGATCTTTAGACCAAGTAAACAGGTTTATTTTCAGCTCTTATTCCTTGCTGTTAATGAAAAAAATAATACTTGGCCTGACTCCCAGCCACACTCTGTCCTCTATCCACTTTTCTTGCCAGTCTTCCATATCAGTCATATGTCATTTTTTTTCTCATTTCAGCTGTCCGTGTGCTCGCTCCGATAATTCACTGAAGCCTGTGGACTTCACAAAAGGTGGAAAAAAGTGGTGCATAGCAAACGAAAAGCTTCACATGACTACTACTACAACACCGTGGCAGAAATCCAACCTTAATATGTGTTTCCGCCTCAGGACAGAAAGCGTAAGTGTTTCCCCCAATGAATATGTTTCTCTCGCGCTCATTCTTGGCAGTTTTGAGAATGATTGCTTATCAGTGCTTGAGCATTTACAGTATGTGTGAAGTGTGTCAATGTACTGTAATGACCTCAAAACCAAGCAAACTATTGTGCGGATTTCCTGTTTTGCTCTAAAGTGATGTCAATTACCGCAGGGTTTATGTGTGCAGCTCATTCAGCCAAAATCTCATCTGAAAACGCCGCGTTTAAAGACAAACCCGCATCAAAATGTATGTTACATATAGACCAGACCTTTCTGATGTTAATCGTTGTTTTTCTCCAAAGTGAGGCAAGGATTCATCTGCCAAATATTTGCTCATGTCACAAAGGACAGACTTTAAGTCAGGGGTGTCCAATGCCTGACCTGAGTGACGCTCAGCTTGTTTTTGCACTGCAAAATATAAAATTAAACATAAAGAGCAGTCATCTTCCTCAATCACCATTGCGATGCTATTTATATCTTCGACAAACACAGCAAAAGGACCCTATCAGCTAAGCTGTCTAATGATGCATTGTAATTGGCGTGAAAATGCTACACGTTTTTTTTTGCATGTGGCTCCTAGCAAGGGGTGATCAAGAAGAAGATAAGTCAGGGAGGCGCCACGCTTCAAATGAGCAGCGCGTCGAGCTCGGCGAAGATTAGCGGGGGATTGAGACGTCGCTAACACAGGGAGGCCTGCCGGAGAAGCTTTGCTAAATTGATCTATCAAAGTCATTTTTTCCCCCCCCTCAACCTCGACGCTGCGAGTAAACCGGGAAGAAAAACATCCTAATCCGCGTTGAAGCGTAGTGGATTACTCGTGTAAACATCTTAGTTAGCTCAGGTGTCAAGATGATCCATCCTTTGGCTACGTACAATAAGCGCTAAGCTAGCTAGCGAGCTAGTGTTTATGACAAAGAGTCTTATGTTATCACATCGCTGCCTCAGTTGTACTCAGTGTTTATTTTTCTTTGACTACTAAATTAATTGTTTTAGACATGGCTAAAGCGTCCATATATCGTATTAGCTTGCTAGTTTTAAATGAAAAATGTAGATTTGATAGACAGATGACATCACCATATATATTATTATATTTTGGAAGTGACCAGCATAACACAGGTGATACCATTCATACTGTGTGAAATTTAACATCGGCAGCAGCTGTTTATCTTATCGTGCGTATTGTAAACTCTTGAACGTTTTCGTCAACATTTCCAACCAGTGACAAACGTCAAGCTGCTCATTTCTCAGAGCATCTAATGCATTAATATATATATATTTTTTTAAATATTCTTTAATTAATCAGTTGCAAACAATTTTTGAGGCACCTTTTTTGACTTCCAATGCCACCATGTATTGCTCTGGAAAAATTGAGCAAAAACTGCACGTCAAAAGCTCAAATAAGTTGTTGTTTGACCTGTTGCGTAAGCTGCATTGAATGAGCGCGCAGGTGATATGACAGCAACCTCTGTATGTTTATGTAGCCTGTGTACACAAAGGCTCTATTCTATTCGAGTTCATAAAACCAAAAGGAACGCCTCCCAAACAGCCAATCGGCATCCTCGCTCCTCACCAGCTGACTGCTCAGGTTACTTTCTCCACCAATCACAGTGAAGAAGACGAATAGTCTGTCATTTCATCATATTTTATATTTTACTAGGTTGTTATGGCCTATATAATGGATGGTAATTTAATTTAAAAAAAAAAAAGACATAAAATCTGTGTCATACCGCCCTGTTATTTGCTAAGTTAGCATGATGCTAAATTCAGTTCTATGTTAGCTTAGCAAGTGCTAGAATTTATTTCCATAACTATGGCTTTTGTAACATGTTATTGTGTCCATCTTTATGTTATGGCTGATAACATGTTTGTATCCTGGTTAATTTGCCTTATGCAGCTGCTGAATGTTGCCAATAAAGTAATTGTAATCTTTTTAAAATCAGGTAAGCAGTAAAGTAGATAAATTACTTGTAATAATATTACTTTGTTAAGATAACTTTACGCTAGTAATAATAATTAATAATCACATTATTGTGATCACCTAATGTCACCTTTATGTGGGCCTCGTCTGGTGTAATGTTTAACATGTTTTCAAAGACACACTTTGCTGAGAGAAAAAAAAAAAAAAAAAAAAGTGCCTATGGCCGGTTTACAAGAAACTCTCTTTTGTCTACCTCATTCCAGCTATCTATCAATCTATCTACTGTCTATCTATCTATATATCTATCTACCGGGAAAGCTCTCTAGCCAGCTGTCTTACCTGTTCTACCTATCTATCAAGCTATAATCCAGTTACGGGATCAAGCTGCAAATAACAAGTAATTAAAAAAAAAAAAAAAAAAAAAAAAGTGGAAATGGAAGTAGGACATTTTATGGTGACTGGTTGTTATCAAGTAGCTTGTTTGGGTAGTTTGCAGGTCATGTGACACCAGTGCGGAGTGCAGCAACGCTGCTAGTGACCCTCTTCATACAAGCCACCAGCAGATGGCACACGCACATTACAGCAAATAAAATAACCGCCAACAAATACAACTAAAAAGATCAACTTAATCAAAAAATAAGTCAACATGGGAAAAATGTTTATGAGAAATATGTCTAAAAAAAAACTAATTTGAAATAAGCACAAATAAATATTAATTCATGCAGAAATATAGATTAATAGTACAAAATCAATGATTAGTATGTCCAACAAGCTTCACATGTCTGTGGAATCAAAAAGAGGAATATTTTTAAGTGTTTCTTACATACAAATTTGACATCCATTTAAGCATTGTGTATCATTTACACTGATATTCATTATAAGTGTTTTTGTATGTGTGTTACAAGTAGATTGTTACCAGGAAAGAATACAGCATGTGGTTGTTGACAATAGCAAGCCAGAAAGGTCACGGAAGAGTGTTGTGTGCAATCACTGACTGCTGGAGTGTATATTACCCGCCGACGCTTATCCGACATGTTCAGTACAGCGTGTACATTCACCGGATGCTTCATTAGGTACACCTGCTCATTTATGGGAGAATAATAGATTTACACTGGTAGACATGCTTTGTTTTGAAATAATGTAACAATACATTTATTTTTGTGTCTGTCAGAAAAGTTTCAGGATTTGGTGTCACAAAAGTTATTCAATTTCAAATTCAAGCTACAAGCTTTGCCGTTCAAAGTACTCCCCCTGGTGGGTTCACCTTTTGTTTCCGTAGCTGCTTCCCAGAGTGTTGTTCCTCCAGTGAGGTATTGTGAGTGTGTGGGGGCCGGGTTGCGGCATAATAAACAACAACTCTAAAGTCTACCGCCGCATACTCGTTCGGCTCTTGCTTTCTGCATTTACTAATATGTATTTTACTGAACAAAAGCAGTTAATGTAGCATTTTTTTATATTGTTGTGGGCCACACGTGTACATTTAAGGTGTAGTAATTAAGGGCTACAACAATGACTCACTGGCATTCAGAAATTCTTTGTCTATTTAGAAATGCATATTTTTCAGTTCTTATCATTAGCTAATTTAGCATTTATTTATGTATGTATGTATGTATGTATGTATGTATGTATTTATTTATTTATTTATTTATTTATTTATTTATTTTTAGTCAGGGCACGACACAAGCAAATGTAAGTTGATGTAGCAGCTAAGCTAATGCTAGCTAATGTTTACACAACATACCATCCATCCATCCATCCATCTTCTTCCGCTTATCCGGGGTCGGGTCGCGGGGGCAGCAGCTTCAGGAGGGAAACCCAGACTTCCCTCTTCCCAGCCACTTCAACCAGCTCCTCCGGCGGAATCCCAAGGCGTTCCCAGGCCAGCCGAGAGACATAGTCTCTCCAGCGTGTCCTGGGTCGTCCCCGGGGCCTCCCGCCGGTGGGACATGCCCGGAACACCTCCCCAGGGAGGCGTCCAGGAGGCATCCGAACCAGATGCCCGAGCCACCTCATCTGGCTCCTCTCAACGCGGAGGAGCAGCGGCTCTACTCTGAGTCCCTCCCGGATGGCCGAGCTTCTCACCCTATCTCTAAGGGAGAGCCCGGACACCCTGCGGAGGAAACTCATTTCGGCCGCTTGTATCCGGGATCTCGTTCTTTCGGTCACGACCCACAGCTCGTGACCATAGGTGAGGGTTGGAACGTAGATCGACCGGTAAATTGAGAGCTTTGCCTTTTGGCTCAGCTCCTTCTTCACCACGACGGACCGATACAGAGTCCGCATCACTGCAGACGCTGCACCGATCCGCCTGTCGATCTCTCGCTCCATCCTACCCTCACTCGTGAACAAGACCCCAAGATACTTGAACTCCTCTACTTGGGGCAGGACCTCATCCCCGACCCGGAGAGGAAACGCCACCCTTTTCCGACTGAGGACCATGGTCTCGGATTTGGAGGTGCTGATCTTCATCCCAACCGCTTCGCACTCGGCTGCGAACTGCTCCAGTGAGAGTTGGAGATCCCGGCCTGATGAAGCCAACAGCACCACATCATCTGCAAAAAGCATAGATGCAATGCTGAGGTCACCAAACCGGAACCCCTCAACGCCTTGGCTGCGCCTAGAAATTCTGTCCATAAAAATTAGGAACAGAATCGGTGACAAAGGGCAACCTTGGCGGAGTCCAACCCTCACTGGAAACGAATCCGACTTACTGCCGGCAATGCGGACCAGACTCTGGCAACGGTCGTACAGGGACCGAACAGCCCGTATCAGGGGGCCCGGTACCTCGTACTCCCGAAGCACCCCCCACAGGATTCCCCGAGGGACACGGTCGAACGCCTTCTCCAAATCCACAAAACACATGTGGACTGGTTGGGCGAACTCCCACGCACCCTCGAGGATCCTGCTGAGGGTGTAGAGCTGGTCCACTGTTCCACGGCCAGGACGAAAACCACACTGCTCCTCCTGAATCCGAGATTCGACTTCCCGACTGACCCTCCTCTCCAGCACCCCTGAATAGACCTTACCAGGGAGGCTGAGGAGTGTGATCCCTCTATAGTTGGAACACACCCTCCGGTCCCCCTTCTTAAAAAGGGGGACCACCACCCCGGTCTGCCAATCCAGAGGCACTGTCCCCGATGTCCACGCGATGCTGTAGAGGCGTGTCAACCACGACAGCCCCATTTTCATACACACACACAGGGTCATACACAACATACATCTAACATTATTATTTTTTGTATTTTTTTATTTATTTTATTTTAGTACTCAAGGCAATAATAACAGCATTACTGTACTGCCACCTGGTGGCATTGTGATGATAAATTATTTGTCTAATTTGAAACATGTATTTTTCAGTTCTTATCATTAGCTAATTTAGCATTTTTTTGTTAGACAGGGTACAAAATGAGCAAATGTATGTTGACGTAGCAGTCAAGCTAACGCTAGCTAGTTTTTAAACAACATACAACATGTAACATTATTACTTTTTTTTTAAAATGTTGTTTTATTTTGTGCTCAAGGCAATAATAACAGTATTACCTTACCGCCACCTGGTGGCATTGTGGTGACAAATTATTTGTCTAATTTGAAGCACATATTTTTCAGTTCTTATCGTTAGCTAATTTAGCTTTTTTTTTTGTTACAAATGTATATTGACGTAGCAGTCAAGCTAACGCTAGCTAGCTTTTAAACAACATACATGTCACATTATTATTTTTTTTAGTTGTATTTTATTTTGTGCTCAAGGCAATAATAACAGTATTGCTGTGTTGCCACCTGGTAGCATCTGTTGAAGTGAGTTGAGGTGTTTTATTTAAACACTAGTACAGTGCTACCATCTTGTGGCATTTATTTGCAATTAGAGACTATCACAGGCTTCTTCTGCCATTTAATTATCAATTAAAAAAAAAAATTCTTATTTCTTACTTCGTACAGATTGAGAGTACTTTTACCCTCCCTAGCCATATGCTAGCCACGCTTGTTATGTTGTCACTTCAGCACAAATTCTACCCACATTTACACCTACACACGCAAGCACTCGGTCATCAACGGCATCCTTTTAAAGCCAATTGTCTCTCATCGGCCTAATAGATTTTCCGCTTTGCAGGGGGGACCACGAGCGAAAATGCAAATTCATCTATCCAGCGAGGCGGGCAATTATGACAAAAGTTCTCTTGTGGTCTAATTGCGGATAATGGGAGAGTGAAAGCGGGATGATAATTGACAGTAATATACATATCAAAAAGCTTGCTGTTAGTATGAAGTGTGGCTGCTGACGTCAACAGTCTTGATTGGGGGAAAAGATCACCCAGTAACATGAAAAAAAATCTCAGATTTTATTATTATTATTATTATTATTATTTTTATTCATGAAAGCCAACAAGGTCAATTGGAGAAATCTTTGGCGAAGCTGCTCCACATTTGCTTGAATAAAAAAAAAAAAGATACAATGCGATGTAATACAAGGACAAGGTCTAAACGTTAACCTGCATTCAAATTTTCTTTCCTCTAATAACTAAAATATTGAACAGAATGGATGATTTAGTCCACCTGGGGAGCGGATGTGTCTTGAGAAATGGTGCAGGCGGAACTAATAACCATAATGAGAGCGCTAATCCATTTAGGTGCTCCGTTCGGGAAGGCGTTGGATGCTTTATTCACAGACAAAAGTCAGAAATGGTATATTGATCAGGTTACCCCTCGATTAATCGCACATCTGACTCATAAACTTGCCAAACATGTTTGTTTTTGTTTGAGGATGCACTGGAAAAAGTTAGGTTAAAAATAACCCAACTAGGGTCAAGAATAACTTTTTGAGTTATTTAACCCAAAAAGTTAGGTCACATGAATAAGTGACCAAGCAACCCCCAAAAATGGTTATTATAAATGGGTTATTCATTTAAAGCCCCAGTGTGTAGCTCACTACCGCCATCTATCGGTCAAACAAGATAATGCAATGATTTTAAGCACACGAACTACGGCGTCTCAGAGAGACCCTACTTCAACAGCCTACCACCAATTTCACCGGAACAGAACGCAAACAACTTCTGGTATCCCTCGAGTGATGACGTAAGTGAATTGCATTTGTTAGACATACTGTACAGACCCCTAATATTTGTGATTTAGTCATTTAATTTCAGAATTAATATTTTTGTCGGCATTGTTAGGAAATACTGTACGTCAGCTAATGATAATGGCTATCTATGTTCATATTTGTTAGTGCAACTAAACTATGCAACAGAGAACACACAGTTATGTTATACGTTTTATAGACATGTGGACCATCTCAAAGGGGGCGAGAGAGACGACGAGGAAGAGAACGCGGTGCCTCGTAACGTACAATTATGTCATCATGGAAAAATAATTCCATTCGAGCATGCATGTGAATGGCTCAAAACATACCTTTGCTTGGAATATGTGGTATTTAGATTACATCGTTTGCTGATATGTTTAGTATAGTATAGTAAAAATAATGGTGTTAACTGAACTACACAGATGCAACTCAGACTCGTAAACCCCCCCGTGTCTTGTTGCTACTAACCACTCAGAAAAGTGCTGCTTACAAAAACATTTGAAACCCTTTACTCAGATATCGATTTGTCACCATGTTGAACAATTTTACCTAATAAATATCACTAAGCAACTTAATTAGTTTTGATTGAAGATACAACAGCTTCCTTGTACTTCGATGTGCAGGAATTTACATGGCTTTCACAAATAGTCTTGCTCATATAATAATGTACTTCATTGGCTCAGTGACTTTCAGTTCATTGTTTGGTACCTCATCTGACATACAATTGTTACCTTCTTGCAGAGACTCGTACAGGAAATGACCATGGAGGAACATGAAGATATCCAAGTCCAGCTGATAGACTGACACCAAGAAATACTTTTTGACACATTGCTGACACATCAGCACCACCATGATTTCCTGTACCTGGATCCCAGACTGCAGCACCTTGGTGACTTGTGGCAAATAAGTGACACTTTCCCAGATCCTCGAGGACAATACAAAGGTTTTTTTACCTGGCATATAATTAGTCCATGTCTGACACTTGTTGTAGTTTGTATAACTTGTATATTGTTGTTGTGTGTTAATTTGTACATTTTGAATAACTAAAAAATACTATTTCCTTTGGCGTCAACATGCAGTGTTCATTCGACACCTAACCTAACACTATTTTACATGACTAGAAATGTAAAACATCAAAAGCCTGGAGAATTATTATAAATGCTTGCAATGACAAGCAATTCTTCATTGGCCAATGAATGTAAGGTACAGTACATGAAAATGAATAAATAAAATAAAGTAAAATAAAAGTCTACATGAAATGAACATATTAACTAAAAAAAAAAAAATGCTGTTATAATATAATGAGCGACATGAATTGCAGTTGATCCAGAAATTTACCAATACGCTGTGCATTTCAAAATATGGAAAATAGACATACAGGTTTGGGCCAAAGGTAGTGTTACAGAGCAGGTATGTGTTGTACACAGCTAAAATATCTGATTAACTCAATACCATGATGGTTATTTTTTTTTTGTGTGTGTGTGTGTGCTGACATTGTCCCCCATTAACATTGCAACATTCCTCAAACTCTCCCGAACACATAGTATGATCTGTAACACTACTTTTCGCCTACTCTATGATGTTATTGGGGCAAAATCAAGGAAGGCTTGTCCATTGATTGTGTGAACAGACTGCAGTAAAAATGAAGTCACTTCAATGTTTGCTGGTTTTATTAAGTTTGACATGCTCCTTGACTGCACAAGTACATGTGATGGAGTGAGGGCATGTTCCCACCAACGATGATATCATATTCTTCAAAGGCTTGCTGAGGAAAGTGAGGGAAGAGTCACTCCATGGCTTCAGACACCTGGTCAGCAGGTCCTGTGTAAAACAAGTGGTGCTTGTACATGTGACCATTCCGTATTGCTTCACACAAAAAGTTAATGTAGTGTGCAATGCCGTCCATATGTAAATGACATACCAAGACGTCGGCTGACTTCAGTTTGTTGCAGCTCAGATATGGTAGGTAGAGATACTGGTGGTACAACACCGAAGCCTTCTGGGGTCCTCCATTCAAGTGTCCTCATTCGGGGCATTCCAATTTGGCTGCTGAGGAAAGTGAGGGAGGAGTCACTCCATGGCTTCAGACACCTGGTCAGCAGGTCCTGTGTAAAACAAGTGGTGCTTGTACATGTGACCATTCCGTATTGCTTCACACAAAAAGTTCATGTAGTGTGCAATGCCGTCCATATGTAAATGACATACCAAGACGTCGGCTGACTTCAGTTTGTTGCAGCTCAGATATGGTAGGTGGAGATACTGGTGGTACAACACCGAAGCCTTCTGGGGTCCTCCATTCAAGTGTCCTCATTCGGGGCATTCCAATTTGGCTGCTGACTCTCCCCTTGATATTTTTTTTTCTTGCAGGTCGGTGATGTATTTAAACGGTGCATGAATGCTTGTATACATCAGAATATGGTTCTGGAACCCCTCAAGTTTGGCTGTTGATCTAGTGTGACACAAACAAAAACACAATTATAAAATAAAATAGAATAATTGATGATACTACTATATGTCACCAACTTTCCAACAAAGCCCCCAAAATAGAGGTAAGATCTTTAGTTTTTGGGCCCAAAACATTGTATTAGCTAGATAAAAGTAACTTGACTGCATACTGCATAGAATATGCAAAGGCTGCTTGCTTGTCGAATTTCCGTGGAAAACGTGGCAGCCTGTAAATTCTTGTGCACCCAATTACACAATGGACCAGTACACACTTGAGTGAAAGAGCTCAGACTCTAGCAATGCTTACGGTACAGCCAGCATTTAAGTCCAGAAAGTTATTCCCTGCCGAAAATTAATTTCGAGAACACTATTTTCACCAACCACAACGAAAATAATTTTCAACTCCTCCACTAATACAGTATGCTTTAGATTCTCCATTGAAGTTATGGGCAAATATACCTCCGAAATCACAGTTACATTACATTACACAATAACTTGCGCATTTACTCTAAATATAACGTGCCAGCGGGAATCTTTTTTTTTTTTTCAAAGCAAGTAGCTACATAACGAAATCGTTCGAGTGGTGCGGAGTTGCTAATCAACAGCTACAGTGATCGTAAAACAAAGGTACGAACATCGTATTAATTAGTACAGTGTATACTTTTTCTCTCGCTCTCAAAACGTAAACACAAATGTACTCTTACTTACCGGTCAAGTAGAAAGCAGTCGAAGGCACCGGCACGTCCCAAACCTAGTCTGTTCCTCATTTCTCTCCATCTGGCAAATGCGGCTACAATATAAACTCTTGTTTTGTCGCGCTGAAATAAAATAAATTCCCAAAGTAAGTGTGATGCTTGATAATGCTCTCTTCGGGGACCGGAAACTCTTCTTCTTCGTGGAAATGCGGTCGCCATACAAACCGGAAGTGCGTTCCAAAAACGCGTTAAGAAATGGAGCGCTGAAATTTGTGTTTGACGGCACCCGTAGCAGAAAGATGGCGGCGAAACATGGCGGACACTAGAAGCCGCGGCTCGGACATGTAAGATAATTTGCGATTTCTAGACTAACCGTTATATTTAAAAAAAAGTACGTTTATGCGATACAACATATCTTTTTACATACTACTAACACAAACAATTGTTTTTTTTCCCCGAATGATTTATTGTTTCACCACTAGATGCCACTGTATAATACTGAGTGTACCTTTAAGAAAAAGTTGGGTCAAGTTAAATGAGTAACCCACAAATCAACAGTTTGTTAAGGTTGCTTTGTGGGTTCTTAATTTGACCCAACTTAATTAATTACATAACCCAAATGAATTGGGTCAGACATGAGCCGACCCAACTTGTTGAGATATTTAACCCAAAAAGTTGGATCAAATTAAATTAATAACCCACAAAGCGACCCATTTTTTTTTTTTTTTAAGGTTGTTTGTGGGTTATTTATTTCACCCTACTTTTGGGGTTAATTGAATAACCCAAGCGGCACGGTGGACGAGTGGTTAGCACGTCCGCCTCCCAGTTCTGAGGACTCCGGTTCGAGTCCAGGCTCGGGCCTTCCTGGGTAGAGTTTGCATGTTCTCCCCGTGCCCGCGTGGGTCTTCTCCGGGTACTCTGGGCTCCTCCCACATTCCAAAGACATGCATGGCAGGTTAATTGGGCGCTCCGAATTGTCTCTAGGTGTGCTTGTGTGTGTGGATGGTTGTTCGTCTCTGTGTGCCCTGCGATTGGCTGGCAACCAGTCCAGGGTGTCCCCTGCCTACTGCCCAGAGCCAGCTGAGATAGGCGCCAGCACCCCCCGCGACCCTTGTGAGGAATAAGCGGTCAAGAAAATGGATGGATGGATGGATGAATAACCCAATTGAATTGTGTCAAATATTCAAACCAACTTTTTGAGCTATTTAACCAAAAAGATTATGTCACTTTAAATTAAGAACCCACAAAGGAACTTTTTATTTATTATTTATTTGCCTTAATTGAATAAACCAAAACAGTTGGGTTAGTCCCTTTTTCACCCAATTTTGATTATTTTTGGCCCGTTTCTATAGTGTGACCTGTGTATTTCAGATCACAAAAACAAACTAATTATATCTAGGAAACGAATTAAAATGCAATTAGAAATCATGTGTGGGGAACTACTTATGCATTCATGTATATTAAATTTGGCTGGTGTACCGCAGGGCACCATCCTAAATCCTCTCTAATATTGTTTCTTCTTGACAACATTGCCAGTTATTAAAAGGTTAAGTATTATAATTAAGATCGGTGCTTCCTAGTGTTTTATTCCCTTACCGATTAAACATCTGACACAAACTTACCAAACTTAGCATTTTATTTTTCCCTTTAAGAGCCACCTACAAAAACCAGAACGGACTATAACGTAGAAGTTCAAAATTCATGTCCATCACCCAAGCTCGCCTTCCTCCAGCTCAGAAACATTTCAAACTGTCTTTGAGAAGGAGAAGCTTCGACATGTATTAATGATGAGATGCTTCTTGTGATCCCTATCAGACAATCTATACAATCCGATTTATTCACAAGTTCAAACCAGAACGAAAAAAAAAGCAGACAAGTCAGTCTTCGATTACTTTCACTGACAGTCTGTTGTTGTCGACGGAGGACTTGCCGGTCTGGCTTTTGAGGCGAGCTATCAGTTGAGAGTGTCAGCATATCCATGTGGTCTGTCTCATCTTTGAGATCAACAAAAACAAGAGACCCTGAAAATGTTCTTTTTATACCATCAGTTCAACACAGTTGCATCAATAACCACACTACTCATGCTTCATTGTGTCAAGTTTAATGCATAAATGATTAAATGAACACAAATTCTTATAGAAAGTGAAATGCTGACAAAATCGTATTTGAAGCTCAACTAGTGTGCTAAGGTGGGGAGGAGCAATTTTTGGTGTAGGCTACTTAGCTGTTTTAAATATTCTAGTTTCTATTTGGTCTTAGCATTATTAGTCTTAGCATATTTTAAAATAAAAATGGTAAATAATGTAGTGCTTTTATTTTATTTTTTTTTAGATATGAGCTGTCTATATATATATATATATATATATATATATATATATATATATATATATATATATATATATATATATATATATATATACATATATATATATAAATTGTGGCTCTATTTTGGGCCCTCCATTTTGGAAAGTTTGCCATTAGGCAGTGGGCACAGTTATGTCTTTGTTGTCTGCCGCACACAGGAAGAGGAAATGAAGTCTTCTGAAATGAGAACGGCAAATTAATCTGTCGATATTTACTCATCCAAAACTAATCGGCGTCATGGATTTGACATTTGTGCTTGCTGAAAAGCAAGTGGAAAGTTCAAGTGGGAGGGCTGACATTTTCTCCTCAAGATAATTGTCCTCCCAAAAAAACATTTCGCTGCCCGTTGAATTTATTTATTTTGCTTTGTAATTTGCCTGTTAAAATTCGACTTTCTTCCCTGGTTAAACTTAAACTGACGTAATCATAATATTTTTGTGATTTTACTTTAACAAAAAAAAAAAAAAAAAACTCCTAATATTTGTTATAATTAATGCTATGACATTTTTCTTGAAATTTTGGGTTATGAGGGGCTCCCTGGACCAAATTTTCTCCTCTGGACTTCCACGCTCGCTTTTGACATTTCCCAGCATGCCCCACGTGAGGCAACAGGTGCACAAATGCTCTACTTTTCATCTCCACGCAGAGTGCCTTGCTGTGATGATCTCAAGCTCGCCCGCCTTTGATTCATTCGCCGCCGACCTACCGTCTATTTTAGGGGACATCTATTCACCATGCTTGCCTCCTTTTTTTTTTTCTTATTTTTGCGGCGCATATTAAAAAGATCTCACACACACCTACACCGACGCTCTTTCATTCAAAGAGAGGCATCGCAGGAATTCATCCAGCGGGGAAGGCGAAGATCTCTGCGGTGATTTCCGGCCGTCTGAACAAACGCGTCTGATTAGTGGAAAGCTGAAATGCTCTGCCAAAAGAGAGATGTGAAATCAAATTTGCAGTTCAATCAATCACACTACATTCAACGGACAAACAAACGCCGTCTCCTTACCTGTCCATTAGGTGTCCTCAAAAGTTGAGTAGTTTTAATTTGTTTTTGATTTTATTTGACAGTATTTCCCATGAGAACGTTTTAGAAGAAATCGTGTTGGACCTGAGTGCACCTGCATGTGGCCGGTGGGTTTATTATGCAAATGAGCTGGCTCAAGATCAGTCCGTTTTGCATATTTGGCAACGTCAGCATCAATCTTAGTCTCCTCCCCACTTTTGGCAACATCTCTGGTGAAACATGTCGACACTAAGAGAGAAAGGTGTGGAGACTCCGGGCGATTGAATGGCTAATGCTAGGTTCATGTTACATATGCTAACAGTGCTGCACTTTAACCATATTTGTATTATTATTATAATTTCACAGCGTGAAATGATGAGTTATTGTCATTATCGCTAAATGATCATTTCTTTATGATTTTTACATGGACTTTTAGGAAAAGCTAAACAAAGAAAAGCGTAATGGGATACAATAAGGTATGACAATAAGCAGTTATTAAGTAGGGACACCGCGTCGTCGTTATTGTTTCTAACTACGAGCAAAACAAACATCACGAGAAGCTATAATGTGCATTAGAGAGCCTCATTAGCAGCATATTTGTGCAAATTGCATCTTTTGTCACAGATGTTTGACAAATGTGAATATTTGGCACCCGTGTGTGTGAGCGAGAGTGAGCGAGTGTCTACACATGCAAAAAATTGGATGCCTCGACGAGGTTTTCATCTTGTTTCTGGGCGGTGACTTGTGAAATTGACGGTGAATTTTTCAGCATCCAATCTGCTGTCACAAATATTCATTGTTTCCCTCTCCATTTCCTTTATCGTGTTCCCGGTTTTGAACAAAAAAGCCTTTCCGATAGTCTGCAGATGAGGCAGAAATGGATTGCAACGGCTTAATGAAGACTAGCGAATCCCTGCTCCCTAAGTCACGTGCTGAGCAGAAATTGGCAAAGCTATGGCGGATTGTCATTTAAAAAAAAAAGTATACAATACGTAAAAAAAAGCGCACCAGTCAAACAAGGACACACCAAAAATATTTGATTATAATGGCCGATGTGGAAGCAGACAGCTGGCTGTTTACATGCACTGAACATTAGCATGAATTACCAACAGTTGTGCTTTTAATTGGATTGGCGTTCGCACCGTTTGTTGTAGCATTAGCATCGCTAGCCAACTTGTTTGGATAACAGTGGAGAAAATGGCCCCACAAGCCCAATATCCCTAAAGAGAATGTTGACTTTTTTATTGGCTTGTTTTTGTCATAACATTAGCCTAGTTGTCCAAAGCGCTAACTAGCTTGGATAAAAGTGGAGCCAAAGGCCACATGTCATTCTACATGTTCATTTTGAGCCAATTAAGTGTCTTTCAACATTTGTATCTATTTTTAATAATTTTTCACTGTTTAACAGGTCATAATTATTGTTACATTTGTTGCATTAGCTTGAGCGCTAACTAGTTTGGCGAAAAGTTTAGGACAAAATGTTCTCCCATGTCGGATTAAATGTTAAATTGGATCTGATTATCTTTCAACATTTTATCATCTTTCACATCTTTTCATAATTTTACTGGTTTTATTTATATATTTATTTGTCACATTGTTTGTCATAGTATTAGCCTTGTTGTCAAAAGTGTGAACTAGTGTTGATAAAAGTGGAGAAATCGGCCACACGTGGGACTAAACGTTCAGTTTATAGTAAATATCGTTTGACATTTGTTTCCATATGTTTATCTTTTTCCACTTTTTTTTTTTACCCGTCATACAGTTTTTTACCCCTTCAGTGGCTCGGATAAATAAAAATAAAAATTGAGTGGATATATTTCAACATTTTCCACTTTCTTTCCCCATATTGTTCAACATTTTCTCATATTGTAATAGGTTTGTTTTTTCAACATATCTTATTGTCATATCCTTCCACCTTTTGTTTTTAATTAGATTTTTGTAGTAGCCTTAACCTATTTGTCCAACTGAGGCTATGAAGAAAAGCCACATTTCCCTCTTTGTACAACACACACAGAATGTGAAAAAGAAAGTTTCACTTTCACCCATCATTTTATTCACAGAAACTGGCAACAATTCTTCGTTGCTTTCAAATTAACAGCTAATTTTGTACTGTCCAACATGGTCCAAGGACACAGGCCAGCGCTTTTTATGCTACATGGAGAGATGTTTGAAAGTATTTCAGATGGGGTAGGGCACCCCGGATCTAAGTGGAATTTATTGGCCCGGACATGGAGCGCCCTGACATTACTAGCGGAGCAATTATGTCGGACCATTAGCAGCCCTAAGTGAGATGGAACTGCTCATTAGGCAAATGGTGTCAGCGAGGGGCCAATTGTTTTCACCTTGTGAATCATTCTATCTATCTATCTATCTATCTATCTATCTATCTATCTATCTATCTATCTATCTATCTATCTATCTATCTATCTATCTATCTATCTATCTATCTATCTATCTATCTATCTATCTATCTATCTATCTATCTATCTATCTATCTGACTAACTCTGGCATCTCTCTCTGACTAACTCTGACATCTCTATATCTATCAGACTAACTCTATCTCTATATCTGACTAACTCTATCTCTATCTCTGACTATCTCTATATGACTACCTCTATCTCTAACTAACTCTATCTCTATCTGACGATCTCTATCTGACTAACTTTATCTGACTAACTCTATCTGACTAACTCTCTACTCTATCTGACTAAATCTATCTCTATCTGACTAACTCTATTCTCTATCTAACTCTGTCGCTATCTGACTAACTCTGGGTATATGTTTAGCTAGCTACATAGCTATCTAGCTACATAGCTATCTACGCAGCTATGTAGCTATCTAGATATGCAGTGATCTAGTTATCTATCTAGCTACGTAGCGATCTAGCTACAGAGCTATCTAACTACATAGAGATCTAGTTATCTAGCTACATAGCTAAATAGCTATAATATCCATCCATCCATCCATCCATTTTCTTGACCGCTTATTCCTCACAAGGGTCGCGGGGGGAGATGGTGCCTACCTATAATATTATTATCAATAATCAATAATTGTGGCAGAAATCAAGGGCCCCAAGCTCAAATTTTGCTTTGGGCCTAATGGAGGCATGGTAGCTTGCATTCGAGCAACCCACAGCCAATTTTCCCTGTAAGCAAACACTTGTCGACAAATTTTTTTGACAGGTTTATCTCACTGACATGATCACATTTGAAGACGTGTTCCCCTCTCCCGCGATGATTAGAATTCGCCGCATAGTGAAGACATCTCTGGGAATTCCTTCTCGACGTTCAAACAGGCTGTCGAGGCAAGATGCTTCACGCGACCTCCTGTCATTATTATGAAAGCTGACAGTGGGAAGTGACTCCCAGCAGTGAGCGTACACAGCGGGAGTATGTGTGAAAGGCTTGAAAGCTGGCAAACGTAGCCCGGAACATCCATTTATTGATATCAACTTGCACGTCTTTTCATTAATGACTTCATTTGGATTCAGCTCCGAGCAGATGTTGGAACAGGATAAATTATACATAGACTTGTATCCTGAATGACTTCAACTCATTGCAGTGAATCTGTTTAGTAGGAAATCATGCAAAATGTTGAAAAAAAAAATGTTGCTTTGCTCAGGTGGCGGCCATTTTTCCATTTGCATGTACCTAATGTTATGTCCAACGTGGCTTCTTGGAGCGCTGCCAAAAACCGAGAAGCCATTAAAATGAGGCTGACATGTTTTAATGTAATGAAAAAGGAACATTTGATGACTTTCACCTTGCCGGCGAACCGCGTCACTCAACGAGCGCAATCGCATCCGCGGGACTTGATTTTATTTTTATGCCCTGCGATGACATTATGTACAAAGTTATCTCCGGCGAACGCCCGCACACGGCGTTCACTTGAGCTAATGGCCTCCCGAGTGTGTGCCCACTCAGCACTTTTCGCCGCTGCCTAACAGAATGATCAATAAGTGAATTAGCCTGGCAGAGGACGTGAGGCACAGCTCAGATGACAATATCAATAATGCTCATAGAAATTGATGGATTTTTTCCTTTCTTTTTATGTTTATTGGTCTGTTTCATGAAGTTGAGTGTGCTATTTGTTGTTTTAATGCGAGAGGAATGAAGCTAATGACTGCTAGCTAGCCCATGAGGATTTTTAACTGACAAAGTGTTCTTTCTTTGTTTTCATTAAGGGACTACAAGGAGATGCAATTATCTCCCACCATAGACACTATGATACCTAATTTCAGCCCATTTAAATTCTATTGTTAACCTAATACTTTGTGGAAAAATATACAAGTACAATATAAATAAATAAGTAAAAAAAAATCATTTATATATTTGAAATGTAAAAAAATGTTTTTTTTAATTCATTAATTAAATTAAATTCACTTTTGTCTCTTTTTAATGTTTTTTTCTGCTTGTTTGAGTTGAGCTGAGCTGTAAAATTGCTATTAATTGTTCCATTATAATTACTTTGTTAACCAAATACTTTCTGGAAATTAGAAATATTTGAAATGTTCAAATGTTTTTTTTAATTAATTTTATTTAATTAATTTTTACAAAAAAATATATATATTTTTTATTTTATTTTTTTCTTCCGCTTGTTTGTTCTCAAATTTTTGCTCCCAGGTTTAAAGCAGAAAAAAAAAAAAAGAATTCAGACTGTATCTTTGTACTTGAATGTTGGCATTATTGTTCATGTATTATTCACTGAGAAATTAAAGTAAAAAAACAAAACAAAATATACCTTTATGTGTATCTGGTCGCTCCCTTGGCCAACACTGTAAAGGTTTATGTAAATACCTTCAGTCGCTTTTGGGTAAGGTCAATGAAAGCAAAATCCCCTTGGCGGAGGCAAAATAACAAAAGCTGCATGTGAAATGCAAATACATAAAATCTCCTTTTTAACGGCTTACTTCCTGTCCTCCTCTTGTCATGTTTTTGCCCAAGTATCAGCATTAGTGGGTTTCATTAAAGCGGCGCCGCTATCATTATGCTAATTCAACAATTGCAACACTGTGAGCTGTAAAAAGAAGTGGAAAGCAATCAGCTGGCTAATGCAAGTTCATCACTGCAGGTATTCCAAACGATGGTGCTGATAAAACGAATTACGGAGATGCTTCTTGCCAAAGTAAATGGATAAAAATATCTTCGATTAAAAAAGAAAGAACAAATAGACATACAGTTAAGCCTCCCGTGCTGTGTTCCCTCCACAAAATACCATAGCAACAAGCTGTTGCTATCCTCCACTTAGTAAAGGTGCAGCGTGCGTGCGAGTGAGAAAGGGAATAAAACCGCATCGGTTAACCGCAAGCATCACAAAACTTTCTTTTGAACTCTCTGGCTTGGTTGAGAATTTTTTTTTCTGTAAAATGTGACATCGCTTTTTATGCTCCTGTGCTGTAATCGGCAATGGCACTTTGTTGTCATTCATACGGTAATGTTTCTTCAGGGAACTGAAAGGCAGCCATAATAACAAAAAATGCTGCGACATCAAACGGATCAAACATCTCGCCGTAATTTGACACCACAAAAAAGGATGACGTGATTTGTTTGGGTTTGTGCCAAATGGTTATTTGATTATAGCAGCATGGTGTCCAAGCAAAATTACTCACGTTTTGAAAGTCAAAGTTTTTCCATTTACTTTGGCTGAACTACAACAGAACTAAAGAAGAAACGTTCATATGGCTTCCAGCTATATTGGAATTGTTCCAAAATTTGCATGTAATCTGCAGTTGTAGAAATAAACACCCCCAGCTACTATTTGCAGAAACGCACCCTCCTGAGTGTTATTTGAACACCCGCAGAAGTTCTAAATAGGATTCCTTGCCCAATAATAAAGGACTTTCAGTGCCGCAACCCGTTCAGGGAGCTTTTGGCGGGGCTCTGCCAAGGCAGACCGAACGGCACCACCTGTTTCGGAGGCCGGACGCCCACCATCTAAATCAGGCTGTGATTTATGACGGAGTCTGCGACCCGTCTAAGCGGAAGAGCTGAACATGATGGAGACTTGATAAATCACTTTTCATGCTGACATTGATTGATCACATTTATGCGCTGTAAACATACGGTTTTTATGTATATACTGTATATTAGTGCTGTCAAAATGAGTGTGTTAATTTTGAGTTAATTCAAAGTTCCTTTAATGCTACTATTTTTTATTTTTATTTTTATTTTTAATAACCACCCCCTACTTGAAAAGCCTGTACTGGGGGAATTCCAGTCTCAACGCAGCAGACACGCCCACGTCAAAATTTAACAGTAATAAATTGAATAATAATTAATACATTTTTGGAGACTGGGGTCAAGTTGTATTTTACAATTTAAAAAAATGTGCAGAATTTCACAAGTTACGTCATGTTAAAGATTAGATATTTCTTAATATGAAAAGAAAAAAATGAACTGAGCTGTCACCCATCGTCTTACAAATGTAATTATGCCATCTAGTGGCAAAAAAATGACCTCAACACAAACCAATATCATAATAATAACAATAATTATAACTCAATTTTATGAATTATTATGAAATTACTGTGTCAAAAGACTAAAAGATGCAGCCATATTTCACATTATTTCCACTTTTGTTAACAAGAGTATGGTAACTCAGGAAAAAAAATTGTACAATTTATTGTACATTTAGAACAGATATAAAATTTGCGATGAATTGAGTTAACTATTGAATTCATGTGATTATGATTAAAAATTGTAATCGCCTGACAACCCTATATATAAATATATATGTCTGTATATATGTGTATACACTGTGTATATATGTATATACAGTAAGTAAGATATGTTTATATGTGTACAGTTTATATACACCTAAATATATACGTTATATTTATATATCTCTAACCTGTGTGACAAAGGTTCTCCTATCGCCCCGCCGCCATGGCAACGGAGCACGAGGAAGCTCGTCTTCAATCACCCGCCTGTGCCGCGACTCTCCTCCAGTGAGTTGACTTCCATCTCTTATTGTTGTTATGTCGGAGATGTTGATGGCAAACAAGCGGCGAGGCCCCGGCCGCCCGCTGTTGTCAATTCGATGCTTTGCGATCTGCGCCATTCTCGGCTTTACGAAATTTGCTCTTGTAGTAGTTTATCTGTGTAGAAGTTTGTTTTAGTGCATTTCTGTTTTTGTTTTTTGTAGTTTACTGACAACAGTGCTATAACTCTGGTCAGAATGGTCAGAATTAAGGTCAGATTATAATTTATAATTTTTTTGTACTCATTTTTCATCTTATTAGTTATTAATAGGCTAATTAAATGCATCCACATTGAACACGGTAGGTCAGCACAAGAACATCTGCTCCATCTACTTGCCGTGCTTCCCGCTCGGAATCTTATCAAGTATTCATGACCTGCTGGAGCGCAGTAAAGAGGTCGGGAGAGAAACAATAGGCATGCAAATAAATGTTCCACGCATCCACACAACTTTAAAAATAGAGCTTTATAAAAGAAGACTGATTTCTCTGAGAGGCACTTTTGGAATTTTGATGATCGGGTTCTTCTCTCGTTTCGCATTCTGATTTCAAAAGATGCGATTCAAGTGTCCAAATGTCAAGAAGGGAAAAGAAGATAATGATGATGTCACTTTTATAAAGCATAAAGTTGGAGACAAATGAGCAGGGGGAATGGTTTGCATACAAAACAGTGTTGACTTTCACCAATGTGAAAAGCCTCATAGGAATTTAATGGAATCTTGAACAAAATTTACAACTTGAATTAAGCAGGTAGCTTCTTAATTGAAAATGTGTTCGCTATGTATGGGGCACTCGCAATCTCAGACAAAACAAAATGCTAACTTGTAGCAAGCTTCGCCAGCTAAGCTAACCAAGCTAGCGGAGCTAATTTGAGGCCTGCGTGTACACTGCACTCACTGTCACAAACTAGTGTATGAAATTCAGCTGCGTAAGCTCGCATGGCCGCCAGCAACCCTCCGTCTAAATCTGTTTAGTCGAGCCACGTTTCCATCCGTGCAAAAAAAAAAAAAAAAACGTGGACGCCAGCTGGCAGGGCGAGATAGCACGTGCTAGCGGCGCTTTATTAAATCTCCCCGTAGCGACGGAGGAACGCTGGGCATTAAAAATGAACTGTTAGCTGAAGAAAAAGGCGTCTCGTTGGGAACGTCTCCATCAAAAAGCGTGTCGTTTCCACTTATGAACACCTCTCGCTCCATCTCGAGTTGAAATTCATGTTTAACAATGCGTGCTAGTTTCCGTTTAGGTCCACTGTAAAGCCTCTGTCAGGATGTTCTCATGAGAAGTAAGTAGGATTTTGTACAAAAATGCCCTTGACATTTTTTGGAGTTATACACAATTTTGTAGTTTTATCTGCCCATTGGCAGAAAATTTAAAGTTAAAGAACCACTGATCTAAAAGCATTTTGTACATTATTGGCCCATAATTGGTAGGTAGCTGACCATTTTTTTAGTTGCAGTCACTATATCTGTTAAAATGAGTCTAAGAAAAAAAAAACGTTAATCGTTTACCATTTACCGTTGAAGTTCACCATATGATGACAACAAAATAAATTAAAAGTACGGCACTCATACTTTGGAGATCCCAAACGGGCCAACCAATACGTCTGGAAAATGATACATTTCTGTTGAAATTTCTAGAAACCTTCTGGAAAATCATTTGGCTAGTGTCCACGTGGTTAAAATTTATGGCATTCGGATTGTATATCTCGGAAAAGTTAGTTTTTGTTAGTGCCATCCATCTGTCTAGTATACGCAGTACTTTTATACATTTTTTTTAATGAAACCCTCCAACTGGTCATAATGACCATAAAATGGCAGCTTCAAAGCAGAATGACAGATTTGATGTGCTTTGTCTGGCATGGGTTCTTGAGACTTTTTTGTGGGTCCACTCACGATAAACCTGCCAACCAAATTTCATGTTGCTAAATGAAACAGACTTCCGGGGCTGAGTTTTAAAAAATCATGAGCCAATTAGTAGTTAAAAAAAAAAAAAGGTAAAATTCCGAGTTGTACCTGTAAATTTCCATAGAAAATTTGCAACTTTCCCCACAAAAAAAACAAAACAAAAAAAACATTTGCCCAAGTGGTGTTTTTGCCAATGGGGTTATTCTTTAACTTACAAAATATCACATACCAGCTTTACAAACGCAGCGATCAATTTGGTGTGCATCTTTTTGCACACCGCTCATTAATTCCCACTTACCTCAAGCTATGCGGCAAGACCAACTCTGAATATGAATACTTGCTTCTTTTGTTATGGTGGCCATGTAAGCAGGAGTAAAGCCGGCGAGCAGACAGGTGACAAATGACCTTCTGCGTCCTTTGGGGTCAATCGCAGTGTGCCGTGAAACAATAATGAGAACAAAGAGGAGTCGTTTGAAACACCATGCAAAAGTTGTTGTTTTTTTTTTTTAATACGCGCCCACCTAAGAAGTCATCCGGCACGGAATGGGAATTCCCGTGACGCTGTCTGCAACGATTGAAGTTGCAAATGAGTTGTGTGAGAGAAGGAGTCTCGGGAATACTGACGGGGGAAACACAAAGTGAAGTGGATAAACACAATATGTGGGACACCATTTATATACACCTTGGCTAAAAGCAAAGACTTCTTTGATCTTCAATCCAATAACGTCCCCGTCTGGCAAATGTTCAGTTGGAACGGTCCCGTGTCACAACATTAGGTACACCTGCACAGTGTCATGACGTTTGCGCATGCTTCTAATTTGGTACACTCTAAAAACTTGTTGGATCAAAAACAACACCAAATTGGGTCAAAAACGGACTGATCCAACTTTTTGAGTTATTCAATTTACTCAAAATGTTGGGTCAAACACACAACCCATATAATTACATTGCTTTGTGGGTTATTTATGTATTTAATTTGACATGTTTTGGGTTAAATAACTAACAAAAATGAACTGACCCAACTTTTGCGTTTGCGTCACATTTTGAGTTATTCCCAAAAATGTGTGTTAATTAAATGAATGGGTTAGTTTGACCCAACATTTTGAGTAAATTGAGTAACCCAAAAAGTTGGGGCGGTCCTTTTGACCCATTTGTTATTATTATTATTATTATTTTTTTTTTTTTTTTTTAATATATAAAAAATTAACCAACCCAACTTTTTATTTAACCCAACAAGTTTTGGTTCTTTTTTTTTTTTTTTTACTCAATTCAATTAACCCCAAAATTGGGTCAAACAACCCTCAAAACAACCCATATTGCTTTGTGGGTTATTCATTTAATTTGACAAAACTTTTTGGGTTAAATCAATAAAAAAAAAAAAACTAACCCAAAACAACCCACACAATTAGGTTATATGTGGCTAATTCATAAATAACGATAACTCACAAAGTTGGCTTGGTCCGTTATTAACCTAGGTTATATTTGAGCCTACTGTTTTTAGCGTGTACCAATTGGATCAAACCTGTAGTACAAGTTGTTTTGAATCACCCTTGAAAATCTCCCAAATGACCCGAAAATGGCAAACTTGGGTGTCTCTCTTCAGACTTTTTTTGACATTCATCTGGTATGTGTGAAAAATGAGTAGCAGACAAAATCTCTCCAAGTTTGTTTTGACGGACCTGTGGAAATGGACAAAATGACCCTTTTCTGTGAGTCCGCTCATGCCGACCAAACGATTCCAGAGAGGGGAGATTTTTGATTGGATTTGAATGCAAAGACATTGCTTATAATAGTGTGATCTTCTCTGCCAAATGCTATGAGCTAGCGCAGGTGTACCCCCAGCTGCGACTTCATTAAGTTCCGTGCGTCTGGTTTCCTTCATTTGTCAGCTCCCAGCCACGATAATTACATCGGAAGCACCAGTCAAACTGATTTGGTATACCTAATGAGCGCTTTTGTCGTCCACAGATGACTCGCTTAGCAGTCAAAGCTTCCGTTCGTATGTCTCCCGGCTCTCCTTTGAACCAATTCCCGGCCGCGTTCAAGTGTTTACCGGCGTACTTCCAAAGCACTTTTCCTCACAACAAGGACATTTAGTCATCTTTTTTTTGAGGAGCTTGCACAAAAACAACACCGGGGCAAAATGGGTGGGAAATCAACGCTGCCTGGAGAAGAGGTTCCTCAGGGCGTTGTTGTAGTTCTTGTTGAAGGCGGTGTAGATGAGCGGGTTAAAGAAGGAGTTGGAGTAGCCGAGCCAGAGGAAGATGCTCTTCCAGATGGGCGGGATGTCGCAGGAGCACAGCGGCTCGATCAGCTCGGCGATGAAGAACGGGATCCAGCAGAGCACGAAGACCCCGATCAGGATGCCCACCATGAGCGCCGCCTTCTTCTCCTTCTGCTCGCGCCACGTGTCGCCGTCCGTCTGGAAGGTGACGGTGGCGTGGCGCGCCGTGAACACCATCTGGGGCTGCCGCGCCTCCTCTTTCACCTGCGGCGACATCGGGGCGCGTCAAATCGATCCGATTTCAAACCCCGGCAGGCTCAACGAGTGGATTATGGATGCCAGAGTAGAGAATTGTCGGGTGGATCAACAAACGGAGCCTCGTTCCGGCAAACTGGAACCGAGAAGCTCAATAATGTCAATAATTGTGACTTCCTTCTCTTTCGCGACTCAAGGCTGACTCGGCTTCCTTTTATTCACCTGCTCAAGGTCTCTGAGACTTGCATACAAAACGCACAAAGTCTCTTCTGTTCGCGCTACAACTTTTTCTCGCTCTGGCTGCCGATTAATACGTGAAATCGAGCCAGTGACATCAGAGGCAAATGTATACAGTGCTACACTGAACTTTCCGAGAAATGGTTTGCCCACAAAACATTTCTTAAGATGCCTTTTGTAGAAAAGGCTCCATTTTCAACGTTTCATCTTTGACGGCGCTTGACGATTAGATTAGCGGCCGACCTTTTGAGCGTGCTGACGAGCAAGTGGCGAGACGCACAAAGGCCGAGACGCTGATATTTATATCCTATCCCACCTACGCACCTGAATAACACACAGGAAATGATTCGGATTAATCGGCCAAATACCGTCATGGGCAAATAGAAATTCATGTACCTGTAGGTGTAAATGGTCGTAATGTTACCAAAATATGAATAATAATAATAATAATAATAATAATAATAATGTCAATGAAATCATAACTTTGTGATAAAGAATAAAGTCATAAAACAAAATATTTTATTTTATGTAGGTAAAATTGTAATTTACATGAATAAAAATTAATTTCAGCTGAAGAATTTAGTATTATTAATTATAATTACAAACAATATGCGATACATTTTTAGAATTATGCATATGTAAGTAAAGTAAGTTTTTTTTTTTTAATGTGGGCTATTAAAAAAGTATTTGTAGTTTTAGTTTTTAGAACAGGCTTCGTAGCTGTTTTTTTAATGCTTCATTTCAGTTAATATTTTTTTAGTTCTAGCATTCGTTTTTGTTTTTTATGTATGTTTGTAATTCATTTTTTAATTTTTTTGAATGCTTCATTTTAAGTTAATGTTATTCGTTTTCGTAATTTTTTTTAATATATGGTTGTTTAATTTTTGTTAAATGCTTCATTGTAGTTCATCTTTTAGTTTTAGTATTAGTTTGTTTTTTTTACATACGTCATATTTGTGGATATACATAAGAAAGCAAGATAAATAAAGTCACAGTAAGCACAGAAATAAATAACTTTTAAATTAACAAAATTGACAAAGATGAAAATGAAGGACATTCTCACTATTTAGTTAGTTTTATAACATAGAATGTACTTTCAGTTAGTTATCGTTTTTAAAAACACATTTTTTCATTGACGATTTTTTTTTCTCTTTTATTTTGTTAACCTTAATAACCTTGATTCTTAGCGGCTGCGATTGGCTGGCAACCCGTTCAGGGTGTACACCGCCTACTGCCCGAAGCCTGCTGGGATAGGCTCCAGCAACCCCCGCGACTCTTGTGAGGAGTAAACTGTTGATGGATGGATGGATGGATTCTTAGCGGTTCACGTGTTGCTCCTCACCTCTGCCATGGGCGTGATGGTGTTGCTCTTGCGTGAGCCAATCCGGAACTTGGCCGCCTTGTAGATCTTCCAGTAGACAAAGAGAACCACGCAGAGTGGCAGGTAGAAGGCGCCAAAGGTAGAGAAGATGGTGTAGGACAGCTCCTGGCTCACCTGGCACTTCATGCCCTTGGCGTACGTCTCGCCCCAGCCGAAGAGCGGCGAGAGCGAGATGATGGACGACAGCAGCCATGTCAGGGCGATCATCACGTTGGAGATCTTCTTGCGCGTCTTCAGCGTGTACTCCAGATGGCGCGTGATGGACCAATAGCGGTCCAGGGCGATGGCCGTCACGTTCCAGATGCTGGCTGTGCAGCACAGCACGTCGAAGGAGATCCATACCTGGCGCCGTGCACGTTACATGAAAAATACATTTTAGTCATTTGAGTTTTAAGACTATTCTAATTTTGTGATTAAAAAGAAAAAAAATGTTGCAACTAAAAATCTAAATCGAAAATAAAGTCGTAATAGTATGCTTGTGATATTTTTTGAAATAATGCAAAATATTACCAGAGTAAAGATTAAATCTCTAATATTACAGGAATAAATTTCTAATTTTACATAATTTTCATAATTTTCATAATTTTACAAAAAAAAAAAAAAAAAAAGTCAAACCACAGCAAGAAAATAAAATAAACATTTCAGAAGAATAAAATATTAATTTTAGGAAATAAATTTGTACTAATACAGGAAAGTTTTCAGTTAAAAATATCGTTAAAAATCATTATGAGCATAAAGACATACGGTAATTTTGCTACAATTGTGAGAATAAAATTGTAATATTAAATAAAAATATTACATTACAAAAATAAAATTGCAATGTTAGTGAACAAAGTAAAAATTCTACAAAACTGAATTTATAACATTACAAGAAAAAATATTACTATTTGGTTAATTTCAATAAATTACTAATATGATGAGGGGGAAAATGGCAATTTTATCAAGTTGTAATTTAATTTTTAAAAAGAAAAAGAATGTTTTTTTTAATTATTCAATTTAGTAGAATGATACAAAATCCTAATATTGCAGGAATAAATTGCTCTTTTACAAACATTAAGTCAATTTTTACCAAAAAAAAAAAAAGTATTTATTTTTATTTTTATTTATATATTTTTGAAAATATTTTTTTTAATTTAAATTTTAAATATTCTAATTAATAACACAGCTATTAATTTATCAGGCTAAAGGCCTTATATTACAGAAATAAAACATGTAATATGACAAGAAAACTTTTCATATTTTATCAGAAAAAATGTTATTTTATTTATTGCAACATTTTAGAAAAACCTTTTTTTACATTTTAGAATATTACCAAAATATTTTACTAGCATAAAGTCATAATATTGCAACTATTTTTAGATTAATACAATTGTAGTTTTGCGGGGGGGGCTGTTTTTTTGTTTTTTTTTGTTTTGTTTTTGTTTTTTTTTAATAATCCAAATGTATAATGCATTTTTAGAGAGGTAGGCGCATTATTGAATTCTGATCGTTTGTATTTCAGCAATCATCAATACACACTTGTGTCATTATCAATCTGTCAATGTTTCATGCCGAACCGTGAATCCGTCATTCATCAATCCATCACTAAAATAGGCGTTTGTTACGGTCAATACTGACACAATGCCCACCTCAGATTTTTTTTTTTTTTAAATGATTAACGACAAAACCAGTCTGTACCTGGCATAGCACCCGGCCCAGCTTCCAAAGCCGTCCGTTCAGCTCGTGCACCAAACTCAGCGGCATAACCAGCGCCGCCACCATCACGTCGGAGATGGCCATGGATGCCACGAGGTTGTGTGGCACTCGGTGGAAGGTGCGCACCCGCAGGATGGTCACCAGCACCAGCAGGTTCCACACGAAGGTGGCCACGGCCAACATGGCCAGCAGCGTCAGCGTCAGCACGCTGAACAGCGAGAACGGCCGGTACGCGTCGCCCTCCGAACCGGGCCCGCTGCCGTTCGCCACGCTGCCGTTGAGATGCGTCATGCTAGGCCGTTCCAAAATGGACGTTGAGTCATTCTGCATCTGGAAGAAGATGAAAATGTAGACACCGTATATAGATGTGTATATATATTAGGGGTGTTTATCATTATTCAATAGTTAACTCATGATTCATCACAAATTTTATATCAATAAAATTAAACGTACAGTACTTTTTTTTTCGCTACATTTTCTTACTCTAGTTAACATAAAATTGGAAAAAATGTTAAACAAATAGAAATATGGTTGCATCTTTTAGTCATTGGTGTAATAATTTCATAATAATTCAAAATAGTTAAAATTAAAAAGATGTATTGTACTATATAAAAAAAAAAAAAAGTGTGATTGATTAGTGTTGAGGTCATTTTTCTGCCACTAGATGGTCATTAACTCATTCAATCCCAAAAATGTGTAAAAACTTTTTTTTTTATTATTTTTTTTAAATACTTTGTCCTTCACTCCCAAAACGTATTTACACGTTTTTTTTTGTTTTTTTAAATGCAAGAGTATACAGAAGGCTTTGATGCAGCTTCTGACATGAAGAGGTGGCTTAAAGCAATTGTAGTTATTTAAAAAAATGGCCAGCCAGTGACAGAGTATAAGAGATCAGCAGCCAGGACCATGTTGCAACAAGCTCTTTTTGCCAGTGTTTTCACCAGGATTGTCAATATTAATGGAAATTAGCTTTATTCTAATGCTAATTCCTGCAAAACGGTAACAGATACAAATTTTTTTTTTTAAATCCCTGATTAAAGAAGATACTCTAATCTTTCTTTTGGTAGGTTCCATGTTTTTATAGCAATAGTGTACAATATTCTGTGGGCCTTCGAAAATCTGTCAAAATCTACTAAAACAGCCGGAAGTGGAGGGGGTTGCTTCAGTGAATGTGGCTGGGAGTGAATGAGTTAATTGTGCGTAAAAAAAAAAAAAATGTAGCATTAAAGAAACTTTAACTAAAAAATAACGCACTCATTTTACCACCCTTAACATATATATAAACTGTATATACTGTACAACGTTTGTTAAAGCGTTAAAGCACGGCAGCATAGATGCTAGTTAGCATTAGCATGAAGCTAGCAGGACCTTTAGTTGTTTGGCTGTTTTCGGTACATGAGGTGTAATTCTCTTTTAAATTTTGATTATCAGTAAACGTCAAATGGAAGTAGCATTAAACAGCTCGAAGCCTCTTGTATTAATCAATTACCATACTGAAATTGACGACTTACAGTAAGTCTGACAACTGTCACTTTTTTTTTCTTTCAGTAGTACACGCGTTTGCTCAAGAGGCCGTTTAAGCGATTTTCTCGCAACGGCGAAAAAGCCACTCGAGCGGTTGTCAGGCAGGCTGCCGACAACCTTTCAAGTGCAATTTTCAGATGCCGCTAAAAGGCCTTGCAGCGCTACTCTGGGACTTTTTCTACCATGGGAACAAAAAGAAACATATTTATTATCCCTCCCCGTTCTGCCGCTCGTATCCGATTTGCATCAACGTCAGCTTCCTGTTACGCTGTGACAGTGGCGTACTGATCTGAAAAATGGAAAATTTAGAATGAAGAATGAAGTCAAAATACTGTATTATGAGGAGTAATAGACAATGTGCTGCTGCTCCAAAAGTATTGGAACATTGAGGTGGTAGTTGGTGTAAAAAGTTTGAAAACCACTGCATTAGCCTATTAAACCAGCGAACGAGCAAGTCTCCCTGTCCTGATTCTAATGCGCAGCCATTTCCATACATCATGCCAAGTGCTCCGACACGCCTCATTGAACATTCCCTTTCACCACAGGTCGTATCTTCACGCCGATAAATTTGCGTCACGTGACTCTCTTTCCGCTTATGTATTCCGCCCGACAGCTGTATTCCATCCATCCAACCATCGAGCCAGCTATAAGAGACCCGTCCTCAAAAATCCTCCTGCAACCTTGACCTGGCTTGTTAAGTGGAGCCAGTTGCCTATAATATTGATGCAGTCATTCATTTTACATGGCAGCGCTTGTGACAGAGCCAAAGGGCATGTTCGCAGAGGATTTTTTTCAGTTTTTGTCCCCAACATTGTATCAGTCGTGTTTGACTGCATCCAAATACTTTAATAAAATAGTAGATGGAATAAAAAAAAAAAATGGCACTGCCCGACCTTTTTGTAACATCATCCGACATGAACCAGGAACTCGCCTGCTAAGTTGCAATATTAGGAGAAAAATTCTGAATATTGCGAGATTTAAAAAAACAAAAAAACAAAAAAAAGTTGAGTAAATGAAAGTCAATATATATATATATATATATATATATATATATATATATATATATATATATATATATATATATATATATATATATATATATATAACAAAAAAAACTGTTACTTGATAAAATATTAAACTGATAATTTTGTATAAGAAACTTCAGTGTTTTGTCTTTGGTTAAAAATTCATAACTTTAAAACAATACGTTCATAATATTACAAGGAAAACATGTCATTTACGAAAATAAAGTTGTATGGGAAAAAATTATGAGAATATACTTGTAATATTACACCAAAAAAAAATCCTAATTTTGCGTAAAAAAACATCAAAGGCACATAGTTGTGACATAACAAGAAAGTTATGATTTAAAAATTATTACTTTACTTAGTCATAATCTGAAAAAAAATGTCACATAAATTGTAATGTGACAATTTTTTTTATCTGTATTATAAGCATAATGTCATAATTTTACGAAAATAAAGCCTTAATGTTGCGAGGAAAGCATTTTGTGAAAATGAGGTCAAAATATTACAAGAATAAACGTGTAACTTTGGAACAGGGAGTGGGCGGAGCATGGCGATGTTTGATCATTTTATGAGTTCTTGTTAAGTTAGGAAAAAATGATCCCCCAGCCAGCAGTTTCACCAGTCGACATGAAATTATTTTCACAGGACAAAAAGTCTGAAGGATCCATGAATTGAATTGAACAGGAAGTTGGCCATTTTGGTAATTTGGTGTCAGAGTTCGATCGTTTTGAGTGATCTCGCCAAGTTTTGCGAAAAATGAGACCCAGGCAGCAGTTAAACCAATCGACATCAGATCGTGTGGACATATCTAAAATGACATGACGCATGAAAAAGGAAGTCGGCCATTTTGGTGAGGGCAGAACAGGGCGTTAAAAGTTTGCTCATTTTGTTCATCCCTGGTGGGAAATTCAATTACTAGAAGAGAATATCCTCTGCGAACCACAACATGCAAAAAACGTGGACCAACAAACACGTTTGTTTGCAATCGTCTCCACTGGGTGTTATTCTCGTCAGGTTTTGATCTAATTGGGAGCTTTGAATCAATAAGGCCTCATCGCTTTGCTTGTTAGGGTATAATTGTTGGCTCTGTTGCTAATATCAAATCAGGTGAATATTTCTTGGCAGCTTGTGGAAAAGCAACACAAAAAAATACCCGAAAAAGAAAAATCAAAAATCTCCCTCTCGCCCCGTTCCCTGAGGTGAAGCTTCATGTATCTTTCACAACCGCCAGACGTATTGATCTGTTGGCCATCACTCACCGGGTCTCATCCATAAGGTCCAGCGGGTAATAACAATAGCAGCCCGCCTGTGACATATGACACCGTCTGTTGGCATCGCACCCCAATCAAAGGCCCTCTACCCTCTGTTGTTCCGGCTCCTATTAGCACACCTAACAGCCATGAAATTGGAAAGCTGTCGTGAGCGGAGAAGCCGAGCGAAAAGCAATCCCTATCTCATAATCGGGTCCGCTCGATATCAGCGCGTTTTGCATACGGACCGAGGAGACCCTTTAGCCACTGACGTCACGAGACGATGGGGACTGTTTTCGACGCATAAAACGAAAATGGAGTCAGCAGAAGCCCAATTTTCAGCTGTTCAGATTCATGAGTTGAACTCATTCACTCCCAGCCATTTTCACTGAAGCAAACCCCTTTCGCTCGCTGTTGTTTTGCTGGATTTTGATTTGATTCATCAGGGAAGAAAAAGTACATTTCGATCTATCGGTTTCAGTTTTGCAGAAATTAGCATTAGACTATAGCTCAAGTTTCATCATTATTCATAAATCTGCTTAAAACTGTGGCGAAAACAGCTTGTTGCAACATGGCCCTGGTTGATCTCTTATACTCTGCTGCCACTTACGGGCCGTTTTTGTAATAATTAACGTTATCTTCAGTTCAGAGGCTGCATCCAAGCCTTCTGTGTGCTCTAGCATAAGAAGAAAAAAAACACGTATAAATATGTCTTTGGTACACTGGTAATATTTAAAGTAGAACGTATTTATACGTCTTTGGGAGCAAATGAGTTAATAGTCACCTCTCTGGTCTGCTCAGAAAACAGGCAGGGTCAAATATCGTAAATGTTAAAACTGCTTAATACGCTAGTAATCTTACGACCTCAAATCGGACTACCATGGATTCCGTTATTGTGTCGTGAAACAGAACGATAGCCAATTAGAAGCGGTCAGCGTGGATGTAGATCAATTTTGTTTAGGTGGTCTTCTTTTTTCTTCTTCTGCACGTAATACCCAAAGTGCTCATCCATCCATTTTGGTAGCGCTTGTCCTCATTAGGGTCACTGGTGTGCAGGGTGCACCCTGTACTGGTCGACAGCCAATCACGGGCGCATAATAGACAGACAGCACTTGCAATCACATTTTGAATTTTCAATGAACCTAAAATGTTTTTAGAACGTGGGAGGAAAACATCTGAGAAATGTTCTTTTTCTTTCACTTCTGCATCAAGAGAAAAAAAAATGACTTGTGGAATTTTGGTCTTTTTTTTTTTTCTTGAATTAGAGCATTACATTGCGCAAGTGTCCCTTGTGTTGCGTCGACGTGATGTCTTTCATGTCTTTTATTTTTCTTTATTTTTTTTTGTTTTTTAAGCAAAGAAATCCATCAAAAACTTGCCATGCAACAACTTTGTAAATAAGCCCGGCTCCACGTCACGTCCCGCGAGGATTCCCGAACACTCCGACATCACGAGACACTTGTTACACGACATGTTTTAACTAGATACCAGTCTGAGAGGAGGAGGAGGAGGAAATTGGGGGGGGGGGGTTAAAGAAAGAAAGAAAGAAAGGTGGCACTCACCCCGTTTAGCGATCCAGCGTGAAGTAGTAGTGCGGCAGAAGGTGCGCGGTTCGCAAGCATCCATCGCCGCCTGGGGAGACGTGGGGGGGAGGGGGGGGGTGGACTGATGGCTCAGTGTGGCTTGACTACACACACACACAGTGAACATGAGGAATGAACCGCGCCAATTGGCATGGGGGGGCAGGCTCTGAGTCGGGAGGGGGATTCTGGGTCCATTTCACAAGATAAACGCTGCGTTCTCCTCAGCGATGTGGAGGAGGGAGGGGGGCGAGGGGGGGGGGGGGGGGGGGATGCAACAGCGGATGCAGATGACGTCTTTATCTTGTTTCTCAGACAACGTTGCCGCCTCCTTTTAACCAGTCCGCTGCGTCGCTCCAATGTGTGTGTATGTGGGGGGGTGTAGGATTCTGCAGCCTGTTGGGTAACACACGTGGCCACTTGTCACCCAAACTAGGTGGGTGCACTAGAATGTATGCTGTTTGGAAAACTCTCTGAATATGCACCACAAAAATGCTGGGAATTACTGGGAAGTTGTAAATTGTGAGCAGATTGAGTTGCGTTTACCCAACATCTCAACATTTATTTATTTTTTTGGCAGATATTCATGTTATTTTTAAGCACAGCTGCTAACATGCTAACCCGTTTCTTCTTGTTAGCTCTAACTCTTAAACTGGATATGTTTTTTTTTTTTGTTTTTTTTCTCTTGTTGGATCAAAATCTTGACCCAACGTGTTGGGACAGATCCTCAACCCTTGGTCCCTTTCAGAACCAGTGCTGGGTTATCTGTTTTGCCCAATTTCGGTTGCTTTTGAACGTAGCGACCAAATCAATCAAATCTCTAGTAACGCCAGAAAAAAGAAGATTCGTAACTCATTCACTCGCAAACATTTTGACAGAAGCAACCCAATTCGCTGCCGTCTGATTTCCTGGATTTTGACTGATTTTGCAAGGTCCACAGAATATTGTGTTGTATTGCTGTAAAAACACGGAACTGACCAAAAGAAAGATTAAAGTCTCTTCTATCATCAGGGAAAAAATTATATTTCTATTTGTTTCCGTTTTGCAGCAATTAGCATTAGAATATAGCTCAGTTTTATCATTATTCACAAATCTATTTAGAATTGTGTGAGATTGAGTTTTTTCCCAACATGGTCCTGGGTGATCTCCTTTGCTCTGCTGCCACCTGCTGGCCATTTGGGTAATAGTTACTATTTCGTCAACCGTTTTTTGTAGTTGAGAGGCTGCATCAAATCCTTATGCGCTAGCATAAAAAAAACAAAAAACAACAACGTATAAATACACATTTGGAGACTAAAAACATTTAAAATAGAACACATTTATACTTTTTTTGGGAGCAAATGAGTTCATAATGTCAACATATGGCTGGGGTGTGAGGGTCCACAAAATGCACTCTAAAAACAACTTGTTAAAAAATAACCAAAAGATGGACAGATCCGCAACTTTTATTACGTTTGTCTTTGTAGTTACTTTGACCGAACTTGACCCAGAAATTTGGGTGAAAATTGAGCTAAATAGTGGGTCAATCCTGTTTTGCTTTATTTTTGATGAATCTGTTTTTAGAGTGTAATTTTTCGAATTTCTTATTTGAAAAAATTTGGCTGGCACAGTGGGGAAGTTGCGAAATATAGCAAACAAATCACCAAGAGTTGCTTGTAGCTTTTTTTTTCAATTAATTTTTTAATTTTTTAATTTTAAATTTTTTTATTATTATTAAAGAGATACTTTACTTATGTAGCAATTTTTGGCAGTCAAACATGAATATTTTACCTATAATAAATTTTATATTTTCATTATTTTTTAAGTACAATTAGTACCTTTAAAAACACATTTTGATTGATTGATTTTTGATTGATTTTTGATTGATTTATTTGTTCATTTTTCCTTTCGGACAGCATTGTGACAATCAGACATTTCCTCATACAATTATAACATATAATAACCGAAAAGAAAAAGGGCTGGCAGGAAGAAGCATTTTGCAACTTGCTGTCGACTGAAAATGACATCACAAGGGCTCAGGTAACCAATCACAGCTCAGCTTGTGAATATCACATGACCAAACCTAGAAAACAGGTGAGCTGTGATTGGTTACCTGAGCCCTTTGATGTCATTTTCAGTCGACAGCAAGTTGCAAAATGTGTTTTTAAAGGTACTAATTGTATGTGAAAAATAATGAAAGTATCAAATTAATTATATAGACAAAATATTAACTTTTTATTGCTATAATGGGCTAAATAAGTGAAGTATCACTTTAAGTTGTTTTAAGTTGTAGAGTTGGAATTTTTTGCAGTGGTTCTCAAACTGGGTCCCGTAGATCCACAAAATGCTTTGCAATAATTGTTGGAAAAAATACTAAATGCAGTGGTTAGAAAAGTTGGTCAATAAAGTGACTAAATCCTTAATCAACAAACGCTAATTTAAACTACTCTGAAGAGTACATATTGTGCAAAAAAGCTACTCAAGTAAAGGTAATGGAGGAAATGTGTCGGGCGATTTGCTGCTTCATTAACATGGAAGCTAACACCAAGCATGAGGTTAAACCCCCTTCCACGCAAACTCTCCTTCACTTCAACAATCTTGGCTTATCTAATGGCCGCGTATGCTAATAAAGGCTTCCCTCGCTAATCCGAGGGATTTGTTTCAACCACCTGTCCAAACCGTGGCGCCGCCGGGAAGGATTCTCCAAGTGGCCGGCGCTCTCTTTCACATCAGTCCCGCCGGTATACGCACGTTCTCCCTCTCCTTCCCCGCTGGTGGGGCCCACATTGTGTGCGTTTTTATTCAACATGACGCAAGCGGCAGAAACAAAATCCGCCACGTAAATCTTTCGCTATAATTTCACGGGGGCCGTAAAGAAATGTATTTGTTTCATTTTCAACGCGGCCTTTTATATGCAGATGTGTTGCATTGATCACTTTTACACTGGCAGCCCTTCGAAGGGCTGTGGAAAAAATATGAGGCAACTATCAAATCAATGCGTATTGTGATATATTACAAGCAATTTTGGGTGACGGTGTTACGCCGCCATATCGTCATTCACCTACCGCGGCCTCGCTAGTTTAAGGCGATCATTTTTTTAATACTACAAGGGTCCCCATTTATCTGGGGGATATTTTTCTGATTTACTTGCCATTTTTGTCACGTTTTTGTTGACTTGTCTATCCAATAAGGATGAAGAAAAAAACAGTTGACAACGACCATATCTGAAATTGATCAAAAAGTTGGTCATTTTAGTTTGAGGTTGCCATTTTGGGCTCTGGTGGAATCTGACTGAGGAAACCCAAGATTCGGGAAGTCTGCCATTTTGGTTTGAAGCGGCCATTTTAGGAGTCGTTAAAGGCAAACTTGTACAAGAGATCTTTTGGGATTGAATGATTCACCCAAAAGACAAAAAAAACAAAAACAAACTATGAGTCAGCCTTGTTAGGTTGCAGCATGATGGTGTAGAACTGCACTGCTTTGACAGAGGGTGTACCACAGGGCTCCTTTCTAAGTCACCTATTGTTGTGGTCATATTTGTTTCGTTCCAATTTATATAGTGTTTATCATGACCACGCTCCAGCTGACGAATAACCATTCAGGCTTCAGTGAAGTGAACGTGCATGTTTTTGGAATGTAGGAGAGATTTGAACCCAAGACCTCTCAACTGTGAGACAAACAAACCACTACCACACCATGCTGCCCAAAATGAGGTTTTTTTTTCTCACAAATATAAACAAGTTCGGTTGGTATGCAAGAGTTACGCAACCTATTTGACTGGCAGCTATTGAGATTGCTAATCATTTATTCAGCGTCTGAGGCAACAACAACAACAAGAAAAACCGAAAACAGCAGCGTGTCGTCTTTTGGCGCGAAGCATCTCTCTCTCATCATCAAAACCTGAATGAGTTTGGACTCGCCTGGCGCGTTACTTAAGGAAAAAGTGAAATACGAGCACTGTGCCACGCCTGCTGCCGCCCAGCCTGAGGCGTCGTGGTCATTTCATCGATTTCATGGTGGTAATTTATAACCGCGACCTTGTCCCGCTCTCTCTCTTTCAACGTCTGAGTCGTAAATAGCCCAGGAATCACATACTCCTACCTGCGATTTACCGCAACAGTCCGACAAATTGACCCTGTGGGTCCCGGGTGCGACGGCCGGAGAAAGAAAAATGAGAGTCCAAACGCTGTTTGTCTTAAATTGGAGCAACAGCAAGTGTCTTATTTTCTTTTCTTTTTCTTTTTTTTTTTTTCATGGTCCATTCATAGTTGTGAGGTTTTTGCTCGGATAGAGGCAGCGTCGTGATTTAGTGACTTCATCTTTTAAAAGACTCGGGTGTAAAAAAAAAATAAAAAACATTGTGGCTTTTCCTTGATTTATCCGCTTGCTCAATTTAGCGGTTTAGTAGATGTTGAGTTTTACTGGCGCGATTTCACACAGCCTCATCGCGTCTGCAACTAGAAGTCGTAGTTGTCTGAATTTTTTTTTCCCTTGTTTTGCAGAGATTGTAAATTTTGGGCGGATCGAATTTTGCCATGTTCATGGTCGAAAAACTCAAATGCCTCACAATGGCCTTCATTGAGCCAAAGCGCACATTTTTTACCTCATGGCACTCCACAAAACAAAAACTTACAAAGATTAGTTAGAGTATATATCTTCTGCTGTCTTGTGAAAGAACGTTTATATATTCTGCCTGTCACGTTACTGGCATAGATACATTATTTGGCACTGTTCATAATTCACTTCATCTTGACGAAGAGAAATCGCATGATGACATACCACCTTCTTTGCCGTCGTGTGAATGTGGGTCAAACTCTCTGGGTTCCAACCCTTTTTTGGTATAAAACAACCCCAAATTTTGTGGTTTTGTACAAAGCAACCCATTTGTTTTTGGGGTTTTTTGTTAGTTTTTTTGTGGGTTATTCATTTGGACCTAACTTTTTGGGTTACGTAATTGTATTACTCAAAAAGTTGTTTTGGTCCCCTTTTGACTCATATTGGGTAATTTTTTTTTGACTGAACTTTTTTTTTTTTTTTGAGTGTAACAAATTAATAACCCGAAAAACAACCATTTTTTTGGACAAAACAACCACAATATTTGTGGTTTTGTACAAAACAACTCATTTGTTTTTGTTTTGTGGGTTATTCATTTTGACCCAACTTTTTGGGTTAATTGTATTACTCAAAAAGTTTTTTTGGTCCCCTTTTGACTCATATTGGGTTATTTTTTACTCAACTTTGTTTTTTTTAGAGTGTAACAAATTACTAACCAATTTTTTTTGTACAAAACAACAACAATATTTGTACAAAACAACTCATTTGTTTCTGTTGTTTTCTGGGTTATTCATTTAACCCCCAAAAGTTGTAATTCTGATGGGTTAAATGAATAACTCAAAAGGTTGGTCAGTCCTGATTTGATCCATATTTTTGACCCAACTCTTTTTAGAGTGCATATCTTTAACTCATTCACTGCCAGCCCAGTTAAAAGGGATGTTTGACGTCTATAGCCGTCAATGGCACTTAAAGTAGAGTGTACATTCTAAAACCATTTGAGGTTTTTAGAGTTGCACCCACAAAGTTGGGTCAAAAGAGTTACCCACAAAACAATCCCCTTTTTTGTACAAAACAAGCCAAAAAATAAAATCTGCGATTGTGTAGGACAAAAAAAATATACATAAAAAATACAAATAAAAAAATAGTGTTGTTGTTTTGTAGGTTATTAATTTTGACCCAATTTTTGGGGTTAAATAAATAACCCAAAGGTTGGGTCATTCCCTTTTTTTCCTCCTTATTTTTTTTTACTTAACTGCAGCTACCAGGTCACAAACAACCCAATTTGGGTAAAAATAAATAAATTTAAAAAAGTAGAACATCGTCTTATGTGATGTCCGCCTGCACTGCGCTGCCCGCTCCTAATTGCCGCCCTTAACGAGGTGGCGCAGGTTAACGCGCCGAGCTCAGCACATTTCCGACAAACGGCGTGAGAACCAGCGGGGAAGCGCAATAAAACATTTAATCCTCGAAGGTGCGCTCACAAAATGCGAGGAAGCAAATCTATTTATGCGTCGACTCGCTGTGACGGTGACCTCAGGTGAGCTCCGTTGTCACGGCGACGGCCAGAGCGGTTTCGAGTTGTTTGAGCGGGAAGAGATGAAGGCGCCGATGAATAAACCAACACCGCAGCAATTGATATTCCCCCAAGGCACGCACCATCGTAAAAAAAATTATACAATATATATTTCTATATAACAAGGATTTATGGTAGAAATGAGTTGAGCAGGCAACATCAGTTTGATTGATGTGGCCTGCATTGAACTTGAAAAATGATTTTAATTGACCGAGAGCGTTAAAATATACAAAATGATGTTTTGCAGTGGACCAAAAAAAGTGCAGACACACATGGCAAATATATTCATTTTTTCAGACTTGTCAGTTTTTTTTTTTCTTTTACATTTTTAATGTTTATTCTATGATTCACAAATCGTACGCCATAATATTAAAAGTAAAAAAACAAACAAAAAAAACACACTGACATAATTAAATAACTGTTCATTAAGATGTCGCCACTCTAAAATTATCAGTATGGCGCAAATTTTAGTCGCTCTTCGGAGAGGATAAATAATATATGACTGTTTGTAAACACATGTGGCTCCACTTTTTGTGTTCAATCAGTTGCTGAAAGGGTTAAAGCGCAACAACATGGATGCTCTTTAGCGATAGCATCAAGCTAGCTGACTGAATTTGAGTCACTTTTATCTCAAGCCACAACTGTTGTTTTGTTAAATGTCTGATTAAAATATGAAAAGATACATTTGATATTTTTCATGATTTATAATTTGTGTCTAAAATGCTACTATGCTAATGGTTAATTTTTGTTTTGTTTGCACGAATGGATTGAAATTAATTGTTTACTTCATTTTGTGCCCCATTTTAGGGAATCCCCTGATATATTTGGCACAACCGTTTACCTGCACACCCCACTAAAAAATAAAAATCCTGTTGGATACTATTCAATCAGTTTTTAGTGTTGGTTGAAAAGGCATGCACCCCCTCAACATCCCAATGGGTTTAATATGATAATTCAGTTCTGACACGACATGTCAACCAGACCAAATCCATTAAATAATAATGACAATCAAGAATTGGAATAATTGAAATAACTAGTTAGCACGTTAAACAAAAAAAAAAAAAATCTAATTCTATCATTATAATTTAATTATTCTTCAACGCTGATTAATTGTATTTTTGATGAATTTTAATAGAAAACCTTAATGAACTGGTGGGAGCGTTTCGTTTAAGTGGGGAATTGCGGTAATTTCAAACGGCGCGCCTCCAGTGATCCCTCGCCTCATCTCGGAGGTGAATCGCCCGGAGGTTCTGTCCTGAAAAGTGCGCCAATTAATGAAGCGCTCAAGGACAAACGACGAGAAAGTTTAGCTGGAGGAGTCGCTCCATCAAGCGCTCCCGGGGACGTAGAAACCCACCCGACCTCCAGCTGTCTTGAATAATATGCTTGGCCAGCATAATAACTTGACTTCAAATCTGAGGCCAAGGTTATCTACACTTAAGGTCAATTTGCACTCACAGTGGAGTGCTGATTGAGCCAATAATATCAATATAAATTCACTCATGTATTTTCACTATTTTGTTTTCAAGATGGACACCAAAGTGGAAAACGTAGTTATGTGACATATAATTAACCAATAACAGAGCAGTGCAGCCAATTAAAAAAAAAAAAATGTCTGTTTACTTGCAATAACCGATCGATATCAAATGAGGCAGCATGACATATCACTCGCTCCCATTTCAAAATGTGGTGGTCAAACTTGGAGGTACCCCCGTGTTTATTTCACCCAGCGGTTGGTTACCCACCGTGCGCGCCCCCCCACGAGAGTGGAGCACCACAGATCATCGGGAGCTCCTTAATGTGTAATTTGCCGCAATCAGAGACCCGCAGGCTTGGGTCGGCGATGAATCATCATGACTTGAAATTGCTCACCTGCCCGCCTGCCAGACGCGGTACAATGGGGGTGCGCTTTTCTATTTTCGAGCCTCTCTTTGTCCTCTCGCCGGGATTATTTACAGAGTCGTGGTACATCGAATTCACGAATGGGCTTGTGTGACCTGGTCGTGACGCTTTTGGAAAAACTTTGTACCTCGGATAGGTGTCACACCACCCCCACCCCTGCCATTTCATAGTGAGTCTTAAAGCTGCAATCTCACAGCCCTTTCAAAAACCAGACTAAGAAGTTGAAGGAAAAAAAAGAAAAAACACCAAAAGGTTATAACAAAGCCTTTTGTCTATTTTTTTTAGAGCTGTCTTATTAAACATTTTCAAGCCACAGACCAAAAAAAAAAAAAAAAAAAAAAAAAAAAAAAAAAAAAAAAGAACTGAACTGATTGAATCTTTTGTTTGCTCGTGGAGCTCTTAACCTCAACCCTTTTGAGATCCTTATTGTGTACTTTAAAATATTGCCCTTTTCTCCATTTTTCTTTTCTTCCAATTTTTTAATGGTGAATTGAGAAATCTCTGTTTTTTTCTGAGTAATTTGTTGGTGGGCTTTGTTTTTTTTTGGATATGTTTTTGTTCCTTTTTTTCAGAGTAATTTTTTTCTGTTTTACAGGATATTTTTTTCTGTTTTTCAGGTTTTTTTTGTGGGGATTTTTTTTCTGAATAATTTTCTCCCCTTGTTTCTGTATTTTTTCCCATGGAATAATTATTTGTACTTTTTTTTTGTAATATTTAAAAAAAAATCCAGAAAACGGAAACTGATGCTCTGTTTTTGGGAATCTTTTTTTTCTGTTTTTTTTTTAAATAGAATTATTATTATTATTATTATTATTATTATTATTATTATTATTATTATTATTTTTATTTTGTTTTTAATATTTACCCCCTGTTTTTCAGTATTACTTTTCCCTATTTTTGGAATTAAAAAAAAAAATTGTGAAATTTTTCTGAATATAATTATTTTTAGTGACATAAAAAAACAGAAGAAAAAAAATACGGAGCAAAAAATTTTTAATAAAATGGGGCGAAAAAAACTTTGAAAAACCCCAAAAATTACTCAGGAAAAGCGTAGAATGATTCTTTTTTTAATTTTATTTTTCCAGGTGAATGCAAAATGTTTCCATAATCCGGAACACTGTATTTGGGGGATGGAGGAACAAACACTATTTTAGGTAAAAAAAATAATAATAATAAAAAAAAAACTACTAAAACCTTAAATGCAACTTAACTGCACCAGGCATTGACACCATGCTGCACCGTGAATCACTATCTTAAATTATTAATACTGGCATTCGTAAACATTTTTTCATATTCCAAACTTGCACGTTTCTCAGGACATTTCAGTCCACTATTTGCTGGAGCTACATTGAGGATGCAGTGCACACGTGTCACTAGCTGCTTAATTCCAGCGTCGCAGGGAGAAAATGTTAATTCTGTTGTCTTCCCTGGCACTGCTCACGAGCCAACACTCCCTCGCGCAACCCAGGTTCCAAGAAACCTAGCAGAAAGAGAAAATATACCCCAGGTGGAATATGTCTCCAGATGATTGGTACTTCCCCATGGATACTATACGACCCATGTTGGGTGACGAAGTAGCAGCCAAGTAGAGGTCGAGTGAGGACACGCAGAAATCCACTTGGACGCTTGATGAATGACCACAGAGAGGGAGCGAGCTGGAGACGTCTGCTCACCTTAAGTGATGCTAGCGCCAGTATGCTATCTACCTTGTAACGCACACCTCAGATGCAGCAGTACACAACTTGAAGTGCATCGATACACCAGGGAGTGAAGCTTTATTGATTCCGAGCACTGCAAAAATGCACTTGAAGTGCAAAGCGCTGTTTTGTCGGGAGTTTACTTTTAACCCCACGTCTTGTTAAAAGTCATGTCCGCTCAAACTGTCCACAAGCCAATGTATAGATATATACTTGTGTACATAATATGTATACATCCTTATCTATAAACTCTACAGCTGGTTTAAAAGTCACCAAATTATGTCTCAAAAATGGACCAATCCACTTTATGGTTAAATTTTACCCATTTTGCAGGTTGTTTCATACATAATGACCCAATTTTAGACCCAAGTAACCCAAGTAGAGGATCTAATCCAACTTTATGGGTCATTCTATAAAAAAGGACTCAATTTTTTTAGTTTTTTCTTTACTCAAAGTTGGGTCAAATTGACCCAAGTAGAGGATCTAAGCCATCTACAGGTTGTTTTATACAAAATGACCCATTTTTGTGTAAAACAATCGAGAAAGTTGAGTCTAATTGACTCAAGTAGAGGATCTAACCCAACTTTCTGGGTTGTTTTATGCAAGATGACCCAATTTTTGACCCAAGGTGGGTCAAACTGACCCTAATAGACGATCTGACCCAACTTTCTGTGTTGTTTTGTACAATATGACCTAATTTTTGACCTGAAGTTGGGTCAAAATGACCCAAGTAGAGGATCTAAGCCATCTACAGGTTGTTTTATACAAAATGACCCATTTTTGTGTAAAACAATCGAGAAAGTTGAGTCTAATTGACTCAAGTAGAGGATCTAACCCAACTTTCTGGGTTGTTTTGTACAATATGACCTAATTTTTGACCTGAAGTTGGGTCAAAATGACCCAAGTAGAGGATCTAAGCCATCTACAGGTTGTTTTATACAAAATGACCCATTTTTGTGTAAAACAATCGAGAAAGTTGAGTCTAATTGACTCAAGTAGAGGATCTAACCCAACTTTCTGGGTTGTTTTATGCAAGATGACCCAATTTTTGACCCAAGGTGGGTCAAACTGACCCTAATAGACGATCTGACCCAACTTTCTGTGTTGTTTTGTACAATATGACCTAATTTTTGACCTGAAGTTGTAAGAGAGTATGTCCATTTGACCCATAACAGGGTGGGTTTTGACCCAATTGTTTTTAGAGTGTAGCTTCCCAGAACATAAACATGGACACACAAAACAATACTGTCACCCATACTCACTGTATTTTTTCAGTGGTAACTTGTCATACACTAACTTATGTGATAAAGGTAGGAAAAGTCGGCTCCAAGCCACGTAGGTGCGTGACTTTTTCTTTTTCTTCCCGAGGTATGAGGTGTATGCGCATGGAATTTTGATGAATGCATTCATTTTCATTTGAAAGCCAAGAGAGATGTAGCTGAGATTAGCGCCGCTGGGGTCCGCACAAGACAGCAGACAGACACGTGTGAAACAAGGTGCAAAGTAATAGCCCGGATTGGGGATTGGGGTGACATCATGTCCAAACCTTAATGGAATGTTGCTGTGCTGCTGCTACTTCCGACTGCATGCCAGACCGAAAAGACTCCCCATTGTTCACAGATGCCTTTTGTATAACATTTGAAGTCATCGTTTGCATGCGCTGTTGTTATGGCCACAATTTGTGTGCAGTCAGAATCGAAAGTAAAACAACTTTCACTTTGATGACTTTATATTGCTTTTGAAACGGTAAAAGCATCATGCTCTGTTGAGCTTCAGATGGAAATGGTGCCTCAGGTGGAAGGATTTAAGAAAGGCTTGAAATAGTAGGCAGTGTAAGCGCATATCCTAGAAAGTCAAACAAAGTCAGGGAAAGCCTACCAGAACATCTGAACTTTTTATGGGTTTTATTAGAGGTAAACAGTGGCAGGTGTGTGCTGACGGCCATTTAACGTGAGTTTTTTTGGCTCGTTGGAAAACCACTCTTAAAACAAAAAAAAGTGGAGGATCGTGTTAATGGCCACGATATAAATAAAGATGACTTGACTTGACTTCATAACCAGCTCTATGACAGAAATGCAATTTTTAATACTGTATGGACAAAATGCATTAATTGCGAAAATGTGCATGTAATATACACCCATTGAAATGCAGTACATTTGGAAAATTGGACACCCCAAAAAAACGTATCTTTTTTTTTTCTTTTTTTTTGTTACAATTTTTGTTATATTTTGGTGGTTAAAAAAAAATAATCTAAAAAAAAAAAATGCAGATGAACTTCCAATGTGAATTGGGTTTTGGCTCGTCTATTACATTGTAAATTAGTAAAAAAAAAAAAAAAAAAATCTGTGCAGACCAACGAGAATGTGTTTTTTTGTTTGTTTGTTTGTGGCTCATCCCTATTTTAAGCTAACAAACAAAATTCAAAGTCAGGAAGAACCGGGAAACCTTCCTAACATATCAGACGCCTAATGCAGCCCAAAAATAGAGAAAAATCAAAGTAACACTGGGGGACGGGGTGTTTTTCATCAATTTTGTAAGATTCATAGCTTACAAAATTTTCACTTTTCTATCCAGGAGCCCCGGGACTGCTTCTTAATCTTTTTTTTTTAGCCCATCTATGGCGTTTTGCATTGTTTGTTAGCATTAAGCTAAACAGACTTTTTTTCAGGCAAAACCAACTTTAGTTTTGTGTTGAGATTTATAGAGAGATTTTTTTTTTTTCATTGCTTACGTCACAATGGAACATTTCCCGTCAAACTAGAGTTAAAAAAATAAATAAATAAAAAATGGTTGTATGCCGCCATCCTGAAGCTGAGTTTCTCCCGGGTATGATTCCTAAAGTGCATTGGGGTCGTAATCTGACCCATAAAAAAAGAAACAAAAAAAGGTGGACTTTTCCTTTTTGCTCATCTCAGCACGAGTAAAGTGATTTATTGCCGTCTTAAAACTTCCTGACAGAGTTGCACTGACTGCTTCCAAACGCTGCGCAAAGTCATAAATAATTTACGGGCCGCCGCAGAAAAAAAAACAAAAAAAAAACATCTCACTTAATTATTCAGTAATTAAGAGCGCAAGTCATCTTTTTTGATTAACATCAACTTGCTCCTTGTTGGTTTTTGTGTTTCCTTGAAGAATGCCCGTCTGCATTTGGGCTGCTTTGAGTGACGCCGCTAATTAGAGTTGTCTTCACTTCAAAGTCGTAATTAATCTTGAGACATTTCACTTTTTTTTCTTTTCTTTTTTTTGTCGGTTTGTGTTGTGCTCATATGTGGGCCGAGAGAGTTTTTGTTTTAAATACGGGGGGAATAGGAGTTGGGGATTAGCAGATAATTAGTGCGCCTGGATTAATTAAGTCGGCACATTTACATGTATCCTAATTGTGGTGGCAAGCTCATTTGCGTCACCTTGCCTCGCTTGTTTTCATTTTGGTTGCTTCCAGCACAAACTCACGTGTTGCGTTCGTGCACCTGTTGATCTCCAAAAAATAATATTAACACTGTGCACTTTAATGTGCAATGGGTGTGAACGGAATCCCAGTAAAAGTGATTCGAACCATAATTGGAACGAACCGCATAGTAATTAGAGTGGGCTCGTCGTGTTGCAATTGGAGTTAATCACGCGACATCGTAATTTGTGTGACTGGTATACCTCATGGGGCAACTTTGACAATTTTGCCCCAATTTTTAGAAAATTCCATCATTTCTGGACGACAGCGTTCACGTGCCCTTTGCAGATTTATGAATTGTCATGTACAGACTACAAAAGAGTTATGAATAAATAGCACACACAAAGAAGTGGCCGAGCTGGTCACCATTTTGGTCAGTTTTTTGTACTTAAGATGAAATAAATAGAGAAAACATTACTTTTAAAAACTGATAACCTGGTAACTAATTTCTTGGTTGCTTTCACTCATCGCTATTGGTTAGTTTTTGTTTCACAACTTGTTGGATCGAAATCTTGACCTAACGTGGTGGATCAAATCCTTAACCCAATACAATACACTATAAAAAAACAAAAAACAAAAAAACAGTTGGGTTCAAAATCACCCAAATTGGGTCAAAAGGGGACTGACCCAACTTTTTGGTTTAATTGAATAACCCAAAAAGATGAATAACCGACAAAACAACTAAAAAAGAATGTATTGTTTAGTTAAAAACAAACAAAACAAAAAACAAACAAAAAAAAAAACAGAAAATTGGGTAGTTGTTTTGACACTACTGTTTGGGTTAAATAACCTGTAAAATTGGGTCAGTCCCATTTTTTTTTTTAACCCAATTTGGGTTATAATTTTTGACCCAGAGTTTTAATTAGCGTGAATTCTAAAAACCGTTTATTAAGATTAAAGATTCCTGATATCACATAGCTTCTGACTTCACTTAGCTTCTGACCAGTTGAAACCAGTTGCTGTTTACATGCTGATTGCATCAGATCAAATCAGACACTTGACCCAAATATAACCGTTGCCCAAAACAAAGCACAGTCATGACCCAATCATGACCCTTGCCTCCAACAAAACACAGTCATGACAACACTAGGGTAGAAAATAACCCAAGTTAAGTTAAAAAATGGACCAATCTACTATTTGGGTCAATTTGAGCCAACGTTCTGGGTTGATTTTGTACAAACTGACCCAATTTCAAATAGACCCAAGAAGTGGATTCGTCCATTTTCAGGCCTTGATAGTGGGAGGACGAAGTTGACACAAGGTAAGATAACTTTTCCAACCCAATCTTTTCTCTGCATAATTATATGAATTAAATTAATTGAGGCTTCACTGCATTTGCATATCTGGGTTATTCCTCTTTCAGTGGGAAGCAAGTCTATAGGGAGGGGAAAAATGATTACAAGGTGCTAGACGGCCCAACTCCTCCACGTCTGCCTTTTTTCTCACCTTCTCAGGGGAGGGATCGGTCCCAACACCTTGAGGGAGAAAAAAAACGATGGGATTTTATCAACGTTCAGTATAGGAGTCACATCAATGAGGTGTTTTAATGGACTTTGCCACCCTTGTTAAAACACACCATCGGTGATATCTTTAAATAGCACACATGGACTGTCCCCCCAACTATATATATAAAATGGTGGAGTCATTTGTTTTGCCGGGGCAGGAATGAGAATCACTTGTGAATGCAATTTCAATGGACTCGCAATCTGATTGTGACCAGTAAACGCTACGTGGGGAATATATGCCTCCATGCTCCAGCAAGCCTTATTGCTTCAGCGTACCAATATTGGCCTCCCCCCCACACCCACCGTGTCGTTATTGGGTGAAAAGACCTCCCACTTCAAATTAAAGGCAACAAACTTTCATTTCCCCAAAGCCACACGCCTGACATTTTAAAGTATTTTCCCCATTTTGTGAAAGCACAAAATATCAACGTTTTTGGAGGTGGTCGCCAAATTAGGTTCATTTACTAAAAATAAAGTAACAAGCCGTTTTTCCCCCTCCCATCGACTGTAGATATTAAAAGTCTACACACCCTTGCTCAAATGCCAGGGTTTGCGATATGAAGATAATTTCCAACTCAACTGAATTAAAAAAATAAATCCTTGCAAAAGTGTCCACACCCTCCTATAACCGGACCATCCGTGGCTGTGCTCAGAATGAAAAAAAAAAGAAAAAAGAAAAAGGACCAATCACTATTTGGGTTAATTTGACCCAACATTTTGGGTTGTTTTCCACAAAATGACCCCCTTGTTTTTTTTTGGTTGTGTTCCTAATTGGTTCATTTTTTACCTATCGTGTTTTTGTTTTGTTGTTGTTAATCCTTTTTTATTTATTTATTCATTTATTTATTTATTTATTCTTTTTTTGTCATTTTATACAAAACAAACAGAAAATTTGGATCAAAAACACCTAGTTAGTAGACTGGTACATTTTTTTTACCTACTTTTTTAAAATACAATTTAATTTAAAGCGATACTTGATTCTTTGAGACATTTTCAGCAGTAAAAAGTTAATATTTTGTCTATAATTAATGCGGTAACTTCTTTAATTTCGTGTACAATTCGTATCTTTAAAAAGTATTTTTTTTCTACTTGCTTAACTGGTGATGACATCACCTGTGCGGAGGAAGTTGGTAACGACCAATCATGGCTCAGTTTACTGACCAAACGCAGAAAACAGCTGAAAACAGCTGATTCTGAGTAAGGGGAATTTATTTTTTATTTTATTTTTTTTAAGGTATTAATTGTGCATAAAAAAAGAATTACATTATCAGATTTATTCTGGATAAAATTAACTTTTTACTGGTGAAAATGGTTGAATGAGTCAAGTATCCCTTTAATATAACATTTTCTAAACTGTTTTGAGAGTGTACTGTACTCATGTTAAAAATGAGTTAACACAACACACACCTGCCACCAACTCTGACTAACCCCAAATATATTTCAGACGTGCTAATGGGGTTTTCCTGATGTTTGATTCTCTTTCTCGAAGACGCTGAAATCAGCTGTTGTCCGACATCAGGTGCAGGTGAGGAAAAACAGCCTCCGCCACCGTGCTTGACTGTAGGTATGTTATTGTTATCATCCAAAAAAGTGCTCCCTTGATTTCATTGAAGTGTAACAAAATGTGGGGGAAATGTTTCCCGAGTCCGATCAGTATTCCACAAGTAGCCTCGCGTGCTTTGGCAGCATATTGACGAATTCCATCATCATCTGCTCACATCAAACGGCAACACTAAATGATTGTGATTAGGTTTGTAATGAATGATTTTCCACTCCTGTTTGCCCTCACTGTCTCTTTGCGTAACAACCCTGGAAAACTAATCCTTTTTTTCGCAGCGCATTATGAAAACAGTGATAATGACTTCTCTGCAGCAGCCATGTCAATTGCCAATATGAATTTATGATCGGGGTTTCAGACATAGCCCCTCCCCCATTCCCCTGCTGAATATAATGCCTGTCTGTCTGGAAAGAGCAGAATAACAATTGACCTAATGCAGGGAAGAAACGGTCTTAGTGCGGCTTGCTGCATTTATGTCAATGATCCTCGAGCTAAATACGGCAAACAGTTGTGGAGGAGCTGTTCTGTCCGCTGCCCCCGGAGAAACATTCTGCCTTCAATTGCTTTTAGTCATCCCGGAGGAAACAAGAACACAGAAAGTCGTCAGCACAAACAAGCGCGGACGCATTCAGTCATTCATTCACAGCCTCATATGGCTTTTTTTCCCCAAATCAACTGATATATTCTTTGATTGCGCCTTCAGACATTGATTCAGTAGACCAGTGGTTATGACACTCTTTACATCAAGATATATCACATTGAGCCCATTAAAATGTAGGTGAAATAAAAATAAACTCAAGGAGCAAAAGATGAAATAATTTTGTACAACACAATATTCCATTTACATATGAAGCAATTTAAAAAAAAAAAAAAAAAAAGTTTTTTTGTTTTTTTTTCAATGAAACAACACAATGTGGACCTTGGAGCTGCTTGCGTTACAGTGACACGTGGTGGTCAATCACAAGCATTTTACTTTGTTGGCTCATGGTGAAATTATGCTGCCCCCTTTTGGTGATTAACATGTGGTGCACGCTTGCAACAAGGGATGGAAATGAGGGCACTTGGAATTTACAAAGTGTGTAATAACCGTCCGTCCTTTTCCCAAACCAATTATGATGTCAAGTAAAAAAAAAAAAAAAAAAAAAATACTTCCTTTATTTTATTATATATATATATATATATATATATATATATATATATATATATATATATATATATATATATATATATATATATATATATATATATATATATATATATATATATATATATATATATATATATATATATATATATATATATATATATAATAAAATAAAGGAAGTAAACAAGGAAGTAAACAAGTCGACATTGTTGATGTTAAGTAGAGCCCAAAAAGACAAAAAACATATGTGTGTATATATATATATATATATATATATATATATATATATATATATGTATATAAACAGTTATGTTAAGCCAAAAAGGCTGTATTTAATTTTAATTTTTCACTAAAAACTTTATCCTTAAACATTACTGTTAAAAATGTGCTTTTATTGTTAAAACCATTTTTATGTTAAGCATTATTGTCAATGTCTTCTGAAAGTAACGAGTAATCTAACTCAGTTACTTTTAAAATCAAGTATTCAGTAAAGTTACTTTTAGGTAACTGGTTATGTTCTGCTTTGGCGTTTCCGCTGTACTGCTCTTTAGCGGGTTAGCATTTAGCTCAGTCAATGATATTAGCAGAGAGGTCGATCATACCTAACAGAGGGCTATCAACAATTTTGTGTGAACACACAGACATTCGAATTCCAGGACAACAAACAGCTGTTGACTTTTTGTTTTATAAACTACAACTTCCAACTTGATTCATGGACACGGAAAATCCATTAGTTAACTTCTTTAGGGCGGCGGACAAGGAAGGTATTAACTCCGCTCGAGAAAAATGTTCCCGTGGGTAGAAATTGGCACACAATTTACTACAACAACAAAAAATGACTTACCGGGAAACTAAATTGCTTCTGGCTGAGGGGATTTGCTACAAAAAATATAGTAGGAGAAAATGACGCATGTTTTAAGTTAAGTGTTATCTTAAATGAGGAAATGTCTGCCATATTCCTCATAGTGTCCCTCAAGGTATTATAAGGTGACTTCTGAAAAAAAAAACCACAGTCATTATTTTCTGCGCATATTCAGCCAAATATGTCAGAATACGAAGACAAAACTGAAAGATTTTTGACGTACCTTGAGTTGGAACATTACTGCCTTTCTTCATCCTCGTACTTTAACTTTTAATATACTGCCATAAAGCGCATCATGGCGTCATCTCCCTTTAATGGTCTCTTTCGTCCCATAATCAAGCAGCTTATTAATTACACACACCATGTCACAGGAGGACAACGCACAAAACACAGCGTTTTATGAAGGTTTTATTTGTGCTTCACTTTTATTGCATCTCGGGGCCATTAAAAATGCTTAAGAAAGCAGTTAAAGAGGGCCCAGAATGGACATGTAATTAGAATAACAAAGGATGCCATTTTGTTCCCTCACGACCTGTCATGTTCTGGTGGGGTCCCAAATGTTTCCAGCCTCAACGTGATGCAGTCATTCCACACGGTGTCACTATTGCACCCAGTTGTGAGGTGAAATGTCTGGCTGTTGCCTCTACAATGTACTAAATGGACCTCTTAAACATGTCGCGCTGCCAAACTCGATAACTAGCACAGCGTCTACAGTATTTGAAAGTGTTATGCAATTGCGCATGTCGTCCCGCATGAGCTGCAAACAAAGCAGACAAAGTCATAGGAAGTATGAGTGTCGGTGTCCATATGATGACGTTATTCTGCTTCAGAGGATAAAGTGCCTGTGGGCGGCCCGGAGAAGGAGAACTTCCCTCACCTCTCCTGCCACCACGTTTCCTTATACTTTTGAAAATCAAATGTTCCCATTGAATGGAAATTAAAATATAACACAAGACAAATAGAAACACTGTAATATGTTTCTGCTGATCATCCTTGAGACAACTCTCTGAATGTCCTTGAGTGGCCCAGTTGGAGCCCAGACTTCAATCCACAAGAACACTTAACAGATCACCGGCGCTCATTTGTGCCCATACGACCCGTACGCCAGATAGAGGACAAGACCCAATTTGTTGGCTGCTCTGTTGTCTTAATGAATAAAATTACAGTCAATTACATGCCCCGCTGTCTGTCATCATCCGTCTGGCGTGACGGGTACGTTGCGAAGGGGCAATGTGCCCGCCACGCGTTCGGAGTTAGCACTTAGCGTAGCTTTAGCTTTGCGTTTGCTCCAGAAAAACAAATAACCTTGAACTGAAAGAAAAGCAAAAGAAAGCATGGAGAGGGATACAGTAGAAACTTCCAACATGGCAAAAGTTGAACAATTTGTAAAAAAAAGCAAAATCTGTAATGAAAGTCTTAACTCCGAGAGTGCCCGCTAACAAAGCGCTTCCTCTACATTCTTAAAATGGCGAATAGTTTTACTTTTTATATCGTTTTGTTGCTTGTGACTTGTATGGTAGTTGGGAATGTTGAAATAATTAACAGGTTATGAACCCATAAGCAACTGTATTCAGTAGTAATTATTCAACACGAACAAATCACCTCCATATGAGGCTCATCAATAGCATTAGCTAGCATGCTAGCCAAAATAACACAAACTGATGTGACATTACACAGGGGGGAACAAATATTCACACTAGCTCTATATACATTTTGGTATAAGGTAATTAAACTCACCTTTTAACATTTTCACACAATAGCAAGTGTTTGGGAATACAGTCAAATTTTAACATCAAAGTACAAGGGCTATTCGTAGAGACATCGGGCGACAAGCAGAAACATACTTTCAGTCACACTCTTGACTTGTGCTAGAACAAAACACACTCAATTAAACCTAACAAAATTTTATTAGATTGTGCCACATATTTTTATTGCTTTGGTCTGAACACAAAAGCAGCCGATTTTTAGCAAACAACAGAGGATGATTTTGCCTGCTAGTCATGCGAGTAAACCACAATATGATGAGTGAGTCGGCAAGAAAATTCACTTTACATGATTTCCTATGGGATCATTCTTGGACGTCGACCAACATCGTGTTGGCGCTTCCACCGAACATTGAGAGAAAGGCTCACCGCTTCCCTGACACGCTTTCCTCATCGGGCTTTCCTTCACGAACTTAATTAGGGAGCATGACTAACAAGCTCTGCGTACTCTCTCTGTGTATTTACCGCCTGGCTGCCAAGGCGATGTGACTTTCACGCCGTATTTGTGGTCCACCGTTGCAGGCGCCCCCTCCGGACGTCGGCGACCGGCGGCTGCTTCCGGATAGATTACAAATGAGCATGAGGAAGGACGGAGAAGGTGAGCGATGAGGGGTTACGTTTTTTTTTGTTTTTAGAGTTGTTGTTGTTGTGCTACTTGGGGTTCATTTTGGGACCTGTGTGTATGTGTTTGGATTTTGTTGTTTGGGTTCTCAAGGCCTTCTGTCACTCAAGCCTTAGATGCAGCTAGTGAGTGAAGGACGGAGGCAATGGAGCGTCGGACCGTGGAATGGCGTGTTTGAGAGCCAAGGCCGTCGGTAATCGCAATTGATCCCCTTTTGAATTGCTCCCGTTGAGGACCGCACCCTTAAGGTTACCATTTGGGATTGACATCGGGGGATTGTTAAGAATGATGTCGATTGCGCGAGATGGATCGACGATTATTTGTGCCTTGAGGCAAAATGGATCGCTCTGCTGTTGAGTCATTCTCAAGGTTGTAGGTAGGAACTCTAACATTTTTGTTCAAATAAAAACGGGAGTGCTATTAAAAAGAATTATCATTAACTGAAACTACGTTTTAAGTTTATAAAACCAATTAAATGACCTTTATCTTTGTCAATTAATTTCATACACGAGTCTGCTCCTGTCATGTCTGTCATAGTACCGAGACTGACCTGGTGGAGGCAGTATAGTGCTACAGGGCATCTGGACTGCTGGAAAACATAAAGAAGAAGAATGCAGTACAAGGAGGTAGGCTTGCTGTTAGCTCCACTGATAACTATGTTGTTGTTCTGAACTCATTATTTTTAGTGTGTTGAATGACTTGTCAGGCACATTTTAAAAACACTCACCACAACTAGTTGCTTGATTAGATTTTAGTCGTTTCTGGTCATATGCAGACGCTTGCTGACTGTGATTCAAAGAGGGCAAAATGCTAACTCTATCTGCCATCTTGTCAATATGTGTTTACCCTGCTTAAAGAAAACCCAATGTGACCAAGATAAAGTAATCTTATTTATGATTCAAGTCAGACGTGAACTCAAGCAGAACAAACAATGGCGACGCTTCCGTTATTATTCATGTGGTGACAGTTCAATGACATGCTTATAAAGTCGCAGACAGACTAAATTAGCATGCTTCCTTCCAGGGCGTAGGGTCCCACTAAATGGTCGGATTAGCATGATAATGAAGTGACCTAATGCGCTGACTTTCCACTCGTTAAGTTTGGATGGGTTAAACACACTTTGAGGATCCCATGGCGGCCATGTTAGCTAGCTTATCTGCTAATATCCGTAAAAGTCATTAGCCATTACGCTACTAATGTGTTATTTTATTTACATTAATTGTTAATAAGACATGATCATGAATTAATTTGAGTGATTAATTCAAATGTAATTGTCAGGATATTTTTTCTGTTCAGGTGTGTCAATGTTTCAGACTTTTACTAGCTACATGACTGCTAGCTTACAAAAGAAACAATGTTTTCATCGTAACGATTTTGTCAGTATTATTCAGCGACTTTTCTGACTTTTCCTTTTTTGACTTACTAGTTGAATTCCCACTCTGAAACGTGACAACATGGGCGAAACAAGCTGCAATCACACATATATCATATGATAATAACTAGGGATGTAATGATAACGGCAATATTGTGATATTGCGATATTAAAACTGCCACAATATATCGTCTTCGTCATGCCACGATATTAAAAGCAGTACATCTGTTAAAAAAGTCAGGTTGATTTCCATTTGTGCAGTTCTAGCACCCTCTGGTGGCTAGTTTTTTTGGGCAGCTTAATTTTCACAAGGCATGTTTGGGCCCTTATATGTTTAAAGTCCACGTTAATGGTCATATGAGGAACTCAATGTGTGCTCGCATTAGCAAGTAAGTGCCTCAATATTTAGTATTATTAGAGATTGTTGGTTGTTTATATGCATTGCTGTAATGTACACAATATTTATAGCCTTTTTATTTAATTTTTTTTTATTTATTTATTTATTTTTAGTAGGAGCTCATTTTTTTTGACAATGTTGTGACCTTTTTTGTATCACCAACCTCCCCACAATATCGTGATAATTATCGTATTTTGACTTTCATATCGTGATAATATCATATCGTGATGTTTGGATATAGTTACATCCCTAATAATAACTCAGCCAGTTAAAAAAGAAATGTCATTATAGGAGGATTCTGAGCCAGAAAAGAGAAGCCAAATGACACTATTTGTTTATTTTTCCGTTGCATTTTCTCCACCCATCTACGAGTCTGTGTGCAAGTCTATGCAGATAATGTGTGATTTATGCCTCTAATGGGATTTTAAAATGCCATTTTCCTGACACTCACTCTGGATTAAAATGGCAGAGCACAGCATGTTTACTATAGATTGAGTCAGAACTCAGAATAATGACAAATAAAAACGAAAGTAGGTGTAAATGAAATGTTATATTTGACTCATTCCTGACTCCTAAATACATAGGGAGGAATAACTCGGTGGTTTGCGGCAGTTAGGCCTCCGGTTTTGTGTCATCCATCTTCAAACAGGTGTAACGGGAACTGGAAATCGAGTAATGATACGTCCCCTGACATCCTCAAAGCAGCGCTGAACTGCGCATCTGTCATTGTTTTTTCCTTCCGTCTGTGTGATTTGGTTTCAGAATCCTGTCAGAGAGCGAGTGGCTTAGCGGCATTGTTCAGGTGTCACTATAGTGGAATTGCTTGATTCCGTGAAAGGATTGGCTGCCATTTATTCCTGACAAAGGCGGATTTTTCTCTCTTTAACTCATAACTGAGACCGCTCACTTGCTGGTCGTGCGTTCATTTCTTAATTTTTTTCTTTTTTTTTTTATTTGTCTTTTTTTTTTTTTTTTTTTTAATAAAGAGCTCAGAATTGTTCATTCGGTAGTCTTACCGATTCAACGTCTTGTCATCATTGCTCTTTTTTTTTTTTTTTTTTTTTGTGTGTGTATGTGCGTTTGCGTGCGTGCGTTTGCGTGCGTGCGTGCGTTTGCGTGTGTGCGTTTGCGTGCGTGCGCGTGCGTGCGTGTGCGTGCGTGCAAATACGTATAAATTTATACTCATTCATTCACCTAAAACCTTATAAATATCCCATTACCCTTCGCCTTAACCAGGTACTTCAGAATCTTGCCAGAGTCGTGAGGTTTAAATGGTCAGGAGACCAGAGAAAAGGTCAGAAAAAAAAAGAAATAAAGAGAAAAGAAAGGTAAATCAAAGTGAAATCCAGCACCGACCAAACACTTCCTGCCTTCCCCATGATTACAAAATCAAAGTCTTACGCCAACCCCGGAAGCCTCTAAATTCCAGCAAATTTAGCGAGATCTCAAGAGCCCAGAGGAAAAACTAAAGAGAGGAAGGAGGGAAGGATCGATAAGGCAGAGTGAGATCCATAGAAGCCAGTACATCCAATCCATCAAAGTGAAGTCCAGCACCAACAAGACCCCTCCTGCGTGGTTACAAAACCGGAGTCTTATGCCAACCCCAGAAACCTCATACTTCTAATAAATTAAGATCTCAAGTGACCAGAGGAAAAACTAAAGAGAGGAAGGAGGGAAGGATAGATAAAGCAAAGTGAGAACCACAGACACCAGCACCAACTGATTCAAGGGGCTGTGGGAGGGAGAGGGTACTTCTGTTGAGTTTCAGTAGATGCTGGTGCGACGGATCTGGCATGCATAAGGACCACCACCAAAGAAAGAAGCCGTCAACCGCGGTCCAGCAAAGCGAGCACTCGACCCCCCCCCCGCGTTCATTTCTTAATTTGTGTATGTTTTATATGCTGTACGTTTGTAGCACATGTATTTTTTTTTTTCTGTGACCGTTTTTATGGTGGTTTTCCATGACAGCTTTCCAATGTAAAATATGTGCCTTGGCTCAATAAAGGTTGGATATATCCAACACTGTAGGCAGTAGGTTGCGCATACTGCACATCAAAGGCCCAGCATAACCTCCTTGGCAGAGGTAATGTCTCCCCTTTCTTCTGTTTGGAGCTGTCACGATGAACGTAACGCGAGCTGACTCGTTTTCCGGGGTCAGCTTCTTTAGCCAGTATCAGCGGAGCCCTTATGACACCTGTCACTTCGGCTGGGACTCAGCGAGGTAAACATGTGGCCGGCCAGGAAGCGCCAGACAAAAGGAAAATGGGAAAGATGGTGTGGCGGAGGGCTGAGGTGAATAGGAAATGTGTGGCGAGAAGCTGCGCACTGAAGCAAAAAAAATCATGTGGTCGCCGCTCGCCCAGCACCTTCCACCTGTCAGCCTTCCTGTCTCCACCAATTTCCGTCTTATAATTTACATTATTGTAGATGAATTCCATATTTCAAATGCTGTAGTTTATTTACTCAGCGTCAGTTGGGGGGGAGAGCAATTTTGGAATATATTTAAACATGCTGGATCAGCGACAGTTGATTTTAAAGCAAAAATAATAAGCAGGACTATGAAAATAGGACAAATTCTGGAGACATTGGTGGCAAACTGCATTTAGTGAAATGTTTATAATTGCCCATGTTAATAGTTTAATACGTAAATAAAACTCAATTTTGGCTAGTAAAATAAACTTATGATGCCTTTAGATACACTTTTAAAATTTTTAATAATCATAATTAATCGCATCACTTCAATAGTCAATAATACTTACAAGGACTGTCTCAGAAAATTTGAATATTGTGATAAAGTTCTTTATTTTCTGAAATGCAATTAAAAAAACAAGAATGTTATACATTCTGGATTCATTACAAATCAACTGAAATATTGCAAGCATTTTATTATTTTAATATTGCTGATTATGGCTTACAGCTTAAGAAAACTCAAAATATTAGAATATTTCCTCAGACCAAGTTAAAAAAAATGCCATAATCATTGGGCAATTTTGCTTATTTAATTGCATTACAGAAAATAATGGACTGTATCACAATATTCAAATTTTCTGAGACAGTCCTGTGTGATTAATCACAAATTTTATATCTGTTCTAAATTTACAAAAAAATGTGCATTTTTTTTGCTAGGTTTTCATAATCATAACATCAAAGTGGAAAAAATGTTAAACTAATAGAAATATGGCTGCATCTTTTTGTCATTGATAGAGTAATTTAATAATAATTCATAAAATTGAGTTAAAATTAAAAAGATGTGCTGCACTGTAAAAAACAAGTTTGATATTGATTAGGTGTTGAGGTCATTTTCTACTACTAGATGGCATAATTGCATTCGTGAGATGTTGGTGGCAGCTTATGAAATTTTGCACATTTTAAAAATTGTAAACTACAACTTGACCCCAGTCTCCGCAAAAATATGCATTATTATTATTATTATTATTAGATTTATCACTGCTAAATTTTGTCTGCTGTGTTGCGACTGGAATTCCCCCAGTACAGGCTTTGCAAGTAAGGGGTGGTCATTAATCGTGTGTTAAAAAATTTTGTGGAACTTTAAATTAACCCTATATATATATATATATATATATATATATATATATTTCCACTATACTTTCAGATTTACAGAACTGACAAATTCATTCATTCAGAGATGCACACCCTTGTTGCTGCACTTCCTGTTAACACCCCTGACTAGAAAGAAATGTGACAGGTTGTGTGATATCATCAAAGCTGCCTTCACAACCGCCGGCCTGCGTTTGTTACTTTTGCTTTAATTCACACGTGCCCCTCCGTCTCGCTCATCCGCTTAGCTGACCGCCCAGCGCGAGCGTGCATCTGTTCAATATTTCATGTTTCCTCATGACTTTGTTTTGTCAAGTTTAGGGAGGTGTGAAGAGCACAAGATGCCCCCCGGAGGAGCACTCGGAAAGCAGGAAAGTGTTAAGAGTCGTGCTGCCCCCGCAGAGGAAGAGGAATACAAGAAACATACATGGGGCAAGCCTTGGAATCATCCAAAATTGAGTAGTCATAATGTTGTTACTTTTAATAGGGCAGCAGTTAATTAAAATGTGTTTGGGGGTTATTAATATTTATTTCAAGTTGTATGTAGTTTTATTATAGTTTTTACCACATCTGCCACCCAGTTTTTCCTAATAAGGGCGTATACTTATTTTCCGCTGGATTCAACATGCTTGCAGGCAAAGAATTGTTCTAAATCAAGGGAACGTCAAACGTTTGAAGACGTTCCAACGGAAACGCGAGGTGGGAACATACATTGAAACCTGGCTCATCCCTCAAGTCTCAAAGTGTGCTAATGGAGAGGAAGTCGAACCTCTTGGGCTTATGGAAGAAATTAAATATACAGTGGAATCTCAAAGTCTTTCAAATTTAGGATTTGAGCTACGTTTTCGAGGCATTTCAGCCTTCAATAATTCAAAGCTTATGTTTTATTGTCAGGCAAAATTCAAATTGCATAACATATTCCTATTTTATGTTTTTGTCCATATGACGTTTATGTGCTAAGTACTTCTTTTCACTGATTACTACTCTGTACTTTTGCAAAAAGATACAGCATTTGAGTCCAGGTTTTGGCCGCTCTCTCCACCTCGGGACCCGCAATTAATTTCACCGGTATTGATGTCTGAGTGTTGCAGCTTGGAATCTCTATTAAGGTAAGACCATTCATTATTCATACGTCTCCTGCAGAAGCTTCACTATAAACAGCCCAGTAATTATAACGTGCGCTTGCGTGTGTGCAACGGTGATGCTCACTTGCAAAACAATGCAGCCAAACACTCGCCACTCACGGCTAATTGGATTGAAAGTACCGACAGCCGCATACTGTCACCGTTTTATGTCGTCTTTCATATGTTTGCAACTACTTTCCTTCATGTGAATTATTGATCACGAGCTGGCTGTTGCATGCTGAGCCAGAGCCAGATGGAAAACACGGAGAGGATTTGCATTGGAAATGTCTGTTGTGTAGATGTCATGTGCAGTAATTAATGCTAACTGTGCAAAACATTGTAGACAGGCTAACGAATCGCATCAGTGTAGTGATAACTGTTGAAACAATGGATATTTCAGCACAAATTAGCATCACGACAAATCATATAACAATACATGTTTTCTTTATCCTCTGCAAGGAACAACGACTATTACTGCAGCTTACTTAGCCTCTCGGTGGCAGCATGTCCGTTGAATGCTGAATGATTGTGTTTTTCCACAGGATGTACAACACAAGGTGACGTTGAGGGGAACTCATAAGCAGGTCCCCCCAGGCGAGACGGAAAAGCAACTCAGCCTTGAATGAATTGTAAGTAAGCCACAATGTGTTGTTGTTGAATTGTGGCGCTGTAAACATTTACCGCAGGGGAACACGACGCTTCCCTCGGGGTCCGGCGGGATTCGTTACGGTAAAAGTCAACGCGCGACAACAGCAAATAATTCGGCTTGATGCGTTTTACTGTCTGTTTATAATCACTGTTGAGTCTGGAGGGATTATTGACTTCCCTGACGCATACGCACAACGTCTTGATTGACTGCCAGCAATAAAATAGTTGAATGCTGAATATGAGGATAATAAATACCCCCTCCCCAAATAAACAACACAGCTCTTCCCATGTGTACAGTCGTGTTGCGTCCTACATGAATGTAACCGCCGTTTCACTGTGCCCTGCTGCCACGTCAGCTGTGATGTTATGGATTTTTCACCATCCACACATAACCCGTCAAAAAGATAACTTGAAACTAAAAAAGTAAGTTTGGCACGTGTTTAGCGTATCTGTCTCGCAGTCAAGAGGTTCTGGGTTCCACCCAGGTCTTGTTTCTGGTACTTCAGATTCCTCCAAAAACCTATTTCGATACAATCACTACAATATACAAAAATAAATAAATAAATAAATAGAAATACAACTTCCAATTGGAGTATAGCTATCATATTTTCACTGGGGGGGATGCAGCACTTCATTCCTAAACTCTGTGTCGCATATACCAAAACCAAACCCAAATACACCACGTTAACAAGTCAAACATTTGCGTATGCACTGTTCATCAGACGCTAACACTATTAGCTAACTGTGGTAAAACTGCAGTTCTGCTTACCTTTTGTCTTTGGCATGATAGTACTTCAGCCGTTAAAGCGATTCTTGAAACTTGAGTTATTACTCTGTTTTATTGACATATGGACTTATACAGCACATGTATTTAATTTGTGGATGGTTGTGTTAAGTTAAAAAAAATAATAATAAAACATTAAATTATTTTAAAACTTTATTAACTATTCATTTATTTATTTATTTATTTTATTTTAAACATAAATTTAATAATAATTTTGTTGCGTTTTTACTACAAAATCTTAAGCATATTTTCTTAATCGTGCACACAAAAAAAGACAAATAAATAAATAAAATAATACAATAACAAAAAATAAAAACTAATACTAAATCTAATAAAAACTAAGCAACAAAAAAAAACATTTTCTAAAAATAAAAACGAACAAATCCGCTCTGAAAAGTAATTAAAACTAAATAAATTTAAAACACCAAAACTCATAATGAAATAAAAACAAAGACAAAATTTCCCAAACTATTTTAATCCTGGTGACCACACAAGTCGCACATATCGCAAACTGCAACAACAGACATTTGACTTAATGACACTTCATTCTACCAGTTTATCTCTTTATGTTCTCTTTCATTATTACAATACTGTACTATTTGCAAAATGTTTTAAAAGTCGATATCCCATAAGGCTCTCAGCCGTGAAATCCAGGCCAAGTTTTGTCTCGTACCCTTCCCGTGCAGCTTGTGTTCTCTCTCTGTCTCTCTCTCTCTCTCTCTTTACACACATACACGCACACGCACGCACACATGCTCCGTGATGCCTTTGCAGCCGAACGCACGGAGCGATGCAGGAGGACACTACGACGGCGTGTTGGAGCCGGCCACACAACAAGTGACGTCCTCCTACCGCATCCACGCCGCAGTCACCTCACGGCCACGGAATATCTCGCCGGGATTCCTCCTCGCTAGACGGACGCCGAGCTGCGTCGCCAAGGTAAAGAGAATGCGCAAAATGTTCAACACGCTTTCTCCTGCTCACATCACTTGGGGCTGTTGCGCAAACCGTTTTCAGTGCGAATGTGCACGTGTGAACGTACTGCTGTGCATTCGCATTCAAGTTTTTTTTGTTCCTTGTATCTACTTAGTGTTAAGTGATAAATGAGGCAATGACAGTGTTGAATGGTAAAGAGTGACAAGTACGTTTGGGTTGATAAGGTGTGAAAGTGCTTTAATTGGCAGAGCTGAAGGGACTGCCTTCAAGACTTAATTACACGGTGCACAGAATTCGTCAGAGGGTTAGTGCAAGTCAGTGGGGGGGGCTCAAGCTTTGTTGATAAGGTCAGATGCAGAGTGAAAGCGCTTTCACACAAGAACCGATTTCATAGCCACCACTCAAGTGGTTCATGTCCCCATTACAGGGACCAAGATGATCAGCGTGATCTATAATATTGCTTACAGAAATAAAAACAAACACTTTCCTACGTTGTTGTATGATTTTGGGTGGTGATCACAGGTAGTAACAGTAATCCAAATATCAAACTTCATTAGGAAGAGTCAGAAATGTAAGTGTTTCATCCACAGTTTTGCTCTTTAACAAATTCAGATTCGCTATATTGGCCAATTTTTTTTTTTCTTCTTCAATCCCTTGCGATAAGCGGCAGCAAATTGTCACTTGTAAGATTATCCTGTGATGTAGTGTATGTTAACTCTTTCACTCCCACGGACGGTTATACTCGTCAATTGGAATCCAACCATTTACTGCTACCATCAAATTTTTTGTCAAATGTATTTTTAATAGCAATGACTAACACTCACCAGTAGATGGGAGTGTTGCATCGTTTTGGATTTGATATGAGCACAGTTTTTAGAATCGGGGCTTGTTGTCATATTGATTATGAGGGAGAGAAATGCAAACACGTTATCATGTTTAGGCACCTGACAAAAGATGATACAGTTCTGGAGTTAATAACAAGCATGAAAAAAAATACACACTTGAGCCAACATAGCATGTTTTAGTTGTAGATATGTAAATAAATTATGCAACTTTAAGAGCCCTTTCTCACAGTTACTTTTCTGCTTGACATTTTTGTTTTCACAAAAATATAATTTTCTCTGCTTTTTGGGGAGAAACGGGTGATTTTGGTGAAAATAACTCATGTTCTATTGCTGATTATGAAAGAATAGAAAAAGATAGGAACAAACTTTCTGGTGGAAGGTGAGTTAGCTCTTTCCTTGAATCACAAGCAAATTAGGTTCCCCTTCATCTGACAATTAGCATAGATTTTAAACATAGGAGGCCAAAACATCCCTAATGAAAATTAAATTGCACTAATGAACTAGCCACGAGAGGGTGCTAGAACCAACCAACCTGACTTTTTAAACAGATGCGTTCCTTTTAAATATTGTGAACATGACGAGGATGCTATTGTGGCAGTTTTAATGTCACGATATTGCCCTTATCGTTACATCCCTACTTAAGATCAGTTATTGATTGTGAACAAAAATCCCAATTGTCCCAAACCTTCCTGTCATCCTTTCTTGCAACCAGTGGATTTCTGGCATGTGTTTTGGTTTGCTTATATTTTTGTTCCGTTTGAAAAGAGATTGCATAAAAACTCTTAGCCTGTTAAAAGACTGTCGACAAACTCCAGCTGTGATGGAAATGGATCTCTTGTGTTATTTAATTGGTCTACCTTTCACGATGTACCCGTCGCCGATGAACAAAGAAGATACATCATTTGTCATAACGAAATAATTTTCAGTCCAATTAAGTGAAATCGGCTAATTTCTCGCAGCGCACCAGAGGTTGGGAATGGTTGTATTAGTGTGTACGGGGGGGGGGGGATTGTTATTCTGACTACAGCAAGATTCAAGGATGCAAGGAAGGACGGAGGCGAAGAGGTCAGCCGTGTATGGAGAAACCATTAGTAGATTAGCAAAAGCGAGCGCGTGTTTGGAGTAATACATAACAGGAACGCTGAGCCGCATACAACATTTGAACTAATGAGGTGTGGAGCAAGAAGCGTACTTAATGATTTTCACTCCCTCTTTAACTTTATCTTCTTGCCTGCTGCCACTGAAAACCCCTGTAAGGCAGATTTTTTTTTTTTGTAATCTCAAAGAAACAGCCCACAATCGGCTGATCTTCTTTCTCCGATTGTCCCGCCCATCTTAAACACGCTTTGCCAGTTCGACGCAGCGGCCCGTCCCCATCCTCCCTGTTAAGGATCTCGCCCGCCACATTTAGGCCACGGCGGTGGCGGCGGCGTAGCCGTCATTAGCTGCCTTGGTGTCTTTGCCTGTCAAATGAACTTGCTTGAACTTGCTTTGCTGAACTTTCCACCTTTTGACTTTGCTTTATAAGGCGCCTCCCCGCTTTTTTCCCCCCTGCATACTTCTCGTGTGTCCTACCCTTGGTTTTCTGGGGAGTCTTCTGGACCAGAACCTTGTCTAAATAGGAAAGTACAGTGTTGCCTTCAGGTGCAAGTTAAATTTGATCCATGACCACATTTGTATTTCAAATCGTCTATCCCCATTGAAATGAATGGCATTGTCATTAATCCGTTCCAGGCTCCCAAGAAGCAGCACAATTTTTGTTTTTGTCATGTTTATTTATTTATTTTTTTAAGATTAGAAAAATTAGACTGAGAGACATACAGATATGTTGTACATGGATACGCCGTGGTAACATAAAATAACGTTGCAATGAAATGAATATATTCAAGTTAGGCATGCTTTGTGAATGGCAAAAATGGCACCGGTGTCTTGACTTCTTGATATAGCAAGTAAGTGGTATTGTTAGTAAGTCTGTAATTTCTCATTATGAGTTAGTATTAGCATTACGCTAGCATGCTAACGGCTAAGCTATGTATTTGTTTAGCACAACACATTTTACATAGTTGATTAGGTTTTAAGTACATTGTATTTGAAAACTTCTTCTGTCCTTATTTTCCTGTTTTTATTGTTGAAACAGTCGTAAATCACAAATAAATGGCAGATATGAAGATAAGCAAAGGAATGCTAAGGCATGCTAGTGGCGCCAATATTGTAATATGACCCTCCCTAATGAGCGACATGTTCCTTTTTTTTTTTTTTTTTTTTTTTTTTTTTTTGCTTTGCGTAGAGATGCTATCGTCATTACTCACATTGTCCCGCCTCAGATTAGATTATCTCAAGGCCCCGAGTCACAGTGGTGTTGTAATGATGCCGGGGATGACAGCATTGATGAGTCAGCAAGTGCATGTACCCTCGCTTCCGGGTCTGTTCTCTTCTCTTTGGCGGCATTTTAATTGCAGAGCGGCCGCAGTTCCAGACTCTCCTCTTCTCGATGGCAGAGAACAGGACATCTTCTGTTTATACCAATTTGGCTCGAAGGGACTCCATCCTGCACCATTCCTGCGCACTTAGCCGCTTAGATGGCTCGTACGGGAGTTGTCAGCAGGCTGCTTTAATTCGTCCCCCCCACCCCCCACCCCACCACCACAAACAAGCAAGTGAACAAGCGGCTTGTTACCCCCAGGAAACCTATGGAAGAACTTGCGTTCCCCCCCTTCTACAATTTGTAACGTCTTGAGAGTGGGGAGAACTTCCCTGTGGAGACACTTTGGCTTACTCACTCTCCATAACTGAGAATCATTTTTCAGCTAAATGTGCTAATCCCTTCCCTTTTGAGATCGTCTGCCTTTTGGAGGAGTTTAAGGCTTACAAAATACACTTTCAACATCTTCATAAATAGCCTGCGTGGGTATTCAAAGTGTTTTACAGGAAGGCACGAGCTCTGGCCCAAGTCGCAAAAAGTAGTTAACAGCCACCCCTAAAAATATTTAACTCATTCACTGCTATGGGCATGTTTAGTCATCAACTGGAAAGCAACCGTTTACTGCCACAGACGAATATATTCGTCAAATACATTTGTCAACGGGTAGGCGTGGAAGAGTGGCTCGTCCAGCTTTTCTGTGATATTCAAGTTTCTGCGTAATTGTAATGATGAAGACATGCCATGGTAAAAGGCACTTCATTTATATAGAGCTTTTCCACCTGACAAGGCCCTCAAAGCGCTTTATATTTTGACTACCCATTCACCTACTGATGACGCAGCATCAGGAGCAATTGGGGGTTCAGTATCTTGCTCAAGGATGCTTCGATGTGGTCACAATGTCATGGGATCAAACCCACAACCTCTGGGTTGGGAGACGACCACCATACCACTGAGCCACACCGCCCCCAATAGATATTTAGAGCTGTCAAAATTAATCGATTAATCATCAAGTTATCGATTACCAAATTAATTGACAACTATTTTAATAATAGAGTAATCATTTGGAGCCGTTTTTTTAATTTCAAAATTGTCCAAATCCTCTTATTTCAGCACATCAACAGTAACTGTTCACTGATTTCTGAAGTCCTACATTAAAGAAGACTGATTATGTGTTTAATCAAGACTGTGTTTAATCAAAATAAGACATTTTCAAACATCTGTTTTTACTTTGGAAAGCAACGACTGAACCGGTAACATAGTACTTCATCAATCCCCTCCCCTTTTTTGTTTTTAATCACTATATGAATATGAAGTACGAAACAAACACCAATCACTGGTTAATAAACAGTAATCGGGGGGGGGGGGGGGGGGGGGACATTTTTGTAATACACATGTATCCAAAATTAAAATTAATCAGGTTAGTAAATTAATCAGTCAATTCTAAAAATATTTGATAGTGACAGCACGAATAACATTCAATGGCAGCGATGCACTCCTGATTTGAGAGCCCTTTCTCAATGTTGTTTTTGTGTTTTGTAGTTTGAGTGGTCAGATAAGCAAAAACTATTTGCGTCAAATCTCTGTTCTGCTTGGCATGTTTCTATTACAAAACACTTCTTTCTCCGCACTTTGCAAATCGCAAACCATGACCAGGCAAGGGGATTATTGTACATCCTCTTCAATGCCAGCAGTTTTCTGCAGTCTGTACCCAAATTTGAGTTTCGGAGGCCATCCAAAAAGCTGATATCAGGCTGACTCTGAAGAGTCGCTGAGGTCAGTGCGCTGCTTCTACGCTAATCTGCCGACGGGGGTTTTCTGTGTGCGCAGCAGCTTTTAAGTCGCATGCTATTGCATCACTGATGTCGCGCGTTGTTTACCTTTGCGGCTTCCCTTCGTACGCGCTCATGCCCGCAGGCTTAACGTGGGACTCCACACCTGTTTCTCTGCGCCCATCGCATACAAAGCAACAGTCCAGTGCTGGCTTTTGTTGACGCTCGGCTGTTGTTTACAAATCAGTTTCTTTAGAAACTCAAACTTTTACTATTGGAAGAGAAAAACAAAGCTTTATTGTTGAGCCATTCAAGCTAGCGCTCACCTGCTCTTCGTCTCTGCATCAGAATCTTTATTTCCCTTTCACTGGGATGGAGTCAACTTTTCTGTAGATATAAAGACATACTGGCGGAACTGTCAAGGGATACAACGTCATTCCGAATGGGAGAGCAAAGGAAAGCCAGACATCTTTGTCGGCCTTCCAGCTACCGGAGCATGCTCTGACTGTGAAAGGCCACTAGCATTGTTGGCTAACACAATCCACCAGGGGAAGCCTTTGGCCAGAGCCCCACGGAGACACATGCATCGGTCCTTTCTGTGCCAGAATCAGCTGCTGCATGCTAAGTGCTGTTTTGCTCCAGCACTCAGGCAGCCGTGAAGCTTGTTAGTCCAAACGCAAACTGACTGCTCGCTGACACGCTTGATGGCTCGGCCTTATTGACATCGGAGTTGTCGGTGAATGTCCACTCGAGGTAAAAAAAAGTCGTTGCAGAAGTTCCGGCAGCATTGACCCAAGTAAATATTCTGGGCTGTACTTATTTTTCAGGGTTTTTTTTTTCTTAGAGGAATAGCCACACGTTTGCTCTGTGCTTTAAGCTTCCTTCTTTGTATCAAACACTGTTTGCATGTTTGCGCGCTAAAGCCGCAGGCTCACATCTACATGCAGACCGAAGCTCGAGGGAGCTTTTAGATGGCCTGTCTCCTCTCCTGACAGTGATCGGTGGAGATGGCTGACATCTCTCGTGAAAGGAGGCTGACAGGATCTAACAGTTTTGACAGGAGCTCATAAAGATTGTAGAGTACATGGAAAGTTATGTTGAATAGTAGAGAATATAAGGCAACAAAAGCTGTACTGTGTATGATGAGCAATAGACTGCTTTCCCAGATTTCATGTCCGTTTAACCCCGGTGAACTGGCGTTGACCACTGAGGCGTCTCGTTTTGCCAAATACTTGGTCGGCTGTTGCTGTAGGAGGAGGGCTCTGATGAATCAGGGTTATGACGAAGATCTCCCTGAAGCCGAGGCCTGACGTGCGCTGTCGAGCGGTGGGCGGGTGTGTGATCACAGTCACATTCGGCCAAAGTGTCGTTTCGCAAAGCTGGTGTGCGTCACTGATCCACAGGGCTCTCTTTTTCTACCGTAAAGACCAACCTTGAATCCTGAAATCCCAACATCTTTAAACATTGCTACCATTTTTGACAAAAACTCTGTGAGGCAAGACGGGCGTTAATAAATCTGTATCATGACGGCCTGGCCTCGGAGTTCAGCCTTCTCACAAGTGCCATTCACGTTGCCAGTGTTGCCAGACAGGTCATGTGACCAAGCATCCTCGAAAGTCTCCGTGAGCGCGGCTCGGGTTTATTTAAAGCGAGGAGCTTTATTTAAGAAGCCGTTGGCTGAGATAAGCCGCCAAAAGGTCCAGCTCTAAATGGAATCGAGAAGACTATTTGAGGAAGAGTCCTTCTTTAAGCGCCTGGCTGTGGGGGGCGGACGGCGATGATACTGGTCGGCGCAACAATGGCGATTATAAAAGGGGAATAGTTTGCGATGGCAGGCATTTAATTGATCCCTTCACTTTTTCAATGGGAAATAACACCAATGCGGACAGCACACTGTCAAGTCAGCGCACATAATCGCACTTCTGGCATCCTTTTATCAAAGCTTCCATGCGGCCAGTGAGGTCTTGCTTTCATCCGGCTTCTCACAATGATGTCCTGCATATCCAAAGCGGCGTCAGCAAAAACTGTAAGCCGTCCTCTTGACTCTATACTGTATTAACTGTATCTGCGGCAGTAAAGGCAACCCTATTGGGATGTTATACAGCCCTGAAACTCAGATTGGACTATCACAGCAAAACCCAAAATCAGTTTGGGGACTCAAGTCACATCACTTTGAGAGTTGAACTTTGGAGTCAGTTTTAGGACTAAAAAGTAACTTTCAGTACCTACGCCACTTGGCTTTGATTTAGTTTTCATTTGCTATTTGACTTTGACTCAAGCATGACCTTACTTTTGAAAATCTACATTTTCAAGGTTGTTTCCTTTCTCCTCTAAAGTAAGAAGCACAATTATGCATTTAACTTTATCTGTCGAGACAAAATCTACAAAGCCACGTTAGCTACGTTAATTTCACAATTTAGCTAAACAACACTGGTCAAACATGTGTCAACTTCTTGTCGGTTATGTATTTACTTGAGAAGGTAAAGTATTGGATGATACAAACTGATTTGTGATCATTGAAAAAAAAAAAACTGTGTGAATGTGTTAGTACAGCTAAGTAGCGCAAGTACTGTACGGCTATTTGTTGCTAGCTAGAAGTGCTGCACACAAGTAAAGATGTAAAATTTAGGTGGTACGTCACAATCATAACTAACATATATCAAAACAAACGTAATCTGTCGATTGAAAAACCCACGACGACACATAAGATACATTAACGTCACAGTTTAGCTAAATTGCAGCTTCGTCACACATGGACTTGAATGTAGCTTCTTGTTATGCGTTTACTTGCGTTTACATATACTACACAAGCACTGGTTTGGGACATTAAAAAAAAACATTGTGAATGTTTTAGTATAGCTAACTAGCGCAAGTACAGTATAGATATTTACCGCTATTAAGTGCTGCACACAAGTAAGTATATTAGAATTAGGTGGTAGTTCATAATCAGAGCAAAGCTTTTAATTGGCCAAAAAGCTAAGGTAGGGAGTAATAATTGGTTTAGTGATACAACATAAAATTATACAACAAATAATGTTGTGGACTCCCAATCTATTGGAAGTCCAGGGACCCCAGTTTAATTTAAGAACCATTATTTACATGTCCATTTTTCCAGTACACATGTAGTATACAATAATCCTGATTTGACTTCATGAACCAGAGGATTAGTCTGGATTATCAAAGATAGCAGATTTCACGACAGCAATAATGATAATTGATTTCTCTTTGATACTAAAGCCCAGCTTTGGGGGTTGGGGGGCATCTCCAGCAAGGAGATGGGCTGGGATTCTTTAACCTTTCCCATCAATAATAGAAGGGGATCCAGATTGTGCGTCGGGTGTTTATATAGGCGAACTGCGAGGGAAGGCGAGGCCCCAAAACTCTGCCAGATTTCATTTCACGCTCCGCAGAGCTCCGCCTCGGAGACAGTGACATTTACATGGCCCTCTATAGCACAGCCTCTTGCTGCAGGCCCAAGGCGCGCTGGCTAAATCAGGCACCAGGGCCCATGAATGAGGGACCGCGTCGAGTGATAGCATTATTCATTCCATGACGATATCATCATCATCATTATCAACATAGATCCTACGTGATGATCTGATACCTTTCTAATGATAATTGCAGCACAACATCCGCTCACAATTTACGAAAACATCCCCATCATAAACACAAATATGCCAACCTTATTGAGGTGGGGGTTCAGACTGCTCGCTTAGCTGTTTGCTGGGATTCTATTCGCCAAAGCCCAACTGGTTGTCTCTTAAGGTAAAGCTCGTGAGGCTAGTTAACCCCTTCTGCCTGACTTTGCCGTGCCGGCCGCTAATCTGATTAGCTCTCCACCACTTGAAGTTTACGTCCAAGACGGCACGAGCAGTTCAGTTCACATTGAGACCTCAGGTGGCTTTTATTTATGATAATGGCAAACACGTGGAACCTGCCTTCACCCGGTAGTGGCTTTTGGTGTATTTTTGTGCTCTTTCTGCAATTAGCAACTTGACAAGTGGCCGCCATCTTTGTGGAATTTTATCAAATAAAAAACAAAATTCTTGGTGAGTTGTACTCTGGTTGAAGTGGCTATTCCAAACTGACGCAGCAGTTTGACAGACATCTTGTCAAGATGCTACAAGATGACATCAAAGCCCTAGCTATTGTGAAAGTCGTAATTGGTGTCAAGGATTGGGATACAAATCCTGAATTTCATACCATGGTAAAAATTGAATCCCTATGTGTATGTATGTATTGTGATATAAGCACAAGTGGATTTTTTTTTAAATGATTTGTAGGTACAGTACTTTGTGGTTAGATGCCATCATCAATAGGCATTAGTGCGATCAGTTGGTAGCTTCCAAATACGGGCCCGTTGGCCAAATCTATAAATCTATACATCCCAAAAACTGCTGGGTTAAAAATGACCCAATATGGGTAAATAACACTGATATGAATATATACCTGGATAGCCGATAGCCCATACTCGCCCATGCAACCTGTTGAAGTCACAGGGCGGCCATCTTGCTCCTTCCATATCACGACGTCTCAGACTACTGTATAAACTATACGGTATTACAGATGAGGCATATACTCAACTCAACTTTATTTATAAAGCACTTTAAGAACAGGCACTGATGTATATAAAGTGCTGTACATAAACATAAATATCAGTTTTGCAGTAAACAAGAACAAAGGAAACATTTTGAAGTGCAATACAAGTTTTTTTTTTCAAGTAAATGCATATACAGCTCATAGGCAGTTAGTATAAGGCTGGGGGGGGGGGGGGATTATACATTGTAAAATGTTTGAGGTCCTCTTGTTTATGTTTAACAAATTTAAAACATAAGTCATGCTTCTTCTTTTTTTTCTAAGTACTGTCTCAAATGTTCTCCAATTTCGCTACTGTAAATGTATAGGATTGTATGCCGAGAAACGTTTCTTGGGAGGAGCAATATGACGGCCTCGCGACTTCAAGAGTCTTGGCCTATCGGCTATCCAGTTATATATTCAGATCAGCGATTAAAAATAACGTTTTTAAGAATTTACCGTCTACCGTATATACCGCATTTACCATGCACCCCAATTGTGCCGGAGATAAGTTTATTTTGAGTTGCTAGCGGAACTTGGTGTTTTAATTTATTTATTTTTTTCTCCTTTTCAACATATTTTGCCTAAAAAATTCCAAATTGTACAACTATTGGGGGCCTTTGAAGTTCCACTGACCTCATATATTGATAGCTGATGTTGTGTATTTCACTACATTCGAAGCAATGTTAGTTTTCAATACTGTACAATATTTATATTAACATGAAAGCTGTCAAACCCCGTAAAATATGATCGCTATAGTTGGGGAGCATTCTATTAGACAGTTTATACCACCCCTTGTCCCCATGCATGCGCTTGAAAGGTTTCTCACATCTGTTATTGGTGCAATGCCTCACTTTGCACCTGCACGGAGTGTCTTTTCACACATTCGGTATCCTTTGAGAGTACATAGATCAGATGGCCCATATTCTTCCTTTGTTTCCTGACAAACCCGTTTAATATCTTTCACCAGCCGGTGTGAAATTGTCCAGTGTTTGCGTTTGTGCGTGAGAAGGCGTCATTCACAACGCTGCGAGCTTCGCAAGTGACGGGCTGTTATTGTCCGCCTCGGGAACATGTTTTCCTTAACATTTGGCGCCGTGACCGCAGTCCAGTCACAGGCAGATGGACGCCATGACGGAGCGGGCCGAGGTCACGACCACGCCGTCTCGACCCGCGCCACCCCGATACATCCGCCCGGGCAGATGAGTCCGCTCCTTTAGTCCATTTGAAAGCAGTAAATCTAGCTATGGCACGCATACTAACCGCCATAATGAGGTGGTAACAAAGTTATGGATTCATTAGCGAGCATGTGTCCTGGCAGGACTGTGAAGGAAAGCGAGCTCGGCGAGGTTACAGCGTGACAGATGGCGACTGCGTGCGTGTGTGTGAATGAGTGAATGCTTGCTTGGTGGTGCTCATGGGTTGTTTATCCACACAAACTGGTGCACAGGGGACCAAATGTGATATTTAACGCCGATGTGTTTGGTTTCATGGCAGTGGAGATTGTTGAAGGTTTATCTTTGGCAACTCTCTCGTGTGCGATGAGGATTCGGCATTAGCATACTTGTAGCAGTATTGTTATGTCGTAGGGCTGTGACAGTCAAATTGCAAAAGAATGTAAAGATGGGCATAATAAATCGATTTATCTTGTGGATAAAAAATTAAGACATATAACCAACTTGTCAAAAATAGCACACTATAGGTTTTATTAGTTTTATTCACGCTATTCTTTGTTGTGCGTGTGCCTTTGCCACCTAGGGGCGGTACTAAAAAGCCGTATATATACACAGTGTTGTACTGGAGCCTCTCTCAATTTCTCATTGTAGCACTAATATGTTGTTCTTCACAGAGGAGTGAGTGTTATTATCTGTCTACCTAAATGCTATTTGTTAGCCGTGGGAATAGAAACAAAAAGTACAGTTTAGTGCAGAAATGTTTAAAAAAAAAAAATAAAAAATCTAATCTAAAGTACTTAATAGTACAACTTAATACAACAAAACTGCAACTTTTTTTCGTCCGATGTTCTTCAGAAAATTTAGAACACATATTAGGCCACTTGTGCCTAAACACGTTGCAATAGAAAGCGCAGAACTGTATTAAACTACAAAAAGTAAAAAAAAAAAAGTAAAGTAAAACTGGTCTAAAGTGATTAGAGTCGGGTTCCCCATGCTGGCAAAAGTTAGCGTGATGTTTTGTTGTTTGTTGACATCATATTTGAAAACAAGAATTTATAGGCTGGAATTCATATTCGTTGAATACAGATGGATCGTCCATTTGAATGGGACGAGATTTAGCTCTGAGCCTCGGTCTTCGGATTTTCAATCTTTCTCCTTTATTTCTTTTACGTCATTTCTGCTTTCTAATATTAGAATTTAAAAATAATTGATTGTTAATTTTCCAGATCAGCGATTCGGGAAAATCTATTTGAAAGCTCGTACACATTAAATAGATACAGGCCACATTGGGATTATAAATCTCTCATTACCAGATTTAGCACTACTTTGCACTTTTAATGATGCTGACGCATCACAAATGCTGTTTTGTAATGAAATGAAGCGGCAAAAGCACAACAGATGCCAAAGAGGCAGGCTGGAAAAGAAAAGAAAAGAAAAGAGAAGAAGCTGAGAAAAGCCGAATGAAAGGACGCTGATGGAAAGACGGCTATTTATGACCAATCTTGTTGATGATCAGCTCTTCAGGCTTGTTCCTTTGGTACAGATGGTGCCATCAAATGCGTTAAGGTCCCTTTTTCCTACTTCACCCAGATGTAATTTTCTGACTCTTCAATCTCACATTCATGGGTTGTGTGTTGGTTCATTTTGAAATAATTAATGCGTTTCCGCAAATAGTGGCTGCGGACATTTATTTATTGAACTGCAGGTGCTCCTTCTAGTTGGCCACCGAGGGGCAGTATAATACAGTGACGCAGAAACACACAAAGAAGAGTACGTAGTCTTCTACTACAAGTTTTTTATAGTGAACAGAAACTAACAAATTAACAAACTGAAAAAAAAAACCATTAGTTTGACAGGAAATATCAACTGCATTCACATACGGTCATTTTTCTCTAATATGTGCTATTTGATACGATTTCCCTCCCACAAGTTGAACAGTCACTTAAGGACCCATCAGTGACGTCACCTTCACTCCTTTTGTCCGTTCTCCTGACCTTCACTTTGTTTTGTGCGCGTGTGACAGAGAAATTTAGCGCCTGGATTACTGCGTAATTAAATCGGTGTGGAAGGAAAAAGGTCATCAGCTCTTTGCCCACACACGCTTTTTGAGCAGAAAATGGACAGACAGCTGGAGGTCAGGCGTCAGTCTGTGGCCCGAGCAAGGGAGCAGTTCCCGAATTAGCCGGCTGCCCCTCCTGTTATTGGTTACCATTTTTTGAATTTATTTTTCAGGTCACCACTTATCTTATGTCTGTGCTCTCACTGAGCCTTTCCAGAGACGGATGGATAGGATGGATGGATAATCTCGATATACGTAATGAAAGTGGTTTTGGATTGAGTTCAGGACAAGAGATTTAGGAGAGGGAGGTTTTGCGTTGTTTCTTTTTTTTTTTTTTTTTTTTTTTTTTTTGGGCAGTGACTCTGTGAGTGTGTCACAAATAGAGAGAGGGAGATGAATGGATGTGTCCGCAGCAGCTTGGAAAAAGATTTCAGTACCAAGGACAGCGCCTCACACTCTGCCACGCCACCACATACATTTTTGTGACAAGATGAAAAAAAAAATTATGAAAGTTGAACAGAAAGTGCATGAAATGAGGTTCCCCACGCGGGTGAGTTTAGCACATCTCTAGGTTTTTTGTTGTTGTTTTTTTTTCCCATATTTTAAGAAACATATTCACTGCAGTTTCTATAGTTTAAAGGGATTACATTACAGTAGTATTTTATTACTATGGGCATTAGGGGTGTGAATTGCCTAGTACCTGACGATTCGATTCGTATCACGATTCACAGGTCACGATTCGATTCGATACCGATTAATCCCGATACGAATTTATAACTCGATTGTTGCGATTTTTTTTCATTCAAATTTAGAAAATACTAATCAGTAAGCTTGTAGAGTGTAAGATTTATATGAAAATGTATTATTTATTTATCTGAAATTTCAGTCTTATAGAGGTTGTAATCTGTTTCATGTTTGAACAGCATTAAAATAAAATATTAAGGCTTAATGTTCCGTTCATATAACATTCTTCCATGCTCAAGGTGTGAATCCTAACCCGAAGTCAGACGTTTTGTTGAATATTTTTCCATTAAAAATGGAAGTTTAAAAATCGATTCACACACACAAAAAAAAAAAAAAAAAAAAGGCAATGATGATAAGACATTGAATCGTTAAGACTACCGAATGAACAATTCTGAGCTCTTAAAAAAATAAAAAATAAAAATTATTGAATCGATTCGAGAATCGTGCGATGTAGTATCGCGATATATCGCTGAATCGATTTTTTTTAACACCCCTAATGGGCATATAATGATTAAATCTTACCTTTGACACCATGGCGATGTAATTTTTGGAAGTTAAACGCCCGGTTCATTAAACCCCCCCGCCTCTCCCCGTGTGGTTGCCGCACCCCACGGTGAGCCGGCTGCGGCCTGCTGCTGTTTGGCCATGCAAGCCATCAATTCTTCAATAAACATTTGACACAAAAATGTTTCCTTGGCGAAAGAAATCGTGGAGGATTAGGCGAGGAGAGGGAAGAAGAGAGAGGAAAGGAGGAGAAAAAACCCTAAACAAACCTGAGCGTGTTGTGAACCAGGTACCTGCTGCTTAAAATATGTAAGCAAATATATAGGGTGAAGTTCACTTAGTTTTTTTTTGTACGTTCAGATGAGTTGTTTGATGTGCAATACTAACAAACACATATGGATGGAATGAGGTTCCACCAGCTGTCACAGTTACTGCTTTTTTTTGTTTGTGTGTACTTTTGGAAGAGTAATTTGTCGTGCGCGTTTCTCACCATATAGATATCCGTTAACTGTTTTTATGACAGACGGGTAGAAAATGAAAGGAGTGAGGTTCCTCCAGCTGTCAAAGCAAGCACTTTTCTTTGGTACTTTTGAAACTGCTGTTTGTCATGCATATTTGAAGTTAGCATTTTTCCATAATATACTTTTGAAACAGTGTTTTGACATGTCTATATTAATGAATCCATAGTCTGCGGCACTTGCTTTGTTTTACAACACAGACGTAGGAAGTAAACAGAATCAAGTTCACCCAGCTGGAACTGAGTTGGCACTTTTCTTTTTGTATTTTCAGAAGAGATGTTTGACACGTGAAATATTAATGAAGTCACGGGCTGCAGAAGTTGCTTTGTTTTACAACATGAAGTTGTAGAAAATCTACAGAAAGAGGTTCTCCCAGAAAAAGGAAAAAGTTAGCGCTTTTCTTTTTTGCTCATCCAACTACTGTTTGGCATGTGCATATTTCAAATCCTATAGACAGCAGTTGCTTTTTTTTTTTTTTAAACACAGTCTAGTGGAAAGTTCCCTTATATGTACTTTTCTTATACCTTTGTTGTTTGATATGTGCAATATTAATGAACACATACTGTACTTTTTTGTTGTTGTTTTTACTGCACAGACTGTTAGAATGCAAATGGGGTTGGGTTCCCCTCGCTGACAGTAGCTGTATCCTTTTCTACTTTCAGAATAGATGTTTGACATGTTTACATGTTTCTCCACACTAGCAAGTAAGCTGCAGTTAGATTCTCGTGGTCTTGTTGGCTTTTGAATTTTGAATGTCAACTTATCTGAGCATGTGACAAGTTTTGCACGCTTACTTTTTTGAGTATTGTGACTACGATGTCTTATCTTTCAACTGAAGATTAATAAGAGTCGATTCAGGGCTACAGCGGCTGACATATACTGCCACATCCCATCTTTACTCTATCTAGGTTGGCAATTATTATTATTTTTTTCCCCCCGTCCCGCATGTCTATACGCGTTAACGTGATGTTCACCATTAGCCTCTGTAGTTTTGACAGTACCATCAAACGACTGCGTGCACCTGACAGCGACGAGATCCCAGGGATCATTTTCAAATGTTTTATCTGTACTACTATCGAATATTCATTCTCATCTCACTTACTTCCCGGAATCTCTTCAGACAGGCTTTGAAGCTCACATCTTGGCTTAGGTGGGAGCTGAACTGGTGTCCTTCTCATAGGTTCCTGTCCAATATGAAGAAATAGCGCAAAATACAACCAGGCACTTTTTGAACTTTCTGAACAATATCTCTATCAGGCAGTCCCCTCCCCCAAACCTGTTGTCTGTTGTAGTACCAAGACTGACCTGTGAGAGGCAGCAAGATGCCACAGAGCGCCCAGATAACTGCAAAATACAAAGAAGAAGAGTGATGACTAGTAGAAGAAAAAAAAACAGAAGACGCTAGGCTAACTCTTTGCTAATTTAGTCCTTAAATTGTGGTTGCAAACTCATAATTTTTAGTGTGTTGAGTGACTTGGGAGACAAAAGTTAGGCAACGTTTGTTTGTTCGCGCTTCGGGTCACTTACCTGTTGGCTATCATTCGGTTTCATAATCACGATTGGCGAATCTGTAGCTCGGCCCAACTCTGTAGTGAGCATGCGCATCAATATTTGCGATTGTCAGCTCTGGCTGTTTTTTTCAAGCAGGTCGGACTCTTGACACACCTTACGGTAATCAGTCAGGATAATCATCTGAGAATTAGGCCTTTGCCAACTTTGATCGTAAGATATGGATTTGCGTTCGTAACTGTTGGACAAGTGTAACAATCTTTACAATATTTATACCTCACCCACAACATTTTGCAAATATTCAACATGTTTAATATTTATGGCATTTTCTGAGCAGGTCAGTTAGGGAAAATCCCTCTTAACACATCCTAAAGGATAACTGGTCAGGAGAATCATGCCTTGGCTGATTTTGCGCGGAAGACAGGAAAAAAAATGCACAAATTCGTCCAGATTGATGGCGTGTGTAATTTGAGATCTGACTGGAACGCACTCAAGCTTTTATTGCGCAATTGGCAAGTTGTTGAGAAGAAGAGGCCGTTATTTGTTTTCATTCCCCCCAAATGCTCACCACGCCCGCCAGGCATCCAGGCAGTGAAAGCTTGCGTGTCGAAAGCATGAAATACCGGCATCTGCGAGGCCATCCAAACAGCCTCAGCGCTTCTGGCGTAAGCGGGAAGAAGAAAAGAGTGCAAAGGCAGCAGAAAACGGCTTAGTCGGGGTCGTCACCCGCCAATCACTTTGGATGGCGGCAAACACAAGACTCCAATAAGATGAGTGAGAGAAGATCCGCTAACGCGTCATCATCTGCAATTATCGCTTTTATGGCGACGGACGATTGTAGTATTTCAACCACACCTACTATACACGAGTGCCCACTGCCAAGTGGAAATAAATCTGCTGCGCATACTTAGCAAATTACCAGAGAATAAATTGGAGCCCAAAAAGGGCAGAATTTATATTTGCATATGTTTGGCTTGTGCGCAAACATCAATGAGAATTAAAAAGGGAATGTGGGGAGATGAAGGGGGTGTAGGCAGCAAGCATCATGGCTGAAAATCACGCTGATGAGGCGCCACACTGCAGGCGGTGACAGACTGCACAAACACACGTGATGAACCGCAACGCTTTTAAGCCGAGCCTCTAGAGGACACTCATTATAATACTTGGAAGTGAATCACACAACAAGACGGGACCAGTACAGGCTTGCGGGAACCATTTTCAACATCTACAACATTAGCAAATATGCTTCATCGCTTAATATACGCCTGAGATTAAATGGAGTACTTTTTATTTGAAGCATACCGATAATTGTGTCTAATTTTAGCATTGGGCCCCCTTCTGGTCAAAGTATGTGCAGATCCGATTCTTGGATTGCTTTAAAAGATTATCCGGACTGATTATTCTCTAGTGTATCTAAACGTATCTAGTGTATCTCGGAAAAAGTTGGGGCAGACTATCGTGAATGTTAAACTACATTTTTCTAAAATTTTCTCCATCAGCAAGTACGCACTTTTTAATGTGTGGGTTCTCTCACAATTTAAGCATTGATTAAGAGGTCAAAATTCAGTATATTACTTCCAAAGCGCAGGAAAAGGAAGTAGAATGCTGCTTTGAGTACTTAACCTTGGTTCACACTATGTACCACTTTCGTAAGGTGTTCCACAGGGGTCAATTTCACGGCCTCTGCTGTCTTCATTGTATTTAACTGCCTGTGAGTTCCATCCTAAGAAAGCATGTTTTTTTTTTTTATGTAATATTTAAAGTTGAGTGGAGATAGAAAACTAGTAGAAAATGTTTGTAGCGATCATAAGAAAAGTTGATGCATTTCATGGAGTAATGAAAAACGGGATATAAAAAAGAATGTCAATTGTAAATATATTCATATTTTGCCATCAAAAGCGCTTTCTCAGTCTTGTTTTTGTTGTATATTTTGAGTTTACACAAAAATAGGGATAGGATTCATCGATACTTCCTTCCGTTCTTTAGTTTTTCATCTGGTTTCTTGAGATCTCCCTAATCTGTTGGAATTGAGAGGTTTCTGGGGTTGGTGAAAGATTCTGGTTTTGTAACCCTGTGGGTGGCAGGTGGTGTCTGGTTGGTGCTGGATTTCACTTCATCTTTCTTTCCTTTGATCGGTCCTCTGGTCTCCTAACCTTCTGAAGTATCCGGTTAAGGTGAAAGGGTATGAGATTTTTAGGAGGTTTCAGGTTTGGGGGTGAGTTGTGGGGCAGGGTGTCAAAATGGCGGTCAACTCAGTGAAAAAAGAATACAAAAAAGACAAAACAATTATATTTAAATAATTGTGAAAAGCCAAAATTAAAATCACGATTAAATTCAAATTACAGTAATAGCCTAGCCCCAAGACAAGGAACCACCGTTGATGCCACAAGATGGCGCCAGTGTCATCAACTCACGAACACAATACCGTTTTTGCTTTGGCATGCGCACAAAAACAGTGACTGGACAAGTTTTTCAGCAAATAACGGAGAATAGGTTACAAAACAATGCTGAGGTTCACCGTCTGTATTTATACTTTATTTCTAAACGGCAATATTTGTACTACATTACTTCACATTACTGGCATCGTATAATGACGATCAATACATCTAACAGCATAGACGCACAAAATAAATAGTATTGGATGAGCCGGGGAATTGCATCCCCTCCACCATAAACACACACGCACGTACGGGCCCCCTTCTCCCGCCTACACACCAAATTATGATGACAGTGACTGCTCATCCCGCCGGCTGCCGCGACGTCAACGCTGGCCCAGATTTCATCAGATTATACAAATGACATCATCAAGTGTGTTTGGCTGCCCCGTTCAAACATGTTTGCGTAGCCCAGCGTGCGTCTCAAAGCTCTCAAATATCATAATATTGTAAAAAGCTCCCGAGCGCATTCAGTAAATGGACCGGTAAAGGTAATAAAGCTCGGTTATTACAAAGGCTTTGGCGTGCCTGCTCACACAGGAGGTGCATCTGCTGTTCTGCAGGCCACTGAAGTCACCCCGAACGGCCATGTGCGCTTCTATGCGTACGTGTCCGGAGGAGACGCACCTTGGCATGCAAAAATTAGCCTCGCTGCGCTGCTTCCGAACTCAGGTGGCGTGACTCCTGTGGCGCCGCTGTCACGGGAAATTAGCACAGTTTGATGGTTATCGGCGCAGCGCGATCTTTAGCATTGTGCCACGCTAAATGTGAGATGGCAACTTTTGGCATTTCAGAACGTCTAAATTATTTTTCTTTTTTTTCATTGTTTTTTTTTTTTTTCCAAATACCTGGTATCAGTACTCTATTATCCCTTCTTAGCGATTCAACATGTCATCATCATTGCTCTTTTTTTTCGTGTGCTGTAAGACTAATGATGTTCAACTAAAACTAATAAAAACTTTGTCCGCTATCCGTACTGTTGGCTCTACTGGCCCTTTAAATGGCAGTACAATCGGGACGCTCTCCTATTTCCAAATGCCAGAAAATGTAATACATTATCGCTGCCCGCTGTGAGATTAAAAACTAATTGAGGCAATTTGCCCGCACGCCACGTTATAATACATTCTCGGAAGGAGTACCATTTTCCCAGAACACTCGTCATAAAAGGATATGAATAAATGTTGATCAAAATGCTCCAAAAAACAATCAGCATCCAAATAAAAATGACTTATATCAGGAAATATCCTGCAATGACTGCGATTCTGCTGTAGTAGCAGGATAGCAAGCGATCAATATGTGTGCATTGATCACGCATGCAGGGCCAATACAAATGGTCAACAAAGGCAATGATTCGCTAGAATCAGACTGGAGTGGTGGGAAATGCTCTTTTTTTTTTAGTGGTCTTCCTGCATGGAAGGGTTGTTTCGTTAAAAAAAAAAATATATATATATATAATAAAAATGGCAAGGATGTTCTGGCTAATTTAGTCATATTTGTAACTAAACTTCTGTGTTAATAGTAGAAAACAGGTGGAAACTTTCAAAAAATGTTTCTGGAAACATTCTCGAATTTTTGTCATTTTTAAAGTTTGCCTATTTAATGAACGCTAGTTAATCACGTCCTGTATAAAGTACATTATCTGAAACATTGTTGCAAGTACTTTATTTATTTTAGATGAACTGCGGGCTTTTCTGGCTAATATGTCGGAACTTTGTCGGATTTTTGACTGACATTTCTATGTAAAAATATTCAAACAAACAAAAAAGTGAATTTTATCATTCTAATTCAGACACTTTGACTTTTAAAATATCTTTTGTTTACTATTTGTTACGTTCAAAGTGTATCTAAGTTATTGTATATTTGCTAAAATGCTTCACACTCATATGAACTTTAAGTGAACTAATTTTCACCCATTTCTTCAGATGAACTGTACCAGACAGTGTGACTGTGTTTAAAATGAGTCACTCCGTCTGGGGCAGAAGCAAAAACGAGAACTTTCATTGCTAATGGATAATCACATGCTTACTTGCAACACACTTACATCCAAGCAGACAGATATGATTAAGAAAATGCAGTGTTGCATTATTGCGCTTTCCCCACCCCTTAGTAGTGCAACACCATTTTTTGTAACCGGATAGAGAACAATCCCAAATGAAAAGAGAGGAAGCAAGAGAATTGTCAGAGCATCTTTGCCAGTTTGTAACTGATAACTCTGCTCTCCTCGCTACGAGTAAAAACTAACAAGTCTTGTCTTCTCATCCTTGTGTTGTCATTCTGTTGTCATGTTTTGGTGTGTAAACACTATTTGTGAAACGCAGTCAGATGAAGGGCTGGACTGATTTAATTGGCTGATATTAGCTCTTTTCTGATTTTCTTTTTTTTTTATTGTATTTATTTTGTTTACACTCATTAAAACATCACAACATTAGACAAAAATAAATGACATTCAAACAACCCCCCACCAAAAAAAAATAATTAAACTAAAAATTTAAATTTAAATTTTTCTGTCTGTTGTTAAAGTTAAACAAATACGGTAAGACCAAATATTGTGAAATGTTCTGCCTGTAATTCACATATTTATTTGTGTAAACAATAAAGGACTAAAATAATGTGTTATTTAATTCAGCATATATATTTTTTTAATTAATCAGCTGATTACTGTAGTTTTTTTCTGCCTAGTATCTGAATCAAATCTGCTTCAAAAAAAAAATCGGTCAGGCCCTAGTAGTAACATAGTACTCTATGTGGCATGGTACCATCTGTGCTTTGGTTTTTGGGCTCTGTTTCGTGTGCAAAACCACGGTAACGACAAGCCGAGCTGTGATCCTCCGAGCTCTCCCTAATAAAGTGTCCATCCCTTATGGAAACAAATGACTTGCTTTTATATTATGGCAAAATATAGCCAGATGAGTTGAAATTACTAACCCTCTAAAGCAGAAGTTAAAAATGAATGCCAGGACAGTTGTTTGCTTCATCCTCCTCCTCCTCCTCATCTCTATTCTGCAAGTTCGATGCAAATCAGTGCAGCGGTAAGCACTTTCCATGTTAATTGGTATCATTATATTGCCGTGCTCTCGCAGCGTTGGGCGCGTTTGCAGCAGGTTCGAGCAGCGTTGTCCGTCTAAGCCTCATTTTGTTCAGCACGTTGTAATCCCCTTAAATTCCCCACTGATAGCCCGTCTACCTTGACTTCAGATTAGCCCAGCTTGAGATCTTGCCGACGGACGTGCTCAGAAAGGTGCATCTGGAAGAAGATGCTGCCGTGGGATTGTATGTTTCGAGTGCATAATGGAAGGAACCATATTTGGAAACCAAGTCGTACCTGTGCCAGTAAAGTATCATTCAACAATAGACTGTAGAGGAAGGTGGATGATTACATATGAAAGAAACTCTGTTTGTGTGTTGTCCTAAAAAGGAAAGAAAAAAGTGCCAGCATGTACAAGTTAGCCCTAAGAACAGCACAAGTAGCCGACAGGTCTGTTCTAAAAATAGCTCACCAGTGATGGAGACAAAAGAAGAACGTTAGCATTCATTTGCTTTACATTTATTTAAACAAATATTTCTTCTGGACCAAATATTCAATATTTTGCTTGAATCGCAGACGTTGACTGTCCTGAACTCGAAGTTGCTTGAACGGCGTCCATTTACGAGAGCAGATGCAGGGAGATAGCGTGCCTGCGCATCCAAATCATGTTTACATTTCACCCCCGTTTGTGGATGTTTGTGCCATCGCGGCCGGGCTCGGCGTGCGTAACAAACTCCCAGGAGCTGTCAAAGGGCTCCTCATAAGAAGCGAGTCATGCAAACCTTTTTGAGCACCAACGCAGCGCCCCCGGCCGCGGCCAAATGAGCCACTCTACAATGTACATTCGAAGAGCAGTGCAAAAAAAAAAAAAAGATGATGAGAACATTAGCATAGCGAGATAACGGGCGCTCATGTTTTATTAATCTGCTTACTCGGCAGTGGCGCGCCCTGAACTTTTGACCTTGTGTCTCTCTGACTCGGCCAGCTCGCATATCAGTTGTGTTGACCGGTGCCGCCTCACATTGCTCACCTTGTCTCGTTCTCGCTGAGCGGCGTCGAGAGCGCCTCGGAAACTATTCCGCTGCCAACCCACGCCGTTTGTTCAAGGCGGAGTTCTCCTTGTGCACTTCATCATTCAAATGATGATTCAATCAGTATTTGAATTAGGGTGGGAAATTGGATTCATTTGCGCCAGGCTTAACGTGTTGCAAAATTGAGACCTTTAACAGCACAGGCGGAACTTTTTAAGGAACTTCCACAACTGCCAGACAGGTCGATACTATAGATATAAAACCTTGCCCAACACATTCATAATACAAGCAGCAACAAAAGTCCAAAGTAACGTTTTGCTGAGATTAATTTACGTGAAAATGCATTCTTCTTTGCTTTTGTGTGTTATCTCATAGATTACTTCGATTTCATGTACTGATTAGCCAGCTAACAGCCAATCAGAGTGATGGCGGCCGACTCCTTTTTGCATTCTGCCGATCAACGGAACATTCAATCAAATCAAAATCATATTTAAGAAGCACACAATTTGTATTTTTTATTTATTTTTGTCATGACATATTTTTTGAGACCAAATAGTCTTTCCTGGATATGCTGTCTTAAAAGTTGGTAGTTGGTATTTTAAGACAGCATATATTTAAGATTTGTGGCCCATAAAAGAATGCAGTGAAATTACAGTAGTAAACATTTGTTTTTACAGCGGTTATTTATTTTATTTTATTTTTTTTTTTGGGGGGGGGGGCAAAAATTCAATATTTAAGACAAAACATCATAGCAGATATGACTTTTACCAGCCAAATAAATATGATACTAGTGTCTTGACAGAAAAAGATTACAGTATCATTGAGTGTATTTACTACTGTAAAATCCTGTGCATAACGCAGGGGTTTCATCAGGAATGCAAATTTTTTCACATTTGTTTAGACATTTACCGGTACCCGGCAATAGATTGTGGCTGTAAAAATAAATAAACAAATAAAACAGAATCACTGCTTTAGATTTATAGTGCATTTCATACACAACCTAACTCTATATGTTTGAAATACTGTCATGAAAACTACATTGAAAGGCAGTTACAGTTAAAAAGATTTAAAAGCAAAATAAATAAAAATAACTGACTAAAATTACTAAAAGAGCCTACAGTGGATGATATTAAAAATAAAGAGACACTAATCATATGTATGCGAAAATATTATTCATTCATATTATTGACACTGATAATAAAGAATACCAGCAAATTGGGGACCGTGCTACAAGTACAGAGTTAAAAATAAATAAATAAATCCTGTATTTTCCCTTCACAAATCCCACAAAACATTTTAGCCACAATATCCCAGCAAGTCTTGCCGTAATACTACGCCGTACTACGCTTGCTTGTTATGCTGACATGCTCTTAAAGTCACTCTGCTTGATCCCTTCTGATTTGTATTTAAATACAGATTATAAAAGTCAGTTTTTGTCCCCCCATAAATCCGGGCTAAATCCCTCAAGATTGATGCTCTCTTATTTTCTCTCCCCTCCTTCATTGACTTAAATCTGCGTGTTTCTTTGTGGGGCCTGCAGGCTGTTGGAGGCAGCCATGCTTAAGTGACGAAATATGTTTTGAACAAAACAATAAACAATAGGATTGTGGGCCGGCTTTGCAATGCTGTATGTCATGTTTGTTTTTAAATGTTCTTTACATATTTTAACATTGCATTGCAAACGTGTTGGCCAGCTCTTCCAAAATTGTTTTCTTCTCTATGCATGAGTATTGATGTCAAAACTGCTCATTAGTGTGTCCACCTGTAGAATAGAGGGTTAAACTACAACTACATGCTTGGAATCAAATTATCTTTCATTTGTATTCATCTTGTATAGTAAGACTGTAAACAGGAGACTCGAGTGCCATCCACCATCTTTGTTTCCATTACCTTGTTCCTTTTCATCATCTCGAGCTGAGGAACATTGTGTGGCCACTAATCAATGCAATTTAAAATGTGTATCGAAAAAAAAAACCTTCATAACTGCATTCTCTCATTTGTCTGCCTTCCGCGCAGGCTGCTCAGATCAATGAGTTCACACAAAGAAGTGGGAAAGAAATTGATACGGGTTGCGGGCGCTCAGCAGCCGTTCCTTAATTGCCGCGGGATTAGTTAGCATTGATTTGGTCTGATTAGAGCGCCCGGCTTGTGTGTCTGCTTAATCACCGAGCCCACTTCCTTCTCTTCGGCCTGTTTAGCGTACTGCCCTCATCCCCGCGCCCGCGTGTTCGGATGGAATCGCCGACCCGGAGACCTGACGCGCATCAGATTTCTTGTTAAAATTACAGCGCTGGCTCGCGACAATACGGCGAGAGGCCGGGTCCGGAAAATTGCCCCCCGGTTATAGAAAATGTTCTGATAGATGGCGGCTGTTATTCTGACCGAGTCGGCGAGAGTGATGAGCCGCGGAAAGATGGAGCGGGATTGTCTGCAGGGGGGGAAATATAGTGAGGGCGGCGAGGAACACAGATTAAGTATGAGAGGGGGACAAAAGCGTGGATGAGCACAGAATGGAGACTCGTGGAAGTAATATTATTGTAAGGAGGGCCAAGAGAGGAGAAGGCAAATATAGGTTATAAATGGGGAGCAGAGATGAAGAGTGTCGATTAATGGCCTGACAGTGCTAGTGCTAGCTTAATATGGCTAGCGCTGCTATTCTGTTGAGGCTGGACAGCATCGTCACAACTACACATGTTCATAATCACATTATGAATGCTCAAGTTTCAGAATCGCTCATGCACATCAGTGAGGAAACGACGCTTCTCTCTTTGGTTTCACGACTCTACATTTAGTGTTAGCTTAGCAGTTATCGTAGCTTCTCCTTCTTCTTGTTTTACTTAGTTCTCATCTACCTTTAGTATGTGCGATACGTGTCTGAAGTGTATTCATCCACTTCTATGGAGGTGAGGATTAGAGCTAGCTAGCCAGTCGTTAGTCCGTAGGTGATTCAGACTCAGAGTTAGCTTAGCGCGTAGCATTATCCATTTGTTTCGGAAGCAGCTGGGAGCACGGGAGGACTGATTGACATGGATGGACACTTACCGTACTTGTTAAAAGTGTATTGTACCACCTACCTAAGCAGCACTTATCTTTTTGGGTTTCAGTACTCTGCCTTTCGTGCTAGCTTAGTAGTTTGCATGGCTTCGCTCTCTTGTTCTGTTTAATCACAAGTCCTCGCTTCCATGGCAGCGAATAAATACACTTAAGACAAGTATTGTTCTCACTAAAGGAGGATGATGAGTAAGAGCATAAGCTCTGCACCACGTGACTGATTGACATGGCACGGTCAGAATTTCTTGAAGCCATTTTAAATACACAGTAAATTCTGTAGTGTAAATTTGATTCTGTTGGAGTAAAATTTTACACTATTTAGATATGAGCGGTATACTAGCAGAAAGCAGGAGCTGCATGGCTCGAGGGGTAGATCGATTGTCTCCCAAACTGAAGGTTGTGAGTTTGTTCCTACCTTAAGTCGCTTTTATTCTCTCTCTTTTTTTTTTTTTACAATTATTTATTTTACTCTCTTCCAAGTGTAAATATTACTCTAGAAGTGAGTTTATTTGGTCAAATTGACTCTACAGAACTTAATGTGTACAGACAGACAAGATGATGATGATTATGATGATGATGTCATCAACAAGCGCTATTGCGAATTATCCTAATCTATTCTGTGGGTCAAATTTATGCAGTTTTTTCCAATCACTCGCAAAAAATACCACATCCTGCAAAGTTTCTACTACTGAGCAAAACATTTAAGCTTTAGACAGCTTTGATTCCCTCGTAGTCTTCCTCACATCTGAACTTCAGTGAGTCACAGATGTCTTGCAGTCCCTCGGCGGGCTTCCAGAAGCCGGCTTGTGACAAGAAAGCAGATGGGGGTGGCGGGGTGGGCGGTGGGAACGAGCTGCTGGGCGGCACTGAGGGCGAGTGCGAGATAATTAAGAATAGAGCGAGTCGGCCACCAGCACAGAACAGTCTCTTTAATTCCTTATAAGTCACATCGGCATTCATATCCATTTCAGGCTTGCTAACGTTAACACAGCTGGACGTAATGCGCCGCATGACTCCCTCACGCTTCTGCCACGTTTGCTCGACAAATTTGCTTTTCATATCGGATTGTTTTGGCCACATTTCATGCGCGTCAAGGGAGAAATCACAAACTGGCAAGCATCATAACGAGGATTCCAAGTGAACGAAGCAGTGATTAAAGCTGGGTACTCTGATTCTAATTTTTTTTTTGAGAGCGAGAGAGACCCAATACATGATGAAGAAAAGTACTTAGTGCTCTTATAGTGTATAAATCGATTTCTGACAAAAAATAAATAAATAAATAACATTCATAAGATCGTTATCGGAATTTTATTCTGCCAAGTAACGCAATTGGTATTGGCCTAAAAAATGTTTTTTGATATTGTTCAGTGTTCACTGTATGGAACATGTTGAGTTCAGATTACATGTTCATATCAACTACGGACATTTTGGAGTTGAAGTCAACTTTGTTAAGGGGAAGTCACCCCCCCCCTCCCTTTTTTTTTTTTGGGGGGGGGGGGGGGGGGGCAATAATATGTTCTATGCAGCCCCACTGGTCTAAATATGTATTCTGGTTGATATTGTTTTAGTGGAATATGAGGTAAGCAGCAAAATCCAGCCGTTTTTATCCATCTCATGGGGCGGCCATTTTGCCACTTGCTGTTGACTGAAGATTACATTAATGTTGCTCAGGTAACAACCAATCGCAGCACAGCTTCAGACTCTGATTGGCTGTTGCCTGACTAAGCAACTGTGATGTCATCGTCAGTCGACAGCAAGTAGCAAAATAACCCCCTGAGATGGACAAAAACAGCTGAATTTTGCTTCAGAACTCATATTCCACAATGTAATTTTAATCAGAATGTAATTTTTAGTTGACTAGTGAGGTCAAATATAACAATGTTATTGTCAAGAAATGTTTAAGGTTGACATCCACTTTAATAAATGTAAACAAACAGGTCTCTAAATGAAGGGCAAAGTTTAATTTGTATTCAGAAGAAATCCATGTATCCAAGTTGTACTGATTTCTGCGTAATCACAAAGGTCGGGAGCTCCAAAATTGCCGTTCTGTATAATTCTCCAGCAAACAACACGCCGGGTCGGGCTGTTGCCGCTTGCTGACTCATAGTGAGCCGAGCCGGAGGTCTCGGAAGTTTAAAGCCTCCCCCCACAGCTCGCCGTCGTGTGTCGCAACTTCAAAGTGAGCCCATATCGCTGCGCGAAAGCCCGTCCGCTCTCCTCCTTGCCGGAGCAGAGGTCAAACTGCTTCATCTTTTATGTATCGCTTTCGTCCATTGATTGTGCCGCGGGAAATGTATGAATACAGAGAGGTCTGTTTCTATATCGCACGGTAGCATATGGAGGATTTTTTTTTTCCTTCTTATTTTGGACAGCTCTCACTTTATTGCCCTCTGATCTGTTGTTGTTTCTTTCCGGTGGGGTTTGTTATGACGCATGTCTTTATAGAGTTTGAAAATTTTTTGTGTTTACATGGATAAATCCGGCTCAACTGTTTGTATTCGATTCGTGCTCAGTCTACTTTTGTTTATGCCTTCATCCTTTGCTTGTAAATGTACTCGACGGTCCTCATTTTTACAAGCCCCGCCCGTCCTGACGTCCGTGTTGCAGCCATGTTTTTAAGTGTGTGCGTGGCACCCCGGCAGAGTGTGAAATTGAAATTCCTCCCAGCAGACGCTGACGTGATGGACAAGAGAGGAGATTGTGAAGCAGATGTAAAAATATTTCCGCACTCGGTGCCTGATGTTGCTTCGTCAGATCATGAAGCAGCTTGGAGCATGTCGGTATCGCTTCCTTGCCAAATGGCCATTTGTTCAGTTGAGCCCACAAATGCAGAGTAGCCAATCACAGCACAGCAAACTACAACGTTAGAACAATTTTTGCTTTTTGGAAGAAAGCTTGCACGGATTAATGGTATTTCCATTCATTTCTATGGGAACTGATGATTTAAGATGTGTGATGTGGCGATGCACTTTGGAGTGTCTGTGCTCCCGCTCGCCTGTGTTTGTGTGTCTGCATGTGTGTGCGCCACATCCCACCAGGACACTATCGTTCAGACCACCATCTGTTCGGTGCCCTCTTATTGAACCTCCTGCCACTTCCTCTTCATCACCTTCAAGGGGCAAACGGGAAAGAGCACTGCAGCACTTTTAATGTTTTTTGTTTGTTTGTTTTTGTTTTGTTTTTATATATGCAACGGACCAGAATGTTTCTTATTGAAGTTAAAACAAGCATTTTCTTTTGGGAAATATTAATAACTAGGAGTAAAATGTTTTTGTAAAGCTCTCTTCATACTGAATTTGATTTTGTGACAGCAACCAAGTGCAAACTGTGTCCATATTTAGCACCGCTTGCTAAAATACCGAACTGGTAGTAGCTGTTTTGGAGGTAAATTAGTTATAATGGAAAGCTCTGGCTTTGCTTTTAAGAAGGAGATGCCATACGTCGGAATCATGTGTGCTTGTGCTATATTTTACATGAAGATAACATGGCTACAGTTTATTAAAGTACTAAAAAGCACTTTTCCACCACGTTCAACTAATTTGGTTTTGGGAAATTGGTGGAGATCTCCATCAGTCTTTCTGGACTAGGCCAGTTGGATCCAACAAGGGATACAAACATATAAGTTATAGCTACTAAGAAATGGGTTAGCAGGTTATTGGTAATAGCTGTGGTTAAAAATAATGCGCATTTTTATATCCAACAAGAAGAAAAAAACGCAATTTCGACTTGTCAGGCGTCACCACAGCAAGTCATTCACATGTTTTTGCTTTAGCTGTCAAACGATAAAATTTTGTAATCAGATTAATCACATCTTCGAATTTTGATTAATCACGATTAATCGTTTAATGGAAAAGGCTTTTAATCAACTTTTTTTGCCCACCAAATTTAAAGAGCACCTGTTATGTGTTAATTATTTTGCCATTTAATGTTATGAGGACGTGTTCAACATTTTTTTATCCACTGCACACGCTCATCCTCCTTTTTCGAACTTGCATAATTTAAAATGTGAAAAAAATGACCCCCAATATTTGACATGAACAAATATTCCGAATGTCATACACAAACATTTATTATAAATGCTTTACTGTAATGCATGTAGTTATGTTTATTGCTCAAACAGAACCTGTGCTACCTTTAATGAAACCATCCGCTGTCAGCTAAAGAATAATCCATCCATCCATCCATCCATTTTCTTAACCGCATGCTCCTCACAAGGGTTGTGGGGGTGCTGGAGCCTATCCCGGCTGGCTTTGGGTAGTAGGCGGGGTACACCCTGAACTAGTTGCCAGCCAACCGCAGGCTAAAGGATCATCTGCGGTCAAAATTAATTAATAGTGTGGTTAATCTGCTTTAATACATGAGTAATGCGATAATTTTTTGTGATTAATTAATGAGTTAATGTTTTAACTTTAACAGCACTAGTTTTTGCACCAGGTGCCCTCCCTGATGCAACATACCGATCATCCCGTGGTCCCAAGTCGCAGGTGTTATCCACTGAGTCATCCAGCCGCCACCAATCTTTTCTAAGAATGTTCCATTAAATTCATATATGCATTGCATTGAGCAATGTGAACTGTGTGGGGGTGAGTTTGTCAGTCTTGCAAGTCATTCCGTTCAGATTCACTCCGCCTCCAAACATCTCAAGGGTCTCCCCCTTTTCTTGATCTGTTCTTTCCTCATGCTGCCCATGAATTGTGCGCATTTGCCAGGCCGAAAGAGCAGAACAGAAAGAGAACCGGCGGGGCCGAACACGACTGCTCTTTGCTTGTTATTCTCACGGCCGCATTTTAAGGTCCTCTAATCTCACCGCTCTGCTCTTTGAAGATGGAGCGTTTCGATTTCCTTTCGGCAGGGATTTGCTGTACTTTTTTATCGTCCAAATGAGAATTAATCCACAGCCTCCTCGGCAGCGAGAACGCTGAAGGAAAACAAGCAACAACCGTGCCGCTTTTTTTTTTTTTTTTTTGACAAAAAATTGACAAATTGACACTGATGGCTTCCTCAGTCACCGACTCTTTTGTCGTCTTTGCAGGTGGCGAGATGAGCGCGTGCGTTGGACAAAGGCGGCAGGATTAAACAAGATGATGCCCAAGTTGAGACGTTGAAGCAGGTCAGTTTGTGCGAGTCGCTTTGAATGCTAATCGGGCCTCGTAAGTCAGACCTTCGCCTTCGTTGTCACTCACCTTTAGAAATGAGACACCCGCTGCGTCAATCCCACAGACAAATAAACGTCTCCACTCCAAGTAATACCTTCCTTTTACTATCAAGAAAATCAAAAGTTCAGAATAGCTCAGAATCAGAGTAGGTTTACTGTCGTTGTACATTAAAAAAACAACAATGACCAACAGAGGGAGACAGAACTGATGAGTAACCAGTTCTCAGATGGAAAAGAAGGAGCACACTCAGCACAGTATATAGATTTTGGGGGAAAAAATCCAAGAACATCCAAAGTTGGGAATAAAAGGAAAAAAGTTGTAACTGTAATTCTCTGCTATTAAATAGTGCCCATTTCAACGTCATTGCTAACCAAAACAGCAGCATCATTTTAACAGTGCATCAAAGTAACATCGAGCATGACATCCAAATACCAGGATGGGTGACATGGATGAATTAGTAATGTAATTAAAAAAATAAATCACATTTTATTTGATAACTGGTAATATAAATATATATTTTTTTATTTATAATGCAAATAGGTGCAGAGATAAATCAATACTAGATTATTAGAAAAGAAATTTACCTTTTTTGAAATACTGGTTTTATTTAATAATTTGTAATATGAAATATTAATTTTTAATTTATTTTTATAATATAATCAGTTGCATCAGACACTGCAATAATTCACTTGAAAACGCACATATTTTATGTATTAACAAATAATGTAAAAAATAAAATAAAGAAAATATAAATATATGTTCGTGATTTAAAAACGTATGTCATAGAATTTAATTATTTTGTTTAAAATATACATAAAGTACAACAATCAGTAATAGTATTTGATATATACTCTTAATTTACACTACATATTTTATTTAATAATAACTACTGTAAAGAAAATATATTAGTAGATACTTTATATAGGCAGTTATGTAAGATTAAATGTATATAAATACTAGAAAACGTAAGGTAATTTTAAAAAGTACAAAATTGCAAGTATTTAATCCATTACTTCTAAATGTAAATTATGTATTTATGTACCGTATATGTAAATGAATCAGGAACTCTTTTAAATTATTAGATATTAATAAGATGTATTTAGAATGCATTTAGAATATTCATTTTGATACTGTATATTAGTCAGTTACTAGACTGATACTAGATACATGAGTAGTGATCCAAAATACATATTGTGTTTTGTAATAATAGTATGTAATAACCTAGTATGCATTAAATTACAAGAGGAAAGGGAACCACAACTGACATGTAATCCATTTAAAGATGAAGATTAAATATTATGTGTGCATATGAATTAATTGAAACGTAATCATTTTGAAGCATTGCATGCCAAGGCGAGCCGCACGGGCCCAAAGCCGAGTGGGGGAGGCGATCATTCGCAGAGTTAAACAGGGTTCGTGTCCAAGAACATATCAAACAAATCGCGCCGTGTAGCTCGCCGCCTCAATTTGACGTTTCTCCCGGGCAAAAACCTTCACATTTTCTTGTGGGGAAAAAAACACTGAAGGAGCCCCCCAGGGGTCTTATAAGAACACGCCTGTCACATCCTTTCATGAAAATATCCACATGCTATTATTTCGACTTTGATGAAATGCAGGGTTGTCACAATTTGGCAAAAGACACACTTTTGGGAATAGGCAACGCAAAAAAACATTTACTTGCTTGCGTAATTATATGTACTGTATACCTTTGGCGCAAGAGTGTTTCCGTGAAGTCCTACAGTCACTTGAAAATGGCGAATCTTCCTCTAGGCTTGCTTACAGGTCATGGGTGGAGAAATTTAGCATGGGGGGCTTTATTATGTAAATTAACTTTTGACATCACAATGTTTTACTTTTATTTACTGAATTCAGTTTAAATTAGTTGTTCGAGCAGCTTTGTGAGTTTTTATGTTTTTATTTAAAAAAAATGTTTAGTTTTTAATAGTTTTAGTATTAGTTTTAATGTTTTTGTTTAGAAAATGGCTGGATGGATGAAGTATTTGTTGAGTGCAAGATAAAAAAAAAAACGGTTATATTATTTTTATTTATTTATTTTTATTTTTTATTTATTTTTTGGCAGAGTCAGACAGGAAAGATTTGCTTGGTTAATTTCACACTTTCTTAAGTTAACAAAAATGTAAGGAAAAAAAAATGGGACTATGCCGATATGGGCGTGTCTATTAACTCATTCGCTCCCAGCCACTTTCACAGAAGCAATCCCGTTCGCTCCCGGATGTTTTACTGGATTTTGATTTTGCAAGGCCTACAGAATATTGTGTTCTTTTGAAATAAAAACATGGAACCTATCGAAAGAAAGATTAAAGTCTCTTCTTTCATCAGGATAAAAAAGTATATTTCTATCTGTTTCCGTTTTGCAGCAATTAGCATTAGAATAGAGGTAAGTTTCATCATTATTCACAAATCTATTTAAACTCGAGTAATTGAGATTTTTTTTCAACATGGCCCTTGTTGATTTCCTTTGCTCTGCTGCCACCTGCAACCGTTCTTTGTGGTTGAGAGGGTGCATCAAAGCCTTCTGTATGCTCTAGCATTTAAAAAAACAAAAAAAAACAAAAAAAAAACATATTTATATCATATTGGGTGCAAATGAGTTAAAGGGTCCATGTTGACATACTTCCAAAATCCGAAAACACAAAAAGATTCAAAATCTCGCCTGATATTACGAGGAAATGGTGGAGAAGTAATGTTTGCAAATTCTGCATTTTAATTGCTGCTTTGTTTTTTGTCAAGCCAGGTAGAACACTTATTCATGCAAATATATTCACTTGGGGTCCCATTTAAGCGTTTGTATTGCGTTTCTGCGCCGTACACACAATTTTCCCCGCACATTGGCCCGCTGCAGTTTGGCGCGCTAATTACAAACAAAGTGTAAAGGTGATTTAGTAGCGGGCGTTTTCACCAAATGAACTGTGAAATGCGCGCCTTGGCGAACGAGCAGATTCATTTGGCTTCCAACTCCATAAACTGGCCAAGATAAAAGCCGGCACACAGAGGTGACAAATGCTTGATCAAAAAGCATCTTTTTTTTTTCTTTTTTTTTTCCAAGCGTGATGTTATCACAGAGAATGCTTAAGATGCGACGCGTGGTCAAGCCTCAGTCCCCACAGAGGCAGATATGATCTTAAATTGGGTTTTGCGAGGGAGCCAAAGAACTTTAATCAAAGTTAGCGAATAACTTATTATGAATTAATGAAGTGTGAAGATAAGACGGGTCTGCTTTACACTGAAGCATATTAAGGTTCTTGAACACATTTAAAAGTGAAGCAAAGGCCTCATTTTCTTGCCGATTGTGCATGTAATAACACTCGCGCACATTAAGAATGACTCAGCAAACGATTTTGCATTCATTCTATTTAGGGCCCAATTAATAGGGATTTTTTTTTTTTAGACCGTTATTTGGCAGAATAAAATTCCGTTAATTATTTAAAAAAATCATATGTAATTAATAAATAATATAATAAAGATATATACAATAAAAATAACTTCTTTTTTGGTACATACTTACAACAAGAAAGATACAGTATGACTTACCAGCAGAACTTTTGACTGTTTTGCAATACTTTGTCCTGTAGTATTTGTTTAACTTTACAACAGAGGAAAATCGAAATTTTATTTTTTTAATGATTTACAGTGTAATGTTATTCTTTAAAAAAAAAAAAAAAAAAAAAAAAGGGGGGGGGGGGGGATTTGTGTGATGGCCAAATTTTGACAAAAGAGCTCTACTAAATAATTTTCTGACCATTGAGTGAAAGAGAAAATAATTTATCACGACACACCGGTTGGGAGTTAATTCCCTTCGTAGAAACCATATGGAGCCACAACACTGATAAGATTTAGTATTGGAAAAAAAAATTGTCATTGTAAAAGGCTGTATTGAAAAATAAAATACAGATATTTAAAAAAAAATATTTTTTTAGCATATTTTTCAATGCCAATCTGCAGATTTTTTTTTACACTTTTTTTTTTCCTCAAGTCACAGATTTTCAGTTTCAGGTCTCTTTTTTTCAGTTTCAACTTATTGGCACAGTTTTAATGTGGAGGGGCGGGGTTGGGGGCTTTGAGCTCGATAACGCCTTCCAGCTTTTCAGGAGGGGAGAGAGGAGAGCGCGCACTGTCTGCTACAGGCAATACCTGAATTCCCTGTGGCAGATAGTCAGAGACTCGTGGATACAAGTTCACCAGGAACTCACTCGATTAATCAATTAATTTTGGCACGTCTCGTAGAAACGTTATGAAATGAAGAGAAAAGACTGACATCCACCCTAAATAACAGAATACAATTTCTTGGAGGAAATAGAATCTAGCGGGTAATTGTAGGTCAGTGGTACTGCAAAAAAGGCCTGATGGTTCACCACTTGTTGTGTGGTCGAACTAATCGAAGTATGTGCACTGTGTTGTGCATCACAATGCAGCTTGTCAAACAGCAGCCGTGACCCCGTGCCATAAAAAAACTTGCCAGTATCTTGTGATGCCTCTTTGCAATTGTTTTCCTCCCTGTGGCATTTCTTCAGTCTTACTTCTTGTAAGCAGATAATAAAATGGAGGCCGCCTCGCCATTAGCGCCGCTGTTTCCAGAGCGGCGGCCGGCGCCCGTGAGACGCGCAAACGCCGGCGAGCCGAGTCAATTAAACTTAACACGTCGACCTGCATAATTTAAGCTGCCTCGCTGCGAGTTCTGTAGGGGGATTTTGTTGTTTTTAATCCTCTTCCCACTCATAGAACATTCATATTGTTTGCAGCAGGCAGGGGCGAGTTGTTGCGTTGATGCGCGCGTTTGTACAGTGCGCTCGGTACAGTCGTGTCAACACGTCAGGAAGCCGCAGATTATGATAATGTTGTAATACGAAGGTGACGAGGCGGTGATTCATTTGTAATTGGGCTGGAAGATGTGCATTTTTTCACAGAAGTTCTATTTACAATTTTAAGTGGGCTTTTTTTGGTGCCTTTCCTTACCCACTTGCAAGTATTTCAAGATGCAGGCAGTTGCTAGCTAGCTAGCTAGCTAGCTTCTAGCAGCTAGCTAGCTGCTAGCTAGCTAGCTAGCTGCTGGCTGCTAGCTAGTGCTGTAAGGTGCCAGGAAATTAAATTTACATCATAACAACAGCAATTTGGCAGATAGTGAACAATTCTTGAAAAAAAGAGGCGTCAATTGCCACTACCAGTTGAGGTTTGCTGTCAAACTGAACTGAACATGTACAAAAACCAACATAATTTTCATTAGTAACTTGTGAAGGTCTTCTTCATGTTAGTATCATACTACCCCTAGTGGCTCGAACCGATTAATTGAATTTCAATTCCTTTCAAAAAAAAGGCAAAGATGATTTGAGTGACGAGCCAGTTTAGTTCCCGCTAGGAAAAAAGAGCAGATGAGTCATTTTTTCATTATAGTATGACAAAAATGGAGCCCAGTGGTGCCAGAGTCAATTACGCTGAAAATGGCCAAAGACGAGACACTCATTTTGACACATTGGAACTCTTTACCCGAATTCGGGGCTTACAACAACCACTGGATTAGATTCCGACATGTTCTGACATTTGTAAAACATCTGATTACGTCGCACCTGTAGTAAAGGAAAGCCTTCACAAACACTATCAGGGGCTTTGACTATACAAAAGGCAAATCTCGACTAGTGTCTACAGACTGCTGCTGCTATGTCAAAGGGCCCAATGCCCCACGGGCTTATGCCAGGCGGCTTGTGTCCAACGATCAATATGTCGTCAGCTGATCGACAGTACGTCACAAGGCCTGCGCTGGAGGCCTCGTGTCAAATGAGCTGTATGTTTGAGGCTCTATGTTAAGTAACCAATGTGGCGAGGGCCTGCACCAGAGGGCTCGTGTCGAACGATCAATATGTCAGAGGGCCCGTGTCGGCTGGGCTATGCTAAAGCGCTCGCGTCAAATAATCGATACGCTCCAGGGCCAGTCACAAATTTGGACACATAATTTCAATACTATTGAATGAGAATGCGTCCAAACCAAATAAAAATATTGTACAGTTAGTGTACAATTCCTCAGTAATCATGCCCAAAGATGTACTTTATAAAATGAACACAGAGCCGTCGCTTTCTGTAAACATATGAAGAAGGATTAAAGAGAATTGTCTTCACCAAAAACTAGGCTGGGTGTAAAATACTTCCTGTTTTCTCACTTCTTCTTTCCAATTTAGACAAACTTTATAGTGTGCCACCATCTGGTGGATGACAGTGGAATTACACCCAAAAATAAATCAAACCATCCAGTGATGTAAAGTGACAGTCAGACAGTGTCAGACAGAACTTCAGTGTTAGGATATACAATACAAGTCTGCTTTATTTATTTATAACTCTACATTTTAAATGTAAAGTACAATTCTTAGTTAATTTAAAAAAAAAAAAAGCCTGTGATAGACTGCATACTCTTTCCTGGTTAATTTAGCTTTCATATAGTGGAAATCGCTGGAGGAAATTCCGTCCATGGAAAATGCGGCTGCCGAGAGCCACGACTTGATTCGGTGGCTCCATTTGTCACAAAGCGGCGTGACAGTGTGGCTAATTAGTTTGGTAGTAACAAAGGAGCTGTCTCGCAAAAGCCGGCAGCCGTCCGTCCACGCGGACGCTTATTTATGGCGCGTCGGATTCAATTTTCGTGCCGTTTGGTTGCCGATTGTTTTGACAAAGACGACATTAAACTTGCATTGGACATATGTTGCCTGAGTGTCGTTTTAATCGCATCCTTGCACGGAGCAGGAGCCTGGTGGGGATGGATGCAGACTGTTCCCTCTCTGCGGCATTCAGGAGTTTATATTTGTTATCTGAAAAAATCAATACAGTTATGTCTTGCTATATTGCAGATTTTTTGGTGATAAAATACATTGACAATGTGTTTGTCTGTTTGATTAAGTTTCAGTGTGATTACAGTTTATATGTTAAGACTTAATATATAAAACACATGTTTATTTATTTTTTTTATTCTGTAATTATTTTCTATGCATTTTATGCTTGCCTGGGATGGTGAGTGACGTGGGTGTCAGCGAATGAGAGTGGACTGCTAACAGCTAGTTTGTGTATTTAAGGGACTTAAACATTTCAATGCTGTCTATCTAGCATTTGATGGCTATATTAAATAAGCTAGCATTTGTACATTATCTTCTGTTTTAACTTCTCTTTTTGCGAAATGATCCCAAACTGTGGACGTTCTCTTGGATGATGCCTATATGTAAGGGAATGTCTAAAAAACGAACAGCATTTAGACTTTTCCAGCCATCCATTACTTTTGGACAAATTCAAAGTAGTGCTAAATAAAACCAAGGCAGCTATCTAGCATGGCTAGCATCAGTTGGTTTCTACTCTGACATTACACTGCAAAGTAGTAAGTAGCTACTAGGTTTCTGAGAAATAAGTACTTTTACTGTTGTATTACAAGACAAGCAGTTTGTCGGCAATATTAAATTAGCTAACAAGCTATACGCTATCTTCTCTGATGGCGAATATAGATGTGCTGTTATTATACACATTGTATTTTTTCTTCTTATTTTGAACTATTATTAAACTAGCTAGCATGACTAGTTAGCATGGCTAACGTCAGTTTGTTTCCGCTCTGACGTTACGTCACAATGCAAAGTAGCATGTAGCTACTAATTTTGTGAGAAATATGTACTCTTACTGTTGAACTATATGGACAGATTCTGCTGGGTTCATAAAAAGGTGGTTGATATAGTAACCCAAAAGGACCCAAAACAAACAAGTGCCTGAAAAAGGAAAGCCTAGCAACATGGCAGCAGTAATGAGACTTAAACTGACGGTGCTGAGCCTCTCCTGACATTGCTTAAAAGCACTTTGACATAATGTGAACATTCACCAGGTCCCTTAATGCTTCCTGCTCCATCTTTTAAAACGTTCCTTGACATGGGGGAGGGAGGGGTCTGTTCCTTTTTTTTTTTCACAGCCTCCATTTCAACGTTTCTCCATTTGTTTGAAATATTCATCCTGTTAAATATTCATATTCATATTGGTTAAAACTGATTGAGATGAGCATTTATGCGTCTTTTTTGTACTTTGTTCCTATTTTATGATTAATGATGAACATGCAGTATTTTTCCTCATATTTCTTACAGTCAATCGGCACTAAAAATAAAACAATTGAAACCGTTAACTTTTTCAGGGCCAAATACTGTCGGTTTAGATCTCCACTTTCCCTCAGTAAGCATTTAGAAAGGAATTGCATATACTGTACATGGAGCTAGGCTAGGCTAAAGAATATATATGCCTTTTTTTTTTTTTTTTTTTTTATAAAGTATAATACAGTACAGTTTTTTCTTTCTTAAAAACGGTGTCAGTAACCCAATACATTTGAGCATGTCACAACTATCTACTGAGCCACACATTGTTCTTCAAAGCTTTGTTTCAAAGTTTCCAATTATGCAAACACGATGTTTTTTTTTTTTTTCTCACAGTGGTGGCCTCGAAATGCAAATGACTTCCCTAAGATTTTATGGTCTCTTGGCTGGCGAGTGACGTTGATTGAAGGCGATAAAGTGGGCGCGATGCAAGAAGCAGCCGCAGCATATCGATTTCTCGCTTCCTTCAAGGCTTGCAGGTAGCGAGAGGATTCAGTCGCTCCCCAAACTCGGCTTTTGAGCAAATGAAAGCCACGTCGGACCATTCGTGGAAGATTTTTCTCCAATAGAGTCATTGGAATGGATACTTTATTGTCCCGAAAAACATTCATGAAATTTTGTTTTTTATGACTTTTTTAGGGTTTAACAGAAAAAGTGAGCAAATCTGCTGGGGTTAAAAAAATATACATACAGCATTGCTTATATTTGGTTGCATGTCTTCACTTCAATTAGGCGCTTTTGGTAGCTATCCACGGGCTTCCTCTTGCCAGAATTGGTGCAGTTCAGTTCAATTTGTTGGCTTGCTTACATGGACTCGTTACTTCAGCATTGTCAGCATGTTCTCAATGGGGTTTTAAGTCAGGACTTTGGGAAGGCCTGATTTAGGCATTCCATTACCACTTTTGATGTGTGGTTGGGTCATTGTGCTGTTGAACACCCAACATTTGAGCTGGTGATTTGGGGAGAAAAAAATGGAAGTTAATCCTCCTCCTCCATGATCCCATTTACTCTGTGTAAAGCACCAGTTCTATTGGCAGCCAAACAGCCGTGCTTGATGGTAGGCATGGTGTTGTTGGGGTTAAGGCCTCACCTTTTCTCCTCCAAACTTGTTGCTGGACATTGTAGTCAAACAGCTCAATTTTTGTTTTGTCTGACCACAGAACCTTCCTCCATCTATTATGGTCATCATGAAGCAAACCTTATGGAGGATTTTTGTGACAAAGAAATATCTGTACCAATCAGAGAATAACTACAGTTGTAGAAATAACTGCTAACTCTGGAGAGATATGACATTGTTCTTTACAAGTGTATGTAACCTTTTGATCACAACTCTATATGCATATACTCGACGACAATTTTTAATCATAATTAATCGCATGATTTCTCAAGTTAATTTGTGATAAGTCACAAATTAATCGTATATTTAATCTGATCTAAATGTATAATTAAATATTTTTTCAAAATTTTCATACTCTTGTTAATTAACATAAGTGGACAAACACGGTTACCAAATGCAAATGCGGTTGTGTCTGGTTTTTTTTTTTAAATAATTATACAGTAAATCATTCATAGTTATTTGAAGTTTAAAAAAAGATACACTAAACAGGTTAAAGGAATTTGAAACATTGAGTCAGATTTATGTTGAGGTAAATTTCTGACACTAGATGGCATTAGTGCTTCACGTTGGGCATTGGTGAGTGGCGACAGAAACCATATATTTTTCTTTTCAGATTCAGTTGCTTCTTTTGCTGCTGTAACAATAATATCAGGCTGGGATTTCTCAACTCCATCATGAATGTATTTACGATACACATTTTCAGTGTCAATTTTACCCATGTCCATCTAGCGGAAAAGCATAGAAGTTAATAAACAATTTTTGGCATACCACATAATTTCTCACGCTCGACAATAATGGATTGTGGCACAGGAGTTGAGAATGACTGCCATGCATTTCTAGTTTCACGCCTGGCAAAACAGGGTCATGAGTCCGCCTATGAAGGCCACAGAGCGTAACACAGAGGCACAGCTGTCTATTAGTTCAGGCCCTGTCACTGGTGGCTGTTTGACAAGCACGACACAAGCAGCAGGTCCTCCTCTTCTGCATGACAAACTTTACCAGGCGGCGGCATCTCCACTCGGCATGCAATCGTGTGTTTGTGCACGCGCGCGCTTATCAGGCCCAACGCCAGCGTGACCCACCTTCAGCTTTTCAGCTTTAGCGCAGCCGTGTGTGGACAGCTGCGTGGCAAACCCGCCGCGGTGGATCACCGCGAGGGCCGTTTTATTTAGGTCACATTCTCCGCTCCAGCGGCCAACAGAAGGGATCTCTTGTCCACTGCAATGAATACCTTCAGCTGGACACGGTCTGCTCTGGAAGTGCCGCGCTCCAAGTGGAGTGTTAATGTGTGAGAGCGACGGGTGGCGGGTAGATTAATGCATTGGCTTAATACTTTCCCCTGAAGTGATTTAAGCCGGTGGTTTAGCTTTGCCACAAAATTGACGTTAATCATTTTCCCAATTTTTCAATTACAGTGTACTTCACCGATTCACAGCTCACTATTCACCAAATGTATGTTGTTGTTGTTTTTTTTGTCAGTGGGTGGGGTCTGTTCTCAACTATTCACAAAAAAAGTGACTGATTAGTTGTTTTTTGTGTGTTCAATCTTCATCGGGCCATAACATTTTCCCTGCACGTTTTTGGAAGATTTTGTTATGGTTCAATTAAACCTCTGTGGGGGGAATTTGGCATGGGGATTATGAAAAATTCTGAACAGCAGGCAATGACAGCACAACAGTGATTTAGTCTTCTGCTGGAAAGAAAAAAAAATAAATTAATGTTAACTAAAGCCTACTAGAACACCAGAACTTCACTTAGTGTCAATCAGAAGCACTTTAAATAGTGGTGGGTGGGTGTTGACTCCCATGAGTTTGCATGTTATTGGTTACTTTTGAAGACAGCCACTTCAGCTTTAAGGGGGTGTGCACACTTGTGCAACCCTCTTCAAATGATTAAAAATAATAAATTGAGATTAAGTCACAATAATGGTAGAAAAGGTTTTGAAAAAAATTTTCTTCCACAGTTTTTTTGTATGCCCAAAACCTGGCATTGAAATCTGAATATTTAAATTACCTATAAGTGCCAAAAGGCGCCAAAGCACTACTTTGGCAAAATGAAGCTTTTCAACTCACTTAAACATCGGCCCCTTGGCACCGAGATAGCGCCAAACCATTACTTTTATTGCTTTGGCCAGTTTCAACAAATAGAGGATTAAATCAAGAATATGCATGTGAACACTTTACTTCTTGGACCGATTACAGTACTACTTTCCTATTTAGATTTGGCACAGGGCTGTGTAGACTTTTTATATCCACTGTACTGAGATGTATCAGTGTTTCAATGTAGTTTCTTGGCACCCAGAATGCGCCAAACCATTACTTTTGTTGATTTGGCTTGTTTCATAGAATAACAGAGGTTAGCCAATCAGAAACACTTCACTTCTTCGATCAATTACTACTTTCCTATTTGATTTGACGCCATTTTGTGGCATGAGGTCTTTTCAGAAAGAGCAGAAAAAGATCAAGTGAGTATATAAATGTCCCCGGCCAGTATTTGCGCAAATTGGGTATTTTATTGCACTACTCTGTCTCACTTTTCCCTTGTTATGTTCCCCCCCCCCCCTCAGTGCAGCACGGTGGCCTTTTGCTTGCGCATTATAAATCGGAGTAATGAATCGCGTCACCGCGCAACGCGGGAGGTTACGCAGGGTCTTATCATTGTCTCGTTAGCCTCGCGCAGCTCCCAGTCGCTTCGAGGGAGACGACTGAAAGGTGCGGATGGATGTTGTCGCGTTGCCACGTGAGGGCGAGGCCGAGGTCGTTTATTGCCGGGTTTGCCTCATCAGGTTCAGGAGGCTGTCAGATGCTTTTTACCGTCCTATTAGTTTTCTCTCGGTGCGGAAACGACCGGCGATGTGATTATCTCCCCTGCTTGTGCGCGCTCAGAGGTGGATTGGAGGATCGGAAATATAAATGCTCTTTTTTTGGAGTATGACGCAATTTTCGGTTCCGAAAATAAGCGGCGGATTTATGTTGGGGTGAAGCCGGAGCAATTTAGTGTTTTCTCATTACATTCTTAATTCTTGGAAAATAACAACGGCTCCTCGACCCCGGCGACAGTTTCTGAGAGATGCACTGGAGCGAAGAGAGAAGGAAACTGGGGGGGCAGATCAATCTGCTGCTATATTTGGAGATAATCCTCTGTGAAGTTTTGAAGGACAAAAATAAAAGGTTGAACGAGTGGAACGCGTGTCTCATCGGTGTTGTCAGGCTACGGAAGAGGGCCAAAAGTCTTGAAAAGCAGATGATACAAATTATAACAATAGCTAAGATTTGTATGCGGCTTTTGAAGAGACCCAAGGACGCTTTGGAATAACACATTGGAAAATAAAATATCAAAATACAGTATGAGTGTGTTACTAAACCTATTCTTTGGTGATTCTATTTTTACAAAATACAACAAAGCTTTACGCTGAATGTAGCTTTTTTTTCTTATCAATGAGCCAATCCCGTTTTTGGGTGAATACGAGACAAAGACATCCTAAGTGCGTCACTGGCAGTGATACTTGACTCATTGAGTCTTTTTCAGCAGTAAAAAGTAATCTTTTTTGTCCAGAATTCAGGTGATAACTTCATTATTTTCTATGAACAATTAATGCCTTTAAAATTAGCTGTTGAAGGTATTAGTTGTTCATGGAAAATAATGAACTTATCGCATTAATTTTCGACAAAATATCTTACGACTGTTGAAAATTGCGCAGAGTCAAATATCCCTTTAATTCCAGTCTGTTTTGTCGAATTTGTTTTTGCAGAAATTCACGTTTCACAAAGTGAGGATCTCTTTTCACATGTTGCATTGGAATCAATTTATGTATTCATATATCATATTTGGATTTCCAAAAAAGAGGACACTTGGCGACGGGATACTTAAAAAGATACGCAAAAAATTACCCAAACAATTAATAGATTATAACTGTTTTAACTTATGCCTGTTCTGCTTGTGTAGAAACTAAACAAAAGAACATAAATCTCATTTGGAGTTTTAGTCTCGCGAATGACTCTGCTCCCCGATGTTTAATAGATGTATTTTATTTTTATTGGGGGGTGACAAACCCATGCCACAACCACATCTCTGATTTGGGAGCGCAGAGTGCTACCAGTGAGCTACTTTAAATTCTGGGCTATCGAAGCAGCTCAGGACCTACTTGAGCGCTCAGGAATCGAGATACGTACTTCCTTCAGACTGATCAATAACGTGTTTTATGTCAAATCTTTGTGCAGTCTGGTACCGAATGGCTGATCGGACCACCGCCATACTGGACTCCGTCCAAATGCCGAACTAACTAACTCTTGCTTTCTGTCTCTTCCTCAATTGTTTGCGTCGATGGTTGTTCCCGCCACCGGCGCCACCTCAGCCACCATGACGATGAAAGGCTTGTCCAGCAGCCACAGTCACCCTCACGCCGTCGCCTGCGACCCTTCCTACGACTCCATGACGCTCGGCCGTTCGGATCGCCAGCCCTGCTTCCTGAACCCGGCGGAGGCTCACCCCGCCGAGCGTCCGTGCTACACCCAGCGCAGCTCCTTCCAGTCGGAATGCAGCGCCTACCCGGACCTGACCAGCTGCACCTTCCCTCGCAGGCATTACAGCTCCCATCATGAGCTGAAGGCGGAGTGCGGGGCCCTGGTGCCTTACACGGGTCCAACGGGAACGGGCAAAGGGAGCAAAAATAACAACAACCGGGTCCCTTGTAACCTGCTGGAACAGTTTGATCAACAGGCGCCGGTGCGGCGTGAAGGCTACCACACGCTGCAGTACAAGCGCACGGCGGTGGAACACCAACGTAGCGACAGCCCCGGGCGAATCCGCCACCTGGTTCACTCGGTCCAGAAGCTTTTCACCAAGTCCCACTCCCTGGAGGGCCCCTCGGGATCCGGCGCCACCGGTAAGATGAACGGCGGAAAATCCAGCCCCGACGAGCCGCCGTCTTCCTCCGGAACCCTGAAACACAACAAACGCAGCAAAAACAAAGACCGGTCCAAGTCGGAGCCCAAGATGCGTAGCGCCATCTCCGGATACTGGAGCTCGGACGACACCCTGGACCGGGAGATGTGCCTGTACCACCACCGCAGTGGGGGCCAACCGTCGGGGGTCATGACCATGGGGCGGCACCCGGAGAAGTCGCAGTCGCAGTACTTCATGGAGTCCTACAACACCATCAGCGCCCACTCCCTGAAGACATCTCGCAGCAACAACGACGTCAAGTGCTCGTCCTGCTCCGGCGGAAGCGGCGGCGGGGCGCTGATGGCCGCGCTGGACGGCCAGGTGCAGCTAAAGAAGAGCTCGTGGTCTTCGACTCTGACGGTGAGCCGAGCAAGGGAGGTCTACCAGAAGGCTTCTGTCAACCTAGATAAAGCGCTAGTGAAAGCCGAGCAGGGACGCACCTGCCACTTCCTGCAGGTAGGACAGTTACGGCAGCCCCGCCTCTCGCATGTCATGCTACTCGCATCCTCAGCGGCCGCACGCTTATATCCCGAGTCATTCGTGTTTTGGCTTCACCTTCATCGTGACGCTGACGTTTTGGTTTCTTCATTGTTTGTGTTATGTACTCTTTTGTGTTTGTATCCTTTTGGCATGCAACTACTCGTATACAGGTGGTCCTTGGTTTAGGACGGTACAGCAACAATGTTCCCGGGTCAATTTGACCCGAACTATGTTAATTATTAAAATTTGATGATTAACATTAATTAACCGCTTGCATTGCAAATATTACAAGTTTCATCATGAACTACTGCCATTTGTAGTTCTTTGTAATTTGAAATGGGGTCAGTTTGACCTGGTGAGAAATTTAATTGCAAAAAAACTACTAATTTGTAATTCTTAATCTTTAAAATGGGTCAATTGGAACCGGGCTATTCTTACTGTTTAAAAAGCATTACAATAAACATTATTAACCATTTTAATTGAAAAATATGTCAACGTGAACCACTGTCATTTTGGTGTGAGAGGTTTCACATTAAAAAACAAAGTAATATTTGTACCTTTAAACCTTAAAGGGATACTTTACTTATTTAGCCATTTTTGGCAATCAAACATTAATATTTTGCTTATAATAAATTTGACATTTTTATTATTTTTCATGTACAATTAGTACCTTTAAAAACACAATTTGCAACTTGCTGTTGACTGAAAATGACATCACAAAGGCTCAGGTAACCAATCACAGCTCAGCTTGTGAATGTCACATGACCAAAGCTAGAAAACAGGTGAGCTATGATTGGTTACCTGAGCCCTTGTGATGTCATTTTCAGTCGACAGCAAGTTGCAAAATGTGTTTTTAAAGGTACTAATTGTATGTGAAAAACAATGAAAGTATTAAATTAATTATCGACAAAATATTAACTTTTTATTGCTATAATAGGCTAAATAAGTGAAGTATCCCTTTAAAATGGGTCAGTTTGATCCGGCATGTTTAATATTCCAAAAACAAGCCACTAAACATAGTTTATTAATAACCAATTTAAAGCACATAAGTTGAGTCTGTTGATGTGGAGTTTCATCGCTTCCTAGCTTAGTTTTTTAACTTGAAAATGGGTCAATTTGACCCAGGCTATGCTCAGTGATCCAAAAGCACCCTGAGAAACTTTAACTTGTGTTTTCATTCCAAATATATCAAAATGAACCATTTCTTATTGTCAGTTGGTGCCAGTTTTTATAGCGGTAAACTAATATTTTTTTTATTCTTCAACTTGAAAGTGGGTCATTTTGACCCACAACATAACAAGAGGGTTAAGCCACAAATGTACCACAAATTATGATCATTTTTTGTTTCATCGCCACTGTTAGACTGAGGACCACCTGTACTGGCATGTGGATGTTTACTTCAGTACCATATTGGACAGTAGTCCAACAATATTTCAAGCACACACCAAGAAAAGCCTGGCGGCCCGCAAGGCCTACAAAGCGCTGGGGGAAACCCTGTTTCTCTGCGAGTTAGAGCAGAAAAAAACGACATTTTCGAAATTGTTTGCTAGAAGTCATTTTTAATCCTATATTTTCTTGGCGACCACCACCTGCTTCCAAAATAAAAATGCTCGTGGAGTTACTTCTATGTTCAATCAGCATAAATAGAGCCACTTGAAAGGTACATGGAAGCATTTGAACCTGGCCTAAGACACTGGAAAAGTTTACTTATCCTGTCAAAAAAAGGTCACAACCTCAACCAACATTTCCGACGACATTTTTGTGTGCGCAACAAACCTTAATGGGTATTTATCAAAGCCTGCACCTGCTCTCGGATTCTACACAGATAAACACGCAAACATGCACTCAAGATCAAGCCGCTCTTAACTGAGATATCTGCTGCTAAAGATGAAAGTCTTACCGGTGGCGTACATTTCCTCATGTCGGAGTGAGCTGTACATGAAAGCCCCCGGTGAGACGAGCAGGTGCTGGAAAAGGGGTGAGCTGTCGAAGAAAGAGCAAATCAGGGCCACTGAGGAGGATGTGAACGGAGGAAGTTGGAAAACAGAGAAGGTCCCGCCTTCTCCCCTGGTGCTTCCTCCTCTGCTTCCCCCCTCCCGCCGCGGTGCAAATCTCGCGCGGCTGGAGGTGGGGTGGGCACATCTTCCCTCTCTGCGCTGCTGCCCGGTGCCGGTTTCCGGGGGGGGGTGGGGGGTTCTCGCGGGGGGCCGGGTTCGCGGGGGGGGGGGTGGCGGCCGTCGGGGGGGGGGCGGCTTGTTTGGGGGGGGGGTGGAGGTATGGGTGGGTGGGGGGTTGGGTGCTGGGGGTCGGGGTGTGTTCGGGGGTTTGGGGGTCGGGGGTGGTGGGGCCTGGGTCGTGGTGGATGGCGGGTTTGGGTGGGGTGCGGGGGGGTCGTGGGGGGATGGGGGCTGGGGACCGGTGGGGCGCTGTGGGGGCCCGCTGGGCCTCGTTCTGCGGCCTTGGGCTCGGGGGTGTGGGCCGGGGCTGGGGCGGGGGTGTTCCGGGTATCTGGGTCGGCTCGCTGACCGGTGTCCGCTCGGGTGGCTTGGGGGTGGCCTTGGTGCTGCCGCGGCCTGGGGATTCCGGGGGGGGTGGGGGGGGGGGGGGGGGGGTGCTCGCTTTGCTGGACCGCGGTTGACGGCTTCTCTCTTTGGTGGTGGTCCTTATGCATGCCAGATCCGTCGCACCAGCATCTACTGAAACTCAACAGAAGTACCCTCTCCCTCCCACAGCCCCTTGAATCAGTTGGTGCTGGTGTCTGTGGTTCTCACTTTTCTTTATCTATCCTTCCCTCCTTCCTCTCTTTAGTTTTTCCTCTGGTCACTTGAGATCTTAATTTATTAGAAGTATGAGGTTTCTGGGGTTGGCATAAGACTCCGGTTTTGTAACCACGCAGGAGGGGTCTTGTTGGTGCTGGACTTCACTTTGATGGATTGGATGTACTGGCTTCTATTGATCTCACTCTGCCTTATCGATCCTTCCCTCCTTCCTCTCTTTAGTTTTTCCTCTGGGCTCTTGAGATCTCGCTAAATTTGCTGGAATTTAGAGGCTTCCGGGGTTGGCGTAAGACTTTGATTTTGTAATCATGGGGAAGGCAGGAAGTGTTTGGTCGGTGCTGGATGTCACTTTGATTTACCTTTCTTTTCTCTTTATTTCTTTTTTTTCTGACCTTTTCTCTGGTCTCCTGACCATTTAAATCTCACGACTCTGGCAAGATTCTGAAGTACCTGGTTAAGGCGAAGGGTAATGGGATATTTATAAGGTTTTAGGTGAATGAATGAGTATAAATTTATACGTATTTGCACGCACGCACGCAAACGCACGCAAACGCACACACGCAAACGCACGCACGCACGCAAACGCACGCACGCAAACGCACGCACACATACACACACACACACAAAAAAAAAAAAAAAAAAAAAAAAAAAAAAAAAAAAAAAAAAAAAAAAAAAAAAGGAAAACAGAGAAGGGGAAGTAGAAAAGATGGCTGCGTGGTGGCGCATTTTAAGAGCACGGGGGAAAAAGGAGTGAGGAGTTCGGGGACTAGATGTCAAACGTAGCAACTCGGTCCCCCAAAGAAAGATGGATGGGGAGATTCCTTCCTTTTTCTCAAGCCAAGATGTTCTCGGCTGACGGCCAAACCGAAGTCACAGGGTAACACTGCCGAGTTGATATGATTACCAAGTGTGACCTTATTCAGCTAATGGTGAAACAAACATTGAAACAAACGTTGCCGATGTCAATGTCAGCCCGGTTGCCTAGCAAAGCTCCGATTCTATGAAGTGGCTCAGGACTAATGCATCTCAATGACTTCAGATCTGATGTTGTGAGAGTAGCTCACATTGCCAATGCAGTTTTGTTTTTTTTGTTGTTTTTTTTCAATGCTCCATGTCCCTGGTTCTCTGGCTCTCCCTCTTTCAGATGAGGACCTTAAGTTTACCTTTGTTGGACTGTGCGAAAAGTCAGTGGAGCAGAAGGCAGCGGCCAAGGAGCCATCAATAATTTAAGCACATTCAGGGACAAAAAAAAAAGTCATATACTATTTGGAAACGTTCTTTTGGCTCTCTATTTTAAAAATGTGACTTTTGGGTCACCCATTACTCAGTGTTAGCAATTTATGGGTTAGCATTTGGGGTTAGGGAAGAGGATACTTGGTCAGGATTGGGGGATAGGGTAAGTTTTTAGGGTTAGATACATGTTTGGATTAGATAACCAAAAATGTTAAAGCATTATTAATAAAGGATAGGGGTGTCAGGCGATTAAAATTTTTAATCGTAATGAATCGCATGACTTCAATAGTTAACTCATGAATAATTGCAAAATTCATGTCTGTTCTAAATGGACAATGGAATATTTTTTTTCTGTTTTCATACGCTTGCTAACATAAAAGTGGAAAAAATGTTAAACTAATATATATGTGGCTGCAGCTTTTCATCATTGATACAGTAATTTCATAATAATTCATAAAATTGAGTTTAAATTAAAAAGATGTACTGTACTGTAAAAAAACAAGGTCCTTTTTCTGCCACTAGATGGCATAATTCTATTTTTAAGACATTGGCGACAGCTCAGTGCATTCTCTTTTCATATTAAGAGCTATCTAATCTTTAACATAAAGTAACTTGTGAAATTTTGCACAGTTTTAAAACTGTTAGGCATTATTATTACATTTCTTACTGCTAAAATTTCACATGGACGTGTCTGCTGCTCTGCAACTGGAATTCCCCCAGTATAGGCTTTTCAAGTAAGGTCAAGTAAATAAGTCATTAATCGTGCATTAAAACATTTTGTGATGTTAAAGGAACTTTAAATTAACTCTAATTTAACGCACTCATTTCGACATTCCTAATAAAGAATAACTGTTGCCCCCCAAAACTTGCACAAAATAAAACTTAGCTGAACCAATCATCTCAGCTATGAATGCGCACAGTATATAGGGCAACGTGATTCAATCTGACAACCATCCCTCCGCCGTGCAGGTGCCTCAGGATGACTGGGGCGCCTTCTCCCCGCTGGCGAAGGATGACGAGATCCCCTGCCGGAGGATGCGAAGCGGCAGCTACATCAAAGCCATGGCCGAGGACGAGAGCGGCGACTCGGACTGCAGCCCCAAACCCTCGCCCAAGGTGCAGGCGCGGCGGGCCAGCTACCTGAAGGCCACGCAGCCGTCGCTCACAGAGATGACCACGCTCAAGTAAGTGCCTGCTGGCTTGGTTTGCGTTCTCGAGGTCGCCATTAGACTGCAAGACTTTAAAATGGCATCGCAGGTGGACTGTCATAAAATCTACCTGAAATTGGGAGCAGGTTTGGGTTTTATTTATTATTTATTTTATTTAGTTTTTTAAATTTTATTTGTGTTTATTTTTTAATTATTTATTTATGTATTTATTTTTATATATAGATATATTTTTTTTCGGTTTTACAAATGCAGCAGGGTTGTTTCCTGAGCTCATTAATGTCACTTGTTCCACGGAGGGGCCCCCCCGTAAGGTTAAGGTGATTATTGAGTACTAGCTCCATTCAGGTCGCCTGAATGGGCATCATTGGGCCCGTCCCATACGTAATCAGCCCCACAGGGAAATCAGAACCACGTGTGGCTGGAGATAACAGTGCTGCTAGATTCTTCTTTGACCTGATTTTCCTCTCTGGCCATTCAAAGTCAGTCACGCCAGGCGCCTGATGATTTGAAGCTTGGTGTCTTATTATTGCCGTCGTCGTCTCAGTCATGCAGCACCACCTCATTGCTGTCTTCAATCAAGTCGGGAGAGCGAACAGACCGGGCGAGAAAATGGGCAATTGTTGAGAGCAAAATGGCAAATGTTGCACTGAAAACGGAAGGGGGAAAAAAAACATATTTGAAGTCGTTCTCGTAACACCTGTTTGAAGGTTGCAAAAAGAATTTAACATCAAGGATGACATTTTGTGCCATTGTTTTTTTCCACCACACAATTTTATCTATCTTGAATAAGTCAAAGATTGTTAAAAAAAAGAAAAAAAGAAAAAAGAATAGCATTACATAGTAGCATAACATAAAAATGCTCTCGCCATGCTGACGTTTAGCATCAGTCATCAAACACCATCGTACTAAGTCACTCCCAGTAGTAGCAGTAAAGGATGAGTCTTCTTTGTTTGTGTCTGCAAGACTGTTAATATACTGCCTCCTAGAGGCCAAGGCATATACACTCCTGCCCAGGTAATAACGTACACCGGTTTTCCTTGGGTCATTAAAAAACATTAAAAAGAGATTTCGTTAAAACAAAGGCCTTAAATAGCATTAAATACTTTAAAGACTTGTCCATGCTTTATAACTAGTTGTAATTTACAAAAACAAAATGGCTTCCCAATGCCAAATTTGATAAGAAAAATGTAGTGTTCCTGTTACCAACGTCCAACATGAAACACTAATGCCACCCAGTGGCAGAAAATTACTTTAGCGCCAATCTATGACTCAATGTTTCACACTGATCAAAGGACTAAATGATACAACCACATTTGTATTTGATAACCATATTTGACCACTTTAATGTTCATTAACTAGAGTTTGAAAAACTTGAAAATATAATTTACATTTAGAGCAGATATAATGTGCGATAATTTTACCATTTAGTCATGAGTTAACTATGGAAATCGTGATTAATTATGATAATTGTAATGGACAAACAACCCCCCAAAAAATTGATTTGATACCAAAATGAGTCACCAAATGTCCGGGCTGTGGGCAGGTGTTTGGAGACCACTGTAATAAAGTACTATTTTCTCTCTGTGAGATGGTACCAAGGAAAGCAAATGTACATAAGCAGGAGGCTTTATTTACCCTCTTTAAATTAAATTAACTTCAATCAAACTGATGCCTATTTTCTATATTCACACACGCACTTTCACGGAGATGAGAATCATGCTGAGCGCAGTGATTGGAGGCAGGTGAGCTCTAATGAGACACCTTTTCCTCATCCTTGATGACAGAACGTGTTGAGGCTTACTTTGCCATTGTCTTATCCTGGTTTGTTTCAGACATTGGCGATGTGTCAACCCCCCCCCCCCCCCCCCCCCTAAAAATAATATTCTTGACAATATTTTCTACGTAACCCCCTCTAGTCTGGAATAGTGGAATATGAGTTAAGCAGCAAAAGCCAGCAGTTTTTGTCAATATCAAATGGCGGCCATTTTGCCACTTTCGTCACAGTTGCTCAGGTTTCAGGTAACAACCATTCACAGCTCAGCTTCAGAAAACAGGAGGGCTGTGATTGGTCGTTGCCTCTGAGTAACTGTGACGTCATCTTCAGTCGACAGCAAGTGGCAAGATGGCCGCCCCCTGACATGGTTAAAAACGACAGGATATTGCTGCATAGATCACATTCCACAAATGTAATATTAATCAGAAGGTCATGCTTAGACTAGTGAGGTCATATGGAACATATGATTTTTTAATTCTGTCAATTAGATGATGAACATTAGCGCCTTTGTGATAAAGTACATTTGTAGTACGTTGTAGGTTGGAGATTACACAATATGTGTGTACCCCCATTTACACTTGGAATGTTATTTGAAACATTGCCTGTGCAGTTAGCAAATGTTTAATAACGCCAAATTTCTCAATGGGAAACAGGAAGAGATTGTGCTGGAACTTGAAGGCCACGTGTCACGTGTGCTTGCGTGCGAGTCTTCTCGCTGTTGTTTGAGGGAAAAAGGTTCTCCAAGGCCGCCCCGTGTAAGCCATTGCGAGCGTTCCTCAACCGCTCTCGCCGATTAGATAAGCACAAGCGTGTTGTGGATTGATGCGTATCGTTCTGCGCAAACACCATCCACACCGCTCCCATTTTTATTTTTTTTTTACCCCCTGCCGCTTCATCTCACATTGGTTCCCACCTTTCGCTTTTAACACCCAGCCTACCTCTCCCGTCCTTCCCGCTCAGGATCTCCGCGGAGCACTCGCCCAAGCTGCAGATCAGAAGTCACAGCTATCTGCGGGCGGTGAGCGAGGTTTCTATCAATAGGAGCCTGGACAGCTTGGACCCGGCGGGGCTGCTGGCCTCGCCCAAGTTCCGCTCGCGAAACGAGAGTTACATGAGAGCCATGAGTACCATCAGTCAGGTTAGTACACGCGCACGCACGCACGCACGATCCTCCTACGACATTTGGTGAAAGCAAACATACTCGAAAGCTGACATGATTTTGACAAGATGACAGCAAGGCACTACTTTTATCTAAGCAAGGCTCCTCAATTCACTTGGATATGGTTCCTTTGTGTAAATCACGCTCTTATTTAAACATGGTTCCTTGGCGCCAAGATGCTACAAGATGGCGGCAAAGCACTACTTTGGTTTAACTGAAGGACCTCCAAATTTGCATCAACAAAGTTCCTTGGCACCGAGATACCACATGATAATGGCAGAGCACTACTTTTGTTTAAAGGGATACTTTACTTATTTTGCCATTTATGGAAGTCAAATATGAATATTTTGCCTATAATTAAATTTGATATTGCCATTATTTTTCATGTACAATTAGTACCTTTAAAAACACATTTTGCAACTTGGTGTCGACTGAAAATGACATCACAATGGCTCAGGTAACCAATCACGGCTCACCTGTTTTCTAGCTTTGGTCATGTGACATTCACAAGCTGAGCTGTGATTGGTTACCTGAGCCCTTGTGATGTCATTTTCAGTCAACAGCAAGTTGCAAAATGTGTTTTTAAAGGTACTAATTGTACGTGAAAAATAATGAACGCATCAAACTAATTACAAACAAAATATGAACTTTTTGTTGCCATAATGGGCTAAATAAGTGAAGTATCCCTTGAAATGAAGCTCCTCAACTTACGTCGACATTGAATCCAATCTGCTTTATTTCAATAGCACATTTTATAAATAAGCGTTTCCAAAGTTCTGCACATAGAGTACACACTATTAAACAGTACACTATTATACACATAAAATCGAGTAAAACCAACTATAAAAAATCAATAAAATATTAAAAATTAAATACAATAAGTGAAATAAAAATACATAAAAAATAAGTCATTTAAAAACAAATTAGATTGTTAAAAATACATAAATAAATAAATAAATAAATACATGGCACAAAGATGCCACAAAATGATGGCAGAGTACTTAAAAAAAAAATACAAATTCTCCCTAGACCCAAATGAGAACTGCTGTCCTATGCTGTATCCAGTAAGGTGGTGGTGCAGGAGGGTGGGAATTTATCCGCAAGCTTTCCTGAGGCTTGAATTCACAATCAGGTCATCATCCAACAAAGTTTGAACAGGAACTAAGCCCCCTTTCCCCCAATTAGACCCTTTGTGAGTGCGAGCTGCTCTGCTGGAGCTTGGAATAGCTAATTAAACGAGAGGATGCACAGAAGACCCCTATTTTACCTCTGCATCCTCCTCGTCTTTGGAATTTGGCATGGTCAACATACAGAGATGTAAAAAAAAATGGCAGCCTTGTGGACGTTATGAATAATTCAGGATGGAATTGGATCCAAATTGTGATTAGCATATCGGCCTTGATTACACTCCAAGACAGTGATGGAGTATTGTAAAGAAGTGGTTCTCAAATGGGGGTACGAGAACCCCTGGGGGTACATGAAGGCACTCCAGGGGTTACAGGAGATTTTAAAATCTATTTAAAAAGTATATGTAAGTATATGTCATATGCCACCTAGAATCACCTGTCAATCACTTAAAAACTTTATTTAAAATTTAATTATTTCTTTTTGAGAACAGAGCTTTACTATGATCCCAAAATATGACACTTCATGTTGATAATAATCTGTATGTGCACAAATATTTATTTTAACATGAAATTATTCATTTATTCTTCTGTTTTTAGTTATATCTTTTTTTTTTTATTTCCAAATAATTCATTTATTTTATTTTATTTCATAAATGCTTTGCGCTGATTAGGGCGGTACTTGGCTGAAAAAAGTATTTCACAAATGTTGACAACCACTGTTTTAAAGTATATACTGTAAAAGTTTAATAATGAAGAGTTATTTTTGCTTTATTTTCCTCTTAAGCATCTGAAAGTGTTGTTTATAACCATTTTTAACAATTTATCATGAACTGAAATAAACTAACTTTAACTTAAATTATTATTATTTATTTTTGTTTATTTATTTTTATGTATGTATATTTGTTTATTTAATATTTATAAATTATTATTATTATATTATTAAATTAAATTAAAAATAAACTTAAAAACTAAGGAAAAACAAAGATCCTTTTTGTATCCTGCAATAAGAATCACACAAGCACATTCTCGGTGATCGGTAGCTTAGATTTCGATTTTTCCAGGCTCAGTAAATATCATCTTTTATTAACTAGATCACCAGCTTCCATGACAATATCCACTTTTATTATTGTTTGCTCATGCTGAAGATTTCATCGCGTCCTGTGGCACAAACATGCAATATCATCGTGTTATCGCTTCTTGATTATTCTTTTGTTCTTGCCGTTTGACATTCTCCCGTTTTTCGCGACCAGGTGAGCGAGGTGGAGGTGAACGGGCAGATCGAGGCTGTGTGCGAGTCGGTGTTCAGCGAGATGGAGTCGCAGGCGGTGGACGCGCTGGATCTGCCCATGCCCGGCTGCTTCCGCATGCGCAGCCACAGCTACGTGAGGGCCATCGAGAAGGGATGTTCGCAGGACGAGGAGGAGGAAGCGGCGGGGCGAGCGGGTGGAGGCGGAGGAGGAGGCGGGGCCGGCCGGAAGGGGGGGTCGCCCCCGCGCACCACCACCACCGTCAGAACCATCCAGAGCAGCACAGGTTGGTCTTCAAAGCTCTGGAGTGAGCATGTTTAATCCGTGGCGTGTTCAACATTCATGTATGTGCATAAAAGTTATGTGTATGTTGTCAGCGATGTCAGATGATGTCATCGGCAAATCTCAGATGATTGTCAGATGTGGTAATTAAAGGGTTTGTTAACTTTTGGGGATGTTTTCCAAGGACCCTCTCATACTCTAAATTCGAGATAGGCCGTTATGTTTTTTTCAGGGTTTTTTTTTTTTTTACTGATTATTAGTCGTCAAGGATGCTGATATTCGTTTTTACTGAAAGGGAAAATATTGGCATAATTTTTTTTAAATGTAATTGTATTGTTTCTTTTTTTTTTAATTAATTAAAATTAATTAGTTAATTAATAATTAGTTCCCTGATTTTTTTTTCCTCCCCTGAACACTTTTTTAAATGGATCAATTATCAATCAATTATAATTCTTCAAAATGGCCAATGCCGACATTCATAACAGCAATTTTCTGACCCTTCTTCACCGTACCACATGGAGAGAAAAAAAAAAAGATAAGTACATAAATGTCTAGATTTGTAAAAGACACGGAAAAAACATCCCTGGATTTGAATGAATTAACAAGAGAAAAGTCATGTATAAAAATGTAAACAATTTAAAAAATCAAACTTTATTCTTGTGCCACTTTTTCATTCATTTTCAAAAAAAATATGTATCTGTTATCGAGCCATGCCGCGAATAGCGAAATCCATGAGTAACTGATGTCCTTCCTAAGAAGCTTTAGAATTACCCGTAAATACCAGAAAATAGCGCCAAACCACTACTTTTTTATGCAACAAGGTTTTGGCGCCATCTTGTGGCATTTTAGGTTGTCAGCACGAATGGGAAAACAGTCAATAGGGCGTTTTTTTTCCAGTGAATAACAAAGGAAAAATAAGCAAATATGTGACATTGTAAAAAAATAGATATATATTTGCTTTTAGGTCACCGTAACACCTTTTTAAAAATAATTTTGGAGAACCACAAAATCTCTCCATTAGCCGGCACTGTGTATGTCACGTTGACATTTCTCCATTCTTCTGCAATCACAGCCTCTAGTTGTTTCATTTACTTACAACCGTGCAGCAAGTCCAGTGTTTTTGCCCAATTTTCCTCGCTTAAAAAAAAAAAAAAAACTTCAGTAAAAAATGACTTCAGTTCCCAAAACATTTTACATTTAAGAAAAGAGACTATTTCCAGTCCTGAGCTGACTGGTGAGGCCCCAATTTTTTCTGAAGGGAACAATGTGATAAGTGCATAGCCGTTTTCTTCCCCTCAGCACATATGAGCTTGTTCAAGACTCCAGTGGTCTTATTTTAGCCCTCTTGCGTCTCCTCTGGTCTGCACTGCTGCATGCATGTATGCAGTATTGATGCTGAGTAAGGCCAGCGTCCCGCTCGCCGTCGGATGAGTCACGCGGGGCATTTCCTTTTTTTTTTTCGTCTTGTTGTCATGTCGATTCTTGCGCAACTTTGACAATCGAAAGGGAGTGCTCTCCGAACCGCGCTTGATATCAATTCAGAATCAATTTGCAAACTCCTATCCGTTCGTTGCTAGCATGGCGTTAGCCGGCCAAATGTTACTGTTGCTAAGATGGCGTTAGTGGCTCTCGACTGTATTTGGGTTGAACGTATGGCTGTTTTTTTTAGACAATAACGTGTGAAAGTGAAAGATCCCTTTCAGTGAGATTGTTCTGTTAAAAGAAATCACTGTCATACTTGAGCGCAGAAGGAATTGGTCAGCCAAGAAAGTAAATGCGTCTATCAAACTGCTTAGTCAGCTTGTTTTTATTTATTGCATCACTCAAGACCTTTGAGAGATTCCGGGTTGATGATGGAAACCGCAATGTGAGGATTCCGCCCAACAGCTGTCCCAATACTTTTTGTCCATCCACATGAGGCACGTTCGTGTGCGTCGGCCATTTGACGTTCAAAGAGCAGCGATCAAAGTCCGCTTCTTTTCAACTGGGGTCATGGAAAAGGTCATCAATATTAACTCTAGCTAGCAGCTGCATGCACATGGCAAACTCAGGGAACGTTGATGTAATCTTTTCCCACATGCACATGGGTTGGATATACATAAAATATTATACATAAGAATATACTGTGGAGGCTGTGATGTTTTTTTTGTTTTTTTTTGTTTGTTTGTTTGTTTTCCCCCCCAGAAAGCTTGAATCTTCTATTCAGGAACATCATGCAAAATAAACAACAACTTGGATCGGTAATCCACACAATAAAAAAAATCAGCAGTAACAATGAAAAGTGGCAGAAAAACATATGAAAAAAAACTTTAAATAATTTAATTAGCATGTTAAGCTATATTTTTAGATTTTCATAGTGTTTTTTTTATACACCTTGTTGCAAAAATTATCTGATATACAGTATGTTATGGGCAAAAGTAATGGGACAACTGCCATGGCGTAATTACTGAAAGTTAAAAAATGTGGACAATTGAATAAACAATAGCACTATTAATATTGATATGTACAAATATTAAATTAGCATTTCAAACTGCATTTAAACTTAATAAAAAAGGCAGAAAATAGTAAATAAAATCCCTATTTTCAGTTTGTTCTCTGTGCACTTTACATGCAACTGTGAACACAATGGCAAAGAAAGAGAAAAAAAAGAAAAAAAAACATCTTATGCAACTTTTAGTTTGTTGTATGAAATTTACTATCATTTGAATACGTGGTCTTGCCTGTATTTAGGTTTACCATAACTTGGACAACAGCGCCCCTCACAGGCCTGCAGTGTAACAGTACAACTTTACTTGTCTTTTTGCACATACTGTATCATATTGACACTTGAGGCCATGAGTGGGGATTCTCAAACTTTTTATGTCCAGAGATCCCTTACAGGGTATTTTCCCCCATCCATCCATCCATCCATCCATCCATCCATCCATCCATCCATCCATCCATCCATCCACTTCCGCTTATTTTGGGGTTGGGTCATGGGAGCAGCAGCTTTAGCAGTGAAGTCATTGTTTATCAAGGGAAGAAAGGAGTCATAGTTTAGCACATTAATTTCCAACATTCAACTTCAAAAGTTGTATTATCACACAATTGAAGGCAGCCGCTTCTGAAACTTTTTACATCAAGTACTAACTGTAAAAAAATCATTTAAAAAAAAAAAAGAAGCCCAAAATGATATTTAATATTCTTGTATGCCACTGTAACATTATGCACAGTTTTAAGATTAATATAGGTCTTAAAATATAGGTATAAAAAGAATAAATTATGATTATATATTTAAAATTTCTTGTTAATAAAATTTCAATAAAAATAGTACTTGAGAGGGCGCCTGGGTTCCACTGAGAATTACCGTAATGGAACCAAATGTTTTAGTTATTGTATTAATTTTCAAAAATGTAATACTTCTATGTTTTTGTTAGTGATTAACGGCATCTTTTCCAGAATGAAAGACTTAATCTGAGAATAAAATCGTATTTTAGAACATAACATAAGACACCATGGCAAATTTGAGTTTTAAATTGTAATGTTATGACTTTATCTTGAAAAATGTCTATACGACTTTTATAACAACAAAATACAACTTGTTTTGTAGCAATTACAGCTTTTTTGTTTGTTTGTTTAAAAGGAATTAATTTTTTGAGGGCTGGGGTAAGGAGGGGGGCTATGTAGTGGAGGGAGGAGGTTGGGGGGCTTGGTTCCACGTCCCGACACACGAGCCCACACCCCCGCCACACTCCAAGACTTGTATTCCTCCCCGTTGACCGCTACTGACAGTGGCGCCGCGAAGCCGCCATGGCGTTATTCCACTGCTTCTACGGCATGTGTGACGACTGGCTTCGCTATTGTAAGTAAGAAAAAAAGACGGAGCGAGTCGCTGTGTTTTGCTTGTTTATGTGGCTGGCTGACTCTGGCTGGGTGGCGCTCGAGTGGAGCAAAGCAGGAAGCGGAGCGACGCGGCTTTCAAAGTAAAATATAGTCACGTGGACGTGAGTGCTAGCGAGTCTGCTAAACAGTTAAATAGAATTATGTGGATTAACTATTTTGATAAAAGATGTACAGTTACCTGGGTGTCATGTTTCAAAGTGTGATGACGTAGTAGGTAAACGTGTTGCACTTTTATTTTGAAAACCAACGCACGGATGTGTTACTGTAAAATTTGTCACTTAACGGATGTTGCCAACCCAGAGCCCATCCCTGTTTATTGTGCTTATTCATCCTCAAATTGGACATCATGGCTTTTAAAACAATTTAAAATACCACAAACTATAGTTACAACTTAAATAACAAGTATTCAAGTATTCCTCGTTTGAATTTTCCAACAATTATTTCTAAATAGAACACACAAAGACACAAAATCACTGTCCGTTTAACACTATTATCTATTAATAGCTGATTCCATTGCCAAAAATCCACAGATTAACCTACTTGTGCTCGGTGCGTGATAGCTGTGAATTGTTGAGCCGCCTCCAGCCGCCTGCTATTTTGGTGTTTGTGTGTGCGTGTGTTTGTGACAGGTGCCAAGTAGTGTGGTTGTGCGTCACACACTTCCTGGCTCAGCACCACATTTTGGACTTCTTACCAGAACTTTTTGACGGTAGTTCTGGAATACTTAAAAGTCTGAATCTATATATATATATATATATATATATATATATATATATATATATATATATATATATATATATATATATATATATATATATATATATATATATATATATATATATATATATGTTTAATTGACAGGAGGCGGAATGTGTTAATTTTGTCACCACTCAGTCAGTGAAACATGCCACAAGTCTGGTCTCGCAAGACTTTGACTCAAGTCTTTGGTGTCCTGCCAACATGTCGCTCTGCGGACAGACCCAAGTCGAGCAAATACCTGCAGTCATTCACATCAAACGGCATCCAGGGGCGCAGTGCGGGAATACGTCTTTGTCCGCCCCCCCCCCCCCACCCTTTGCGTCCCGCTTCCTCCTCTGACTTTAATTACAGGCCTGGATCTGGGCGGCAGCGTCTGTACATGTGAGCGGCACCTGTGTGTCATGTCAGCCCATCAAAGCCGCCCGCCTCCCGGGTGGAATTATTATTCAAAGCGAGAATTAAACAGCTCGCTTCCACTCACACCTGCTTAATGTTGTCATTCCGCTGGCTTTGATGCTTGAAGGGGACGTATGTGTATTCGTGTACTGTAGAGACATGTGGAAAGTGTGCAGCTCTTTTATATTCTTCTATTGCAATTTCCAAACCTTTGTTGAGTCAAACCACATATTTTACGTTTGAAAGCTGTCACGACGCACCACCAAACAAAAGTTTTAAAAGGTTGATACTGCACATTTAAAGAATGATGAGGTAGTCGCAATTTATTCACAAATGGACTTTATTCAGTGTGGTGTTGGCCAGTTAAATTAAACGTGACGCTATTTTTCTGCAACAAATGGATACGCATGTTAGTTGTAGCTTCTGACACATACGTTGCTGGTTGTTGTTGTTGTTTTTTTTAACTCATTCACTCCCAGCCATTTTCACTTAAAGCTCCCTTCGCTCCATGGCTGTTTTACTGGATTTTGGCTGATTTTGCAAGGCCCACTGTATATTGTGTTCTATTGCTATAAAAACATGGAACCAACCAAAAGATTAGAATCTCTTCTTTCATCAGAAAAAAAAGTTTATTTCTATCTGTTTCCGTTTTGCAGCAATTAGCATTAGGATATAACTAAGTTTCATCATTTATTCACAAACCTGTTGAAAACACTGGGGAAAAGAGCTTGTTGCAACATGGCCCCGGCTGATCTCTTATACTCTGCTGCCACCTGCTGGCCGTTTTGGTAATAACTACCATTGCTTCAAACATTCTTTTCAGTTCAGAGGCTGCATCAAAGTCTTCTGTATGCTGTAGCATTAAAAACACACAACCCCCAACAATTTTTGTCTAAATACTGTATTAATATTTACTGTGGCACGATCACTACTTCTTTTTCTCAAAAGAATATTTTCGCATGCCATCATTATACTGCCCTCTGTTGGCCAAGCAACACAAGTACAATATTGCCGCGTGCTGTTTTACAAATTAAAAAAAAAAAACAGCTTTGCAAAAATTCTTACTGGTATTCTTGAGGGGACTGGAAGAGATTAATGTCATTTACATTCTATTTTTCTGATTATATATGATGGTTTTGCTCTTCTATAGTTGCAGATTTTTTTTCTTGAGAAAAGACTTTGCTAGTTGTTTTGTGGTAGCCTTCTGTGGTGACTTTTAGGGAATTACTCCTTTAGATGTGTACTAAACGGACATTTTTCATGACAGTGGTTGAACATCTGTTGTTTGAGTCTAAAACTTTAATGTCTTATTTTCACTGTCTGTTGAATTCAATAATTTATTCAATTTATTCATTGTGCTGACATTTTATGGAGAATAGAATGGCTCTCCTCCTTGAATCATGCCGTTGCATTTTTTTTCCAAGTTTTGTTAATGGCTAGTCAGGTCTTGCGTCATCTTAGCGGACAAAAAAAAAAAAATGCAACACCTGCATTTATGTTTGCGTTTGTAGCTGTGGGCATCAAGCCCAAACTGGAAGCACGTTGAGATAAATCTTCATCCATGCTGGTGTGTGTGCGTCTCAGTAATTACTTCATCCTGTCACGGCAGTCTGAGAATGCGAGCCAGTGGGAACTTGCAGTGGCCTCAATCACAGAATCACACTCAGGATCTCTTTTGCGCCTGTTCCTGTCAGATTTATGCCCCACCCCCCACCCACCACCACCAGATCCGGTGTCCTAAATCTAATGTTGACGCTTGGTAATAATGATTTTAGGGTTTAAAGTCAATGTAGTGCTGTGACCACGAGTAAAGGCCCCATGCAATGATCGATTCTTCCACTAGATGGCAACAGAGCCTCAGCTGTGGTCACTCCACTGGCCAACCTGGTGGAAAAGCAGAGAACGTTATTTGCAAATTATGCTTGTTGATATGGCAAATTATTTCAAATATAGGAGATTAAATTGCAAGACTTGTTGCATAAATCAGCAGCACCTAAAGTAGCACTCTGCAATGTAATGTGCAATTCTAAAAAAAAAAAAAAAAAAAAAAAAAAAAAAAACACAAAACCAAAGCTGGGAGCAACTGTTCTACACAGGCCTAAATATTATTTTAATTTGATTTAATTACAAAAAAAATAAAAATATATATATATATGTATTAACTCGTCAAAAAGAGGCTTCAACCTACCTACTTAATGTAAAACAAATACAAATAAAGATTGTGTATTTAAATTAACAAAACAACGTAGCCTTACGAATGGCCTACTAGCTTAATGCTAACATATAATTGAAAACGTCATTTACATGCTATAAGTTAGCATCTTTAGCCGTGGCTTTAGAACACTTTAAGCAGTGAACTTCATTTGAACACATACAGTGGAATAACGCGTTCACAGATACATTGTTTTTTTTATATGTATATATATTCATATACAGCATACATATGTACGTATACGTACTGATAATTTAAAGTTAATCTAAAATGGTAACCAAGCACAACTGACTTTACGGTGTAGTGCGCAAACGTACATGTCAATTAAACGTTTTAAAAGTTTTACGTGGCCCGAATTGTGATTTGGGCCTCGTACGCCTCTTTGATGACAGCCATTAAGGGATAAAAGGGGGTTGATGTTTGGACGTCTTTTGACACAGGAAGCGCAACGTCACTCATTCCCGCCCTTGCTGTCTCGCTGTCAGATTGGAGGGGGAGGGAGCTGACACAAAAGAACGGCGGTTGCATTGCTTCGCAGGCTGCTTTCCGGTCAAAGAGAGAAAAAAAAATAAGGCTCAAGATGTTCTGATGGCTCGCTTATGTTTTGGAAAAGGATTTCCTTTGATGATCCTTCTCTGAAAAAGCCCCCTGACGGACGCACAACATTTACAGGCCGATTACAACACAATAAGAAAATCTTAATTAGCAAAGTGGACGCTAGCAGCACATTCGAATCATAACATCGAGTCAGCATGGTCGTACGAAGCCAAGAAACAAAACATGCATCCTATTTTTAAGCTCGTGAAATCTGTACATGACATGAAACCGAATCCTTGACTCCGAGTCGTCCAACTTTTTTTTTTGACTTTGTTCTGGTGACAAAGCGGCCTCTCCGTCCGACTCGGCGGCCTGCGGTGGCTGATCTGGAGTCAGTCCTTGAGCGGTATATAAGTGGGTGGTTTGGAGCCGTTGCAGTGTGGGAGGGCTGGCAAATTAAAGACCTCTCTTGTGAAAGTCTCAGACTTCGGTTACAGTAGTGTGCGTGTGTGAGAGCCCAGCCCTCTTTTTTTTTTCCTCTCTTTTTGAACCCATCATTAAAAATAAGCCACAGTTCACCCTGATGCACACTGAGAGAATGCATCTCCGTTTTTTCTTCCTCCTCCCTCTTTGCTGCTTCACTAACCAAGCAAAAAAAAAAGGGGGGGGGGGGATTTTGTGTCTGTGTATGTGTGGGAGGGAGTTTTTAAGACCCCCTCCTCCCTGTGTAAGGAGAAAGAGATGAATGGGCAAAGGAATGCGGGAGACAAACGAGCGCTCTCGGCAGGAGAGTGGGAATGTCGGTGAGGGCATTGCCCCCCCCACTCTCACCCCACTCCCCCACCCTGTGCAAAAAGAGGGTGCGAAAAGTCACACCTGAGAGAGGCCGACGTCCCCTATCCTGTGAGCAGGATGTATATAAGCACTAAAGACGGTACAGGCGGCCCCCTTCCCTGCTAACTTTTCAACTTTCCAAGCCCGCACAACCCCCCACCCTTTTGGTTACCTCCCCCAAGGCTGGTCGACACACAGAGAGCCTTCTGACGTTCCAGGCCCAGATGGGTTATTTTTTATTTTTTATTTTTTTTAAGAGTGCCTCTGGCTGTGGATTAAGACCCCACCATTGCAGTGTCTCCTTTCCACAACCCCCCCACCCCTAACACCATGTGCAAGTGGTCAAGACAAAGAATGTCTAAAAAGGATGAAGGGGGTGCAAGTTGAGGCTGATGTTTAACAGCATTCCTCAATGAGTGCCTGTAATAAAATCAAAAGTCTTCCTGTTACCTTTTGGGGATTTTTTTCTTTTTCTTTTTTGGTAGAATTCCATTTTAATCACGAGAGTGGTCTTTAGTCGAAACGGGGGGTGGAGACGTGAACTTTTGACCACATGCTGCTGCTTTTAAATGGAAATAACAGGCCGTCCCTCATGTGACGCTCCGGCCCCAACTAGCAATTTGCACTTAAAGGTCCAGCAACTCCACCATTGTGTGACCGCTAGCCTGTACAACAACATCCGAAAAATACAGGTAGTCTTTTTAGTGAGAACGTGAGATAATGTGGTTGCATAAGTGTGCACACCCGCTTGCAAATGGTGGCTTTATTCAAAATAAACCAATCCCATTTGAATTCTTGATAAATGCCATTTAAAGATCTTTTGATTAACTACAATTATAATGTTGTTGTTCTTGTAGGCTTTTCAGTCAGATTTGTTCAGACCATTAAGAGATAGGACATGTGCTTTTAATTATGGCCACCTTTGGGCATATTTTTTTAAATGCCTTTTTACCCCTGGAAAAAAAAAAAGTGAAGTAAAAAATGTCAAGTTAAATTAAACTAACTTGAAACAATTAAAATGACTTTTTGTAGTGTTGATTTTTTTAAACAATTAGTAGTACTATAAGAATGGCTTTTTTTTTTTAATCAAAAATAACATTTGACATTATACAGGACTGTCTCAGAAAATTGGAATATTGTGATTAAGTTCTTTATTTTCTGTAATGCAATTAAATAAGGAAAAATGCCATACATACGGGATTCATTACAAATCAACTGAAATATTGCAAGCCTTTTATTGTTTTAATATTGCTGATTATGGCTCTTTTTTTTTGTTTACTTGGTCTGAGGAAATATTCTAATATTTTTGAGATAGGATATTTGAGTTTTCTTAAGCTGTAAAGCCATAATCAGCAATATTAAAATAATAAAAGGCTTGTAATATTTCAGTTGATTTGTAATAAATCCAGAATGTATAGCATTTTTGCTTATTTAATTGCATTACAGAAAATAAAGGATTATCACAATATTCTAATTTTCTGAGACAGTCCTGTATGCTGCATTGCCTCTAAATTTTATGGTTTAGTTTTGTTTTTTTCTGATAAATATTTTAAGATTTTTTTGGTATATTAAAACATTTAAATCGATTGATTTTTTTCTATTTATTTTATTTTATTTTATTTTAGTTTTTTTTTTCAGATTAATAAAACTATCACAAAATTTGGAGACATATTTTTCATCATTCACAAATTTTGTTATATTTTTCTGGAAGAAATATTTCAGGATTTTTGTGCTTAATTTTTTTTTTCAATATTAGAATTTTCAAATTATGCATTGTTATTTTGAAAAGTATACGTTCATTTAACTAAAATCACTTTTTCCTTTTCACAAGTTACTTAATTTTTTCCAGACTTTTTTTTTTCCCCAATATTTTTTTAACAAGATTTTCGCATTGATAAAATACTCAGTTAATATATCGGTCACACAACCATGACTTTTTTTTGGAGGAGTGGGGGGTTCTGATTTCTAAAAATCACCAGTCTTTCCACCACCAAAATCATCAATTTGATCTTTCTCCCATTTTTATCCTTCTCTATCAAACTGTCAACATCTTTTGAGTTGTCTTTTCAAAAGCAATTTGTCATCATGCCTGCTTTTGACTTCAAGGCCTTTAACTGCAGTTTGCAGTGTTCTATCAGCGTGCGTCAACATGCGTGTTGGTAATTTTAGCCCCGATGGTTTTGTAAGCCACCCTTATTGTCCACTTGCACGTCCTCCTCATTCGTGAAGGCCCAGTCAGCGCTGAGTCACGCATCCAGTTTCTCTTTACTCGATTCCCCTTCCGGTTGCTGCGGCGTCATTGCCAAAAGTTGTAAGGCCGCCGTCGGGTGACAAGCGATGTGTCAGGAGCGGGACGGGCGCTCGGGAGCGACGGCTTTAAGCGGGAAAGCATGCGTGAGATGCGTGGGCGCGACGGGCTTTAGCCGGCGCTCGGGTTTCTGCACCACAAAGCAGCTGGAATGCGCAAGGACACCGAAGGGGCTGGAAAAGTTCATCCGCCTCCATTTTCCTCCACCTCCTGCTTATCTCGGTCGAGTGTCGAGTGAGCGCTGTCTCTTTCAGCCCCCCCTGCGGGCACCGCGGAACAAAAGACGAATGTGTCCCTTCATGTGCTTGTGGACGTGTTATGGTTTCAAGAAGTCAGGGGGACGAATGCGGAAATTGCCTGGAGAGATTGTTCACTGCAAAAACTGAAATCTCAAGTTAGATATCATTTCTTAAATTTGCTTATTTTGCTTTGACAAGTTATTCAAATGAAATTCTCAAACAAGATCATTCGGATAATTTTAAGATACTTATTTGATCAAGCATTTTTTGGCATCGAGCGTTAACAGCCAGTTTTAAGTACTTTGAGGCTTAAAACACACATTTTCCACATTTTAAGGTGAATAACCAACAATTACAGGCCCTGAATTGGGGTTTCATAAGTTGAATTTTCTTATATTAAGAATTTGCAGTAATAAGATAAATGGAGAAAATACAAGTGTGAAAACAATCAGACAAAAGTGCAGTATTAGCTATTTATTGTAAGCATTTTTTTTCTCTTAAAAATCATTAGTTCAAGTGCTGTTCCAGTTTCAAGTTATATTTCTTAAGCTCATTTTTCCTCTTTCCAGTAAATGCACTCCTAGATCAGTGGTCTGGTGTCTACTGTGGGTTCAAGCACTGGATGGGCCCGGTTCCCTCCGTGCTTGACATCAGGCTAAGTTGGCCAAATATAAACGAATTCTTGTGTATTTTAAGAAAATAGCTCTATATATTACAGCTTGAAAAAATTACTTGTTTTTAGTCTAAAAACAATATTTTCAAGACCGCTATAGTCGATATGTACGACGACGTATTAGGGCCACGTACAATTATTCGTATTTTTTTTCAAGGGGCGGGGGCAATATGACGAGAAAAAAAAAAGGCAAATTTGCCACTTTATAAACTGGCAACTAGGACATTGTTAATCTCTGATAAAGCAATTAATATCTCCTTGTTTGAAAACCCGACCGAAAAGTACATTTTAAGGGAGCGCTTCCTGTGACGACTCAGCAGAGTCGATGAACAACAGATCCCAAAAATGCAGGCTCAGAGCAGGAAAACAATCTCGATTTATTCTTTTTGATAGACCGATTGCACAAAGCTTGCTCGCAGGCAAGTAGGCGAAATTTACAGAGGTGTCCCTGCACACAGGCGAGGAACACGGAAGTAACAAAAGGCACTTGCAAAAGGCAAGGAGGAATTGGGAAACACAAATCTCCTGCAAAAGGCAGGGAACACGAATGTAACAAAAAGCGCTTGCAACTGCAAGGAAAACTAACATAACCAAAATCGCTTGCAAACGGCAAGGAGAACTAACGTAACAAAAAACACTTGCTAACAGCAAGGACAAGAAAAACATAACTCACTTGCAACCGGCAAGGACGACACGAAATGTACACGGTATCAATCAACACGAGTATATCAAACAAAAGGCGACGCGGAAACACACACGTGAATACAAGTAAACTAAAGACGACGGCAGATTCAAAAAACTTTTACCAACAGGGAAACGCGGAGAACACTTGGACACGGAGGTGAGCAAATAATAATCCGACAGCTGTCAGTGCTGTTCGGAGTCCTTTTAAAGCCTTGATTACCAACGCGTTGCAGGTGCGACGCTGGGGAACGCCCCCCTCGTTACAGGCACTGAAAGAGACAAGCACAACAGGGCTGAGAACCGAACCATGACAGTACCCCCCCCTTAACGGACGCCCCTTGGCGGACCACCTGGTTTCTCTGGGTGTGCTGTATGAAAGGTGGTCAATAATGACGGGTCCAGGATCCAGGAGCGGGGGACCCACTGCCGCTCTTCAGGTCCGTAGCCCTCCCAGTCGACCAGGTACTGGAAGCCCCGGCCCCTGCACCTTGAGTCCAAAATCTCTTTCACAGTGTAGACAGGGTCCCCGTCGACCAATCGGGGAGGAGGCGGAGCTGGTGCAGGTGGATTCAACGGACTAGGAGTCTCTGGCTTGAGGAGGGAAACGTGGAACACTGGATGCACCTTGAGTGAGGGTGGAAGACGGAGCTTTACAGTCACTGGATTGATGACGGTAAGAATCTCGAAGGGACCGATGTAGCGCGGACCCAATTTCTTGGAGCACCCCGCCAGGCGCATGTCCCGGGACGAGAGCCAGACCTTGTCCCCGGGCCGGTAAGTGGGTTCCGGACGCCGCCGCCGATCCGCAATCTCTTTGTTACGGGCTGCTGAGCGGGATAGCGCCGCTCGGGTCTCCCGCCATACCTTGTGGGCCCGCCGTAGGTGGTGCTGAACGGTGGGTAGTTCGATGGAACTCTCCTGAGACGGGAACAGGGGTGGCTGATAGCCGTATGCCGCCCTAAAGGGTGAGTGTCCCGTCGCCGATGATGGCAGAGTGTTCGTGGCGTACTCGATCCAGGAGAGGTGCGAAGACCAGGATTCAGGGTTGTGTAGGCAAACACATCGGAGGGCAGCCTCGAGGTCCTGGTTGGCCCTCTCTGTCTGGCCGTTGGTCTGGGGATGATACCCAGACGACAAACTGGCTGTGGCGCCCAACAGCTTGCAGAACTTCTTCCAGACCTGGGAGATGAATTGTGGTCCACGGTCGGACACCAAGTCCACCGGGATGCCGTGGAGCCTGAATACATGACGGACGAGGAGTTGTGCAGTCTCCCAGGATGACGGCAGTTTGGAGAGGGCAACAAAGTGAGACAGCTTGGAGAACCGGTCGACCACGGTCATGATAACCGTGTTTCCTCTTGACTTAGGAAGGCCGGTGATGAAGTCCAGGGAGACGTGCGACCACGGCCGCGACGGAATGGGTAGCGGCCTTAATAAGCCCATCGGCGGCTGGTGGGAGGCTTTCCCACACGCACAAGCTGTACATGCCTTGATGAATTCAGTAGTGTCTTTCTTCATGTCTGGCCACCAGAATCGCTGGCCGATTAGGGCTAGGGTCCTGTTAATCCCTGGATGACAGGCAACTCGAGAGGTATGCCCCCACCGTAGGACCTCGGCACGCAATTGATTGGGAACAAAGAGTCTCTCGGTCGGGCATTCCGGAGGAATGGCAATTCCTTCCAGCGCGTCCATGACCCTCTTCTCGACCTCCCAACGTACCGCACCCAAGAAACAACGTTCAGGTAAGACCGGTTCCGTCCCGGTCTCAGGAGTGGCAGCATCGTGCATCCGGGACAAGGCATCTGGTTTCTGGTTCCGGGATCCCTGGCGGTAGTCCACGACAAAGTTGAACCTGGTGAACAGCAATGCCCATCGCGCTTGTCGAGAGTTGAGTCTTTTGGCGGACCGAAGGTACGCCAGGTTCTTGTGGTCCGTCAAAACCTTGAACGGCTCCTTGGCGCCCTCCAGCCAGTGTCGCCATTCTTGCAGCGCCAAGACAATCGCCAGCAGTTCCCGATTCCCGACGTCGTAGTTGGCCTCTGCGGGGCTTAGTCGCCGGGAGAAGAAGGCGCAGGGATGGAGCTTCCCGTCTTCTGGCGACCGCTGGGACAGGACCGCCCCCACTCCTGAATCCGATGCGTCAACCTCGACCACAAAAGGCAAATCCGTATTAGAGTGGATGAGTACTGGTGGGTTTACAAACTGCTGTTTTAGTTTCAAAAATGCATTTTCGGCACCAGGTGACCACTTAAAAGGAACCTTGCTCGACGTCAGTTTCGTAAGGGGGGCTGCCCGTGAACTATAATCCTTAATAAAGCGACGATAGAAATTGGCGAATCCCAAAAATCGTTGTAGCTGTTTACGACTTTTGGGACTCGGCCACTCAACCACGGCCTGAGTCTTTACTGGATCTGCTCGTAATTGCCCTCCCTCAATAATAAAACCAAGGAATTGCACCGACTTAGCGTGGAATTCGCACTTCTCCGCCTTAACATAGAGTCGGTTCTCTAAGAGACGCTGGAGAACCAGGCGGACATGTTGCCTGTGCTCGTGCTCATCGCGGGAGAAGATTAGGATGTCGTCTAAATAAACAAAACAAAAGATATTCAGCATATCCCTGAGTACATCATTAATCAGACATTGAAACACTGCAGGGGCGTTAGTCAGACCAAAAGGCATTACACAGTACTCAAAATGTCCGAGTGGTGTCTTAAAGGCAGTCTTCCACTCGTCCCCTTCCCGTATCCTCACCAGATGATAGGCGCTTCGTAGGTCTAACTTAGTAAAAATTCTTGCGGACTGTAACGGGGCGAATGCTGAGTCTAACAGGGGGAGCGGATATTTATTTTTCACGGTAATATCATTCAAGCCGCGATAGTCGACGCATGGACGGAGAGTTTTATCCTTCTTCTCGATGAAGAAAAACCCGGCCCCTACGGGAGATTTTGACGGGCGTATCTGTCCAGTCGCGAGCGAAGTCGTAATATACTCCCGTAAAGCGTCCTGTTCTGGCTGGGACACCTGATAAAGGCGTGAACCCGGCAACGGTGCATTTGGGATCAACTCAATCGCACAATCATAAGGCCTATGGGGCGGCAATGCCTGCGCGCAATCTATGCTAAAAACCTTACTTAGGTCATGGTATTCCTCGGGGACATGATCAAGACAAACGGGTTCTGGAGCTACGCTAACCGGTACAGTGGTAGCCCCTCCTGCCGACTTCAGACAATGGGCATGGCAGAAGGGACTCCAGTTCTCTAAGGCCGGCTTCTCCCAGTCAATATCGGGATTATGCGTCTTAAGCCACGGCAACCCCAACACTAGGGGGGCAGAACGGGACGGCATAACAAAAAACCTCCGTCTCTCCACGTGATTTCCTGAAAGTCTCAAGATCAGGGGACCGGTGGAATGTCGAACCTCCGCCAGCAGACGTCCGTTGAGGTCGAAAACCTCCTTGACCTCCTCTAACGTTTCCAGCGGGCTTCCTAACGCTTCCACGACACACGGGTCTACGCAACAATCATCTGCACCCGAATCAATAAACGCGATTATCTTAAGACTCACCCCGTACCCTGACAGCTCTCCCGACAATTCTAGCCGTTTATTGCTAAGAATCGACCTCGACGATGGGCTTGGTTCGGTTCCCCCCGGTTCGTGCTTACCCTGATGTGCGTCCATTCCAGACCCCTGGGTCTCGTCGGCTCGGCCTCCCAGTCGAGTCAGGCGTGGAGGTCTTGCTGGACACGAAGCAACCCGATGCCCAGGTTGACCGCAGTAGAGACAGGCTCCGGCGAGCCACCGGCGACGACGCTCCTCGGGGTGCAGGCGTCCACCTCCAATTTGCATGGGCTCCCCTCCGTTGGCTGGAGGTCCCGGAAGGGTATGCGTTTCCGCGACGTCGACGAGAGTGAGTCCGGACATGTTGTTGACTGCCGCTCCCTGTCGCTCAACAGCACGCTCCCGGCACCGTTCTCGTAACCGGTTATCCAAACGTATGGTAAGTTCAATAAGTCCCTCAAGAGACCTCGTGTTGTCGCGGACTGCCAGTTCATCCTTAAGTCCAGTGTTCAGTCCCCGACGGAAGATACTACGCAACGCACAGTCATCAAAACCGCTCTCGGCAGCCAAAATACGAAATTCGATGGAGTAATCCGCGACCGATCTTTCTCCCTGTACTAAATCTAACAACCGACCTCCGGCCTCTTTCCCCTTGACTGGATGATCAAACACGCGTTGAAACTCAACAACAAAATTGGGGAAAGAAGACCGAAGGTCTGGTCGTGCGTTGCTCACCACCATCGCCCACGTAGCGGCTTGACCAGACAGGAGGCTCATAATGAACGCCACTTTGGACTGATCACGAGCGTATGTAAATGGTTGCTGGTCGAAAATGAGAGAACACTGGTGCAAAAACTGACCGCAACCTCCGGGCTGTCCTTCGTAGCGTGACGGGTGGGGCAAAACGGGTTCAGGGAGCGCCGACGTGGCAGTGTCTGAACGCGACAGTTCCGGGTTTGGCACTTCGCGAGAACCGAGCTGCACGAGCCTAGCAAACATTTCCTCACACTGGTGAGCTAGCCTGTCCACGACCTCTTGTAGACCGGCTAATACAGTTTCGGTTTGCCCAACCCGTTGCCCCTGGCTGGCCAACGCCCTTCTCACCTTCTCTGAGTCTGCGGGATCCATGGTCGGATTATTCTGTGACGACTCAGCAGAGTCGATGAACAACAGATCCCAAAAATGCAGGCTCAGAGCAGGAAAACAATCTCGATTTATTCTTTTTGATAGACCGATTGCACAAAGCTTGCTCGCAGGCAAGTAGGCGAAATTTACAGAGGTGTCCCTGCACACAGGCGAGGAACACGGAAGTAACAAAAGGCACTTGCAAAAGGCAAGGAGGAATTGGGAAACACAAATCTCCTGCAAAAGGCAGGGAACACGAATGTAACAAAAAGCGCTTGCAACTGCAAGGAAAACTAACATAACCAAAATCGCTTGCAAACGGCAAGGAGAACTAACGTAACAAAAAACACTTGCTAACAGCAAGGACAAGAAAAACATAACTCACTTGCAACCGGCAAGGACGACACGAAATGTACACGGTATCAATCAACACGAGTATATCAAACAAAAGGCGACGCGGAAACACACACGTGAATACAAGTAAACTAAAGACGACGGCAGATTCAAAAAACTTTTACCAACAGGGAAACGCGGAGAACACTTGGACACGGAGGTGAGCAAATAATAATCCGACAGCTGTCAGTGCTGTTCGGAGTCCTTTTAAAGCCTTGATTACCAACGCGTTGCAGGTGCGACGCTGGGGAACGCCCCCCTCGTTACAGGCACTGAAAGAGACAAGCACAACAGGGCTGAGAACCGAACCATGACACTTCCTCCGTAGACATTTTGCAAACAGTGACTTGTGTAGCGTGACATATGCATTTCCTTTTTTTTTTTATTTCACTGATATTAAAATGAACTTCCCAAATTCATATTTATCTAATTCAGAACATATTGGCAAATATTCGCATTCCCAAAACTTCCACAACTGAGATCAGGTATCCACTGTTGACACTAGCCGGGCATCCCTCGTTGCAATTAACACGTGTGCCATCCCTATACTTAACTGTTACAGTACATCTACAAGTTGCAGCAGTTTTAAGAGCAGCGTGTTTTTACAAGTGGCACCGTTTCCTTCAACGGGCCGTCCCACATGCTAAATATAGTGCCATAAAAGCTGGTCTACACACACATACAGCAGGCTATTGTGTCTGATGGAGCGCAGGCATCTGGAGTGTACAAACCCCCCTTGGCCGGCTGGCCGACCTCGAGTAGCATGTGGCTGAGAGCCCAAGGCCGACGTCAGGTGACTCACTGCACAGACAGAAAGTTATTTAGCATACAAGATGGCACAGTTTAGAAGATCAGTTCTGCTTTCCTTATAAAAAAAAAAAATGCATAAAATGAGATGCTGGAACGGATTAATGACATGTCAATTCATTTCAATGGGGAAAGGTGATTTGAGATGGAAAAATAGGCCTTCAAAAGTCAGACAAAAACCTGGATCAAAGCGTCGCACATGATGTCGGCAAACCTGACGCGACTTCCGAGTTTTTGTTGCGAGTCACCAAGACATTGAGCCCACAATGCCTCTGGCCTGCATTGTGGCCGTGTAATGTCACACGCTGTGAACCGCCCAGCTCAGGACAGTGTCCCAGAAAAAAAAAAAAAAGCCTTTGACAAACCTGTCGGTGGACTTTTTGAGTGTTTTTTATGCCAGACAAAAAAGCAGCAAGGCTTGGAAACGGCGACAACATGCGCGTTTCTCTCGCGATGGCTTTTGTGCGTTTGTTTTTGAACGGCGGGGGCCTATTATTCCCTCCGTGATGGCTGGCAGGCTGCCGTTGAGGTGTCGCCCGGCTGCAGCTGCAGTGCGGGCTCGTCAAGGTAAACAAAACGGCCGACAGAAGCTAACCCCCCGCCACCCCTTTCCCGCCCTTCTGGAGTGACGCCATGTTGCCGCCTGTCGCCATGGCGACGCTATCACAAAAGCCGTCCAGCTGGCCCTGGCTGTGTTTACGTGCGGCCCGAAAGGCACGGACAAATGGATGTGTTTGTGTGACACGGGCAAATGGTGGACCCTCAGCCCAAACATGGTGCAGCTGGGCTGTCAACGACCGCCTCCTCCTCCCCTCCCCACCCTCGCCATCCCACTTCTATTTGTTTGGATGGGCTGGATTTTCCCTCGCTCCCCACGTGAGGGAGCTCGCCCCTGCTCCATCTGCTTGTATTTTTTTTTTCAAATGGCCTATCACAAAACTGCACCAGCATGAACACCTCTGCACCGACACACTCGGTTGAGCCGCAAAGAAGAGGAAGTCTATTTTGGTGATGAGGGCTGCAGAAATGAGCCGTCTCAGGGGGAGGGCGGAGGTTTTCTTTGATAGGTCGGTAGTGGATGCGAGGGGGAGTTCGCGCCGACGTGTCGGCCTTTGAAGCGAGGAGACTTGTCATTCACAAAATCCACGGTGCTCGCAGTCGAGATGAGATTCCACAAGTTTCCTTTCAGTGGCGGATAAGGGGTACCATACCACTTCTTGGCTGAAGTTATTACGAACAACCATTGAGATCATTGCTGACTGAAAACAGATGTTTAAAACAGCATTATGTGGGAACTGGGAAAAATTGGGGGAACCTTCCCTAAGGTTAGGTTGTTCGGAATTCATTACCCTATTCTCAAAAGCTAACACCTGAGTTTATCCTATCCACAACCATAAACCCAAATTTACCCTAAACCTAAACCTACTCAACACTGACCCCTAACCCCAACCCATAGGCTTTTTATAGCTTATGATAGGACACATTGTTTTTCACACTGTTTCACTGACGAAATAGGAGCCATAAGCAAAGCATGTTTGGCTATACTATGTTATTGCTTTGAAGCTAACATAACGTTATCATTTCTGTCGCCTGTGATGAATGGGAGGCTGGCGCTTGGGCCTGCAGTGTAAATTCGCAGTCACATCAGTAGTGCAAACGCACTTCATGTGGTTTTGCTGATGTGTTTGTAGTATCTGGTTTATGCGTGCGTGGGCAGGCTCTCTTGACTCCAGGCCTGCGAAGGTCGGCGAGCGTATCAGCGGCAGGAAGTCTGTGGTCTCCATTGATGTGGCGGGGGCCGCGTCAACGCCGTGCCTTTCTATCTCGCTAGCTCTCGTTCTCCCTGGCCCGTGTTTACTTAACCTGTCTGGGCTTTCCAAACAGCTGTCATCCTCTGGAGCGTCTGGCTTGGCCACTGACAGCTTCTCCCGCTTTGTTATCTGAGTGACTTTTAGACGACTTGAGGGGATAGAAGCCCCCGAAAGTGTCTGACATTTTATCCTTTGAACCTGCGCGGCGGCTTGGGGGAACAGGACCTCGCCCTGCCCCTCTCCCTTGTGGACGTGTACCCGGTTGACCTTTTGCCCAGATGAAGCCTGCAGCGTCCACCATTAGGGATGTAACGATATCCAAACATCATGATACGATATGAAGGTCCCGATACGATAATTATCACAATATTGTGGGGCCTTTGGCGATATTTAAAAAAAGATCACAATATTGTATAAAAAGAGAGCTCAGCTCACACAAAAAAAAAAAAAGCACAATACTGTGCTTTCATACATAACAGCAATGCATATAAACCACCTACAATCTCTAATAACAATATTGAGGCACTTTCTTGCTAATGCAAGCATACATTGATCGTTTCACAAGCAAATTAGGTTCCCCTTTATCTGACAATTAACATAATTTTAAACATAGAAGGCCAAAACATCCCTAATGAAAACTAAATTGTACTAATAAACTAGCCACTAGAGGGTGCTAGAACTGCACAAATGGAAATCAACCTGACTTTTTTTAGCAGGTGTGTTCTTTTTAAATATTGTGAACATGACGACGACGATATTGTGGCAGTTTTAATATCACGATATCATGATATTGCCCTTAACGTGACATCCCTATCCGCCATATTCCCCCCGGCAGCTGGGAAAAGTCAAGACGCCCGTGCTGATTTGTAGCATGAGATGACCCCTGATTCAACATTCAGTCAATGTGAAGTAAGCAGTCTGACGTAACGCAAACTACACAGTGACTGAGGGCTTAATTTCAACATAACGCCTACAAAAGATTATCCTAGATTAGTTATTATTAATTATTAATAATTGCTAAGCCTAACTCTGAAATGTAACTTCTATACACTCACTCCCAATCAAATAAATAAATAAATACAATGTTTTAAAATGAAACACAACAATTAAATTTCTAGAGTGAAAACAGAAATTGCCATGTTAGCTTCTCATGCTAACAAGCTAAACAATCAACTCCCCTTCTGCACTTGTGTACTTAAATGCTCGGATTAAACGTCATAGTCGAGGAAAAGCGTGCGTCCAAATCACATGCAGCTGTACGGAAAAACACAGGAAGTCCACCGTCTCTCATCTGCTCTGCGGCTCACGATGTGCGTTTTTATTTTCAGAGCGCTGATGTCACCCCGCCCTGCGCCGTATAGCCGCCGCGCCATTCATCCTCCCCGTTTGAAGATCCTCGAGCTGGCTCGGATGTCGGTGCAGGCGCATGCGGCGAGGGTGAGGATGATGTCAGCCTCTCGGTTGACCTCTTGAGGGAGCGCGGGGCCTCGGTGGAGCCTCTAATGGTTTTAGGCAAGGGTGTGGTTGAGTGGCACGGTAGCAGTAGTGGCTTGTTTACATCCTTTTGGAGGTTGTATTTTGTTTTTATGGGTTTTAACTCTATACGGTGGACTCATTTATAAGATAGGCTTACATGAAAATAAAGGCACATGAGCCATGATTATGAACCACAGGTTATCAACTTCAGTTCGAGATGTCAACTAAACACTTGCCGTCTTTTACGCGTCCACTATGACAACAACATTTGACCAAACATGAAATATCACCTTAACTAAATGTCGTATATGAAGGCATTCAATGTCAAGAGTATGTTGGCATGTTTTTGTACAGGTTTGACCAGTGTGAATCTGAGAAGCTCCATTGTAATGCTGATTGTAACTCAAGAGCAACTTTCATTGTGACACACTTGAAGTGTTGAGTCGAGAGCTTTGTACAGTCAGCGTATGGATGGAGGGCTTAGCCATGTAGATCAGTGGGTCAAGAGGCTGACGCGATAATCCTGTTACTGCACTGACATTTCTCAAAAAACGGCCCTAATCTGCTGCTCAGTTTGACTTTGAGTGTCCTGAAATTCACTGCGTGGTCAAAAAAAGGCACTACAATTCCCACAATGCAACACTACTTTTTGTGTCATGCCTTGTTTTAAACCTCCATCGCCTTGAAAAATAATGGTTAAAATATATTCAAAATGTATTTGCTTTTACAAGCGTTTTGAATAAATTTTGAAAAAATAATTAGAACAGTATTGAACCAATTTAGGATTTTTTATTATAAGGTTGGAGTTTTTTTTCTTTTAACACAGTAAATGTTTAATTTGAACTTATCAAATACATTAAGAAAAAGGGTATGTCTGTTTACCCGCGACCCTTGTGAGGAATAAGCGGTCAAGAAAATGGATGGATGGATGTAAGTTATTTTTAAATTACTAAACACATTTACAAGTATTTTTGTAAATCCTTTATACCATTAAATATGTGATTTTTAAAAACAAAAAAAAATTAAATTGTAAAGAAAATATTGAACACATTAATATATTTTATTTTCCAATATTTAAGGTGTAAATAATTACAAATGATATAAACACGTCAAAACACTTGATAATTATTTATTCAAAAGGTTTCATTTTAAATTAATTAAAAATTTGTATACATTCTACATTTTCCCCAAAAAATAATTTAAAATTAAATTGTTAATATTGAATCCTTTTATAAAAATACGGTAGTCATACAGTTGAATTTTAAAAATGCATTTAATACATTTATTATAGTTATTTTATTTATTTATTTATTTATTTATTTTACATTTTCCAACTATTTAATTTTAAATCAAAACAATTATTCAACACACACAAAAATTGTGTTATACGGTTGGTATTTTTTTCTCTCCCAAAAATGTATTTTATATTAATTTAAAAAATATGGAACACATTTTGGGGGGAATAAACATTAAAAAACAAAAAACATTTCAACGTTTTCAATTAGGCTGTTATCACATCAGATGAGCTGTTTTACGGTATTATTATTGTTTATAATAAACTCCTCATTCTTCTTCTGTATCTTCACCGCAGTGTCGTCATGCATCACCACCTACAAGAAGACCCCGCCGCCCGTCCCCCCGCGGACCACCCCGTCCAAGCCCTTCATATCTATTACCGCGCAGAGCAGCACCGAGTCGGCCCAGGACGCCTACATGGACGGCGGCTCGGGCCCGCGCAAGGGCATCAGCTCGCAACCGGGCCTGTCCAACTCCACCGAGAGCATCGACAGCATGAAGGCCCTGACGGCGGCCATCGAGGCGGCCAACGCTCAGGTGCACGGCCCGGCCAGCCAGCACGTCACCAACAGCACCAGCACGGTCACCGTCGCGTCCGCCGCCGTCGCCACCGACAGCAAGGCGCAGAAGGAAGCGCTACGCAAGTGCCTCTCCATCGGGATCCAGGTCGGTGTCAAGTGAGCGTTAAAGTTCCCGGATGATGCTTAAAGGCGTTTCAAGAAAGTTAGGAGTTGGAATTACATTTGCTAGCCTAATGCTAACATGCTAATCATTGTATTTACATCTCGGCATTTAAGATTTTGTTGTTCTCCATAATTTAATGTTATGAACCTTTTTGACCAATCAGAGACCAGCATTCCAGTGGAAAAGTGTCAATAGAATGCGTCAAAGCTCGGGCAAAGCAAGAGCGCTACTGTTGACATAGCTGACCACCCGCCTGCACAAACATGTCGCCAGATTTCCACCGTCGTGCTCGACATGTTGATTGACAGCTGCTCTGTTGCCGACAGGTGGAGCCGGAGGAGGAGGGGCCGACGGAGGAGCAGTCCAAGTTCCACTCCATAGGAATTCAGGTGGAAGATGAGCGCTGGTGAGTGAAAAGGGCAACAATGGATGCAGAAAAGTGAAACCCGAGCCGCTTGTGTGTGCATGTTGACTTACTCAGTCAATTTGACCCATCATACAAAGTGTCTGACTACAAAAAAAAATCTAAATCTTAACTTCATTATTCACCATTTCATTCGTTGTTTTTTGTATCACTAAACTTATTACTTTCAAAATATTTTGCAGTGGGTCAATTTGACCCGCTACATAACAGGATGGCTAGGGACTGAGTCAAGAGCTTTGTAGCGTTTCAGTACTAACAATTTGCGGAACCAAATTAAGCTTTGGGATATATTTAAACCACTTGTATCATCCTTTTTTTTCCGGCATTTGTGTTCCTGGGTCAATTTGACACGTCATCCAAAAAAAAAGTCTATGAAACAGGAAAACTATTTCCAAAAACATGTACTTAAGAATAATTGCAGTTTCTACTTTATAAAGCTACACATCTTTCGATGGGTCAGTTTGACCCGCTGCAACATAAGAAGGTTAAGTAAAATTGTTTTGTGTTGTTTTTCTCCCATTGCACACCTGATGATCCGTCACGTCACGATAATGTCCTGCAGCACTGTAGTTCGCAATTCTAACAGGAAGAGAAGCTAGCAAAACAGAGAGGGGTTTGTTGTGTCCAGTGTGCAGCAGCTGTCTCAGCTCACTGATGGTTGGCGTCAGGGAGACCTCCCCGCCCCCCCCTTTGGTCTTCCTCAAGCAGGGGGCCCCCAAAGTGACAGCTGGGCCCAGAGGATATGGTGCAGCTAGCGGGAAGGTGGAGGTACAAGGGAGGAGGGTGTTTGACAGCCATCTGTTGCAGCAGTCATTGTGATTCAGGATACTTTTTTGGGGGGGGTGGTATGGCGGAGTTTTATTTGTGAGTGGGGACGCCGTGAAAAGAAGCAGCCGAGTGTGCTTCATGAGCTCACAAGTCATCCACTGGCGGGACACTCACTTTCCCTGTCCTGCATGCTAATTCGGCCATTTTACACCTCAGTGGAACAGAGTAAGAAAAGTGTTCAAATCAAATACAAATACTTCAGTATAAGTATGAACTATGTTGAATTGCAATTAACAACTCAAGCCAATAACAAACCTCTCGGTCTGCTCAACAGCACTCAGGCAACATCAACATAACATATCTTGTCATGAGTCAGTCCTTCAAAATAAAAGTATGAGGTACAATAACAATTATTTATTCCAGATTTTTTTTGGCCACATGGTTGCTTAAAGCAGTCACACTCAATTTTGGGTATTGTTTCATTATCCTGGGATGTTTTTATTTTGAAGGCCTGACGTTTGACAGGAAGTGTTATGCCGAAGTCGCTCCAACTTGACTTGCTGTACACAATTTACATTATTTCCTTTTTTGGTACAGAAATTGTGGAAAGACACTAAGGTGGTGACAGTTGCTAACCAACACAGCAACACCTACGGAGATGCATAAACTCAGTATTTAAACGCATTTAACTCGCTCAGTTAAATTATTCCATGAATGCCTCTCTCATCAATACGTTTTTTTTGTTTTGTTTTTTTTGAGTGGTCTGGGCATGCTTCTTTGTGTGGATCTGTGTGCACACGTGTGTGTTTTTGTGCAACAGTCACAGGTCACAGCCTCACCTTGTTGTTTGAACTAACATCAAGTGAGCGGGAGTGGAAGGAAGCATTCAACAAACGCGACGTGCTTCTCTTTGGACATGGTGGTCTTTATATTTGCCACATTTGCACCTTAAAGGCAACATGTTCATTAATTTACATAATAACCACCTACACATCAAGTTATGTGCGTGTGTAATGTTATATTGTATGTGTCCTTTACTTTTGGCTTGATGTAAATTGTATTAGTTCTTCTGTGTTTTCCCGCCTCCCGTCCTGTCTTGTTGATCATCCCTCCTTTCTGTCTGCTTTCAAGTGTTTGGCCTTGCCCGACGGGAAGTTGTTAGCCGGCCGATATGGAGCAGGCCGAGGTCATTATGACTGAACACCTGCTCGGAGGAGTTACTCTTTAACTGTGCCCACACACGCACACTCTCGGCAGCGTGTTTGATGTCGGCCGAACTGCACTCCCGTGTGCACCTCCTCGCTGTGCGTTTCACGCAACAGGAGAGATGAATGAGGAGGAGGAAGTGATGAGTGAGAAGTTTTGAGGAGGAGTGCATGTCTGGAGTCGAGGCGGACCTGACTCGGTGTGAGTTCGTGTGTGCGTTTGCTTATGAGGCAGGTCACCCGAGAAGTTTTTGCCAAGATTGCAAACGCTTTCTTCTTTATTATTAGTTCTGTAAGGCAAATAGTTTCCCCTTTTCACACTTCTCTCGGCACAGTACGAGTTTTGGTCCACATTGCTGTGTCACTGCGACATTTTAATATGTTAAGTTGTACCTTGAGATATGAGTGACCCAAACAACCCAATGAGTGGCCCAAGAAGATTTTTGAGATGTTGTGAGTTGGTCATTATTGACTTGCAAGCATAAACTTAGTACTGTATATGTGATTTTGATTTATATATTTCGCTAATTAAAAACTGCATTTTTTTCCCCAAAAAATATTGAAATTTTGAACATAAGAAATATGTACCATGTTCAGTTTAAATAAATTAATGAATGTTAACTTTCTTCTATTTTAATTCTTCCAAGTAAGTCCCAATATCTGGTGAGCTAATTTTAGAACAGACCCGCAGGCTACTCATGTTGTCCTTGGGGCTAACTAGTACCTGCTGGCATCATCTTTAACAGAATGTGTATCATGCTCAGTTAAGATAAATAAATGTTAACATTCTTCTTCTATTTTAATTCTTCTAAGTCAGTCACAGTGTCGTGGTGCGCTAATTTTAGAACAGACCTGCAGGCTACTCATGTTGTCCTTGGGGCTAACTAGTATCTGTTAGTATCATCTTTCTTTTTTTGTTTTATAAGACAATGAACATTAAACAAAGCAAAAAGGCAGTGTCTCTTTCCTTTTGCTCTCTCCTTGTGCGTAACTGCTCGCCAAGAAAACGAGCAAAAAATAGGTAACATTCATCTCCATTTCCACAGTCACCGCCGCATGACCCGCTCCAACAGCGTCACCACCGCTGTCCAAGCCGACCTGGACGACCCTTCGGAGGGCCCGCAGCTGCCGCCGCCGCGCCACTGCGCCACCATGCCGCGCCAGCACTCCCGCGACTCCTCGTCCGGCGCCTCCACGGTCCGCATCCAGGGCTCGGGCAACCACTACCACGCCTGCGCCGGGGACGACTACGGCGAGGCGGAATTCGACCCGTCCATCCTGCCCCCTCCCGACCCGTGGATGGACAGCGCGGCCGAGCCGGAAGCGGCGGAGGGGACGCTCGAGGCCGTGAGCCGCTCGGTGTGCCCGCGAGATGGACGCTGGTTCCTCAAATTGCTGCAGGCGGAGACGGAGCGTATGCAGGGATGGTGTCGACAAATGGAGAAGGATCAGGCGGACAACCAGCTACCAGATGACAGTGAGCACATTTATAGTTCATACATCTATACAGTACAGCAGGGGTCATCGACCTTTTTGAAAGTTAGGGCCCTATTTTCCTGCCCAGCATAAAAAGTGTTTTTGTCTCTCTTAAATCTTTGTAGATGAGCGCAGATAGGAAGAAATATGCAATTGCGCCGTTGTGGAAGTGAACAGAGCCAAATTGATTGCCAGCCAGTCGAAGCGGCTTTCCCTCACTCCCTTTAAATTCAGTGCAGGAGAGTCACATGACTGACATAGCGGAAGTGGGCACTTGGAGACCACCTTTGACCCCCAATTGTGCATCTCTGTGTTAAAAATAATAATAGATGATGATCGCTATCCAAACACTGATCATGTTAATGATCTCACCAATCATTTAGGATTTATCAGATTCAAGGCAGAAAATGCTCATTCCTACACATTTGCAGGAAATCACAATTTCCCATGGTGAGCTATTTTTAGAACAGGTCCCAAAAATATACTCACATTTTTTCACAATAAAATATCATAAATATAATGTTATTTTGTTTAATTTAATTCATTTGACATGTAGCAGATCAATAAACATAAGTGAAAATAAAATGTAGAAGCACAATTTTTGGGAAACATGCTAGTAAATGAAATAACATAATATGTGTTAGTTGTATAAAGTATCATAACTACTAAAAAAAAAAAAAAAAAAAAAAAAAAAAGTAACAATTTTTGCACAGTCTTTAAGTTTTGGTTGTTAAAATGCTTGAAAATGAAATATTTAAAGCATAATGATGAATACATGCATTGTTTCATGTTTTGAGAATTGCTCATATTTGGGTGAAGCCATTTAAATGCTTGAAAAATAATGCGCCAAACATTAAATGATTATCTGGAATAACAACAATAAATAATCTGCTAAATATGTGATATATTTTAGAAATAATAGTAACCAAATTATTATTAAATAAACATTTTTTTCACAACCAATAGAAGGTGCTAGATAGTTAGAGACTATTATTATATACTAATATCAACTGAGAAAAATGTTAATTTTTATTGAATATGTGTGACTTTCTTTTATTTGCTCTTACCAATAATGATTTTCTGGTCTTTACCTCCACCAAAGTAAATCGGATTGGAGCAAATGTATATCATGTCAGAAATGAGCAACAACTCTGTTCAAATGGGATCCAGATTGCACAAAAAAAAAAAATCATATTAAATGCATTCTGTGATTATATATTTTTTATTTTAATATGATGTACCACCTTTTTAAAGTAGTGGGAGAGCTGGATATTAAACGTGACCTTGGACAAGTGCATGACATCACCATCGCCGTATTCGGATGTGGCTTTCTAGTAATGATGTCATCGCCTTGCCGTTGTCATGCTGTTGCTTCCCTAATGCATCCTCCCCGCCAGTGCTGCAACATGCCTGCAGTATGCGCTAGGCCGTGTGAGTAATTGCGGCGTGCGTGCGTGCGTGTGCGTGCGTGTCTGCAGTCCTGGGCAAGATCCGCAGTGCAGTGGGGAGCGCCCAGCTGCTCATGTCCCAGAAGTTCCAGCAGTTCCGGGAGCTGTGTGAGGAGAATCTGGTATGTCACCTCATCCTCTGCACGCCTCCCTCCACCATGACACCCATCTCCTCCTCCCTTCTTCTCCCACTCGCGACACTGACGTCATCCTGCACAAATCACCCCGATGGGGCGAGAGAGGCGCTCATTGACTATGCATGCAGCCAGCGTGCCGCCTGCACAAGCTGCCTCCAGCAAATCGACTGAGCCGCCAAGAGGCAGTTGCAGATGGAACGAGGCACCATGCGATGAAAGCCGGTTTGGTCGCAACCGAACGCCTGAGATTTAATGCACCATAATAATAAAGCACCGAAGGGCTTTGATTGAACATTGTAATTGGAATAACCCATATTCAGAATGTACCTGAGTAGCAAGGATTAAATGTTAATATTAAAAAGGAACTGTATTCTGAATGGACCCGAGTGTTTGTGATTAAATGTCGATATTTACTATGCACCATATCCATAATGTGGATATAAGAAATGCACCATATTCAGAATATACCCGTGCAGTGGTGATTAAATGTAATTAGAAATTCACCATATTCAGAATGTACCCGAGCAACAGTGACTAAATGTGGATATTTCATATGCGCCATATTCAGAATGTACCAAAGAAGATTAAATGTAAATATTAGAAATGCACCATATTAAGAATGTACCTGAGTAGCATTGATTAAACATTGCAATTAGAAAGGCACCATAGTCATAATGTACCTAAGCAGCATTGATTAAATACATTATAAATTCAGAATGTACCTGAGCAGGGCTGGTTAAATATTGTTAGAAAGGCACTAAATTAACATTGTACTTGGGCAGAATTGATTAAACATTTTAATTTGATAAAAATGCACAATATGGAAAGGAAATTAGAGTTGTGAGAAAATATTGATATTGTGATGTGTCGTATTGTCGTATGCAACCAGATCAGATGTCGGTATTGTCGTAGTGGTGTTTTTTGACGATGTCACAGTTTTTGTCATAGTTGTGTTTTTGGGCGTGCATTTGTGTTGCCCTCAGAACCCCGACGCGCACCCGCGGCCCGTCTCCCAGGACCTGGCGGGCTTCTGGGACATGCTGCAGCTGTCCATCGAGAACATCAGCCTCAAGTTCGACGAGCTGCACCAGCTAAAAGCTAACAACTGGAAACCTCTGACGCCACCGGAGATCCAGGTGCCCCTTTTTCAATTATTACTAGTATTTCATTTATTTATTTATTTTATTTTAATTTGGGAATGGCTAATGGCTGCTAACATGCATGCTACCCACTGCCGTTGTTTGTTTTGATGAGTTTTGGGGGTGTTGTTTTATTCGGGCAGCACCCTCAAAAACGACACGTGTCAATATTTTGTCCCACGCCGAGTTTGCATGTGTTCCTTTCATGTTTTGTTTTTTTTGCTGACATCGCCACTTTTTGTCTTGTTGACAGTGAGCCGCCATTTTGGAGCGCCTGCCTATCTCCAATTGTGCTTTTTTTTTTTTTTTTTTTAAACCTCACAAATGGCTGCCTACGTCCACCGTAACACCACAAACATTCACTGCATGCTCTCTCAAAAAAGGTTATTTGCTACACTTTAAATAAATAAATAAATAAATAAATCTTCCAAGCCACTTAAGTGTATTTTTTACCACCCGTCCAGGAGAGACGTGCGCCCCCTCCTGTGCCAAAGAGGTCCCAGAAGGGCCAGCACGCCCCGCTGGCGAGGGACCGCTCTCTGGAGAGCTCCGAGCGGCAGCGTCTGGAGGCCCGCAAGCGCCTGCTGGCCGCCAAGCGCGCCGCCTCGGTGCGCCAGAGCTCCGCCACGGAGAGCGCCGACAGCATCGAGATTTACATCCCCGAGGCGCAGACGCGATTATGAAACGCGCTCGGTAGCACGGGATGGTGACGGCGGTGCTAACGGACTTTACCACAACACTGTCGCCATGGAAATAAGTATATTTGGATTATTTATTGATTGATTTATTGAGACTCCCCCTCTTTCAGCTTTGATGTAGCACCCACACCGCCTCAAATCCTTTCCCACCCATACACTCACACGCTCACGCACTCATGATGTCTTTTATAAATTAAGGAGCACCAGACATGTTAAGAGTTTTTTTTTTTTTTTTATTGTAGCCACTTTATAGATACAGTGGTGCCTTGAGATATGAATTGAATTCGCTCTGTGACCACGCTCAAAACAATCCTCAAGTTGTTTCTCCCCATTGGAATCAAATATTCCCCCAGCTCCCCAAAAATAAAAAATTAACATGTAGTATTTTGTGAAAAATGTTCAGAAAATGGATGGATGGATGGATGGATGGATGGATGGATAAAATAAAATAATAAACCGTTTGTACGTCATGATTTAATGCCATTGATTTAATGTTCACGCCTTGGCCACCGGGGGCAGTATAACACAGTTGTGCAGACAAACTAAGAAGAAGTTCACAATTAGTTTGATTCAAACAGTTTCTGTATTATTAAATGTTCTTAGCAGAGGAAAACAACCATAATGCCTGTGAGTATATTGTCTTTCTACTTTTATTGCTAACTGCTAAATGCTAACTTTTTGCCCGTTTTAACTGTCAGCCTGCCCTTATGTGTTAGCATAAAAGGCAGAGCACATGTATGTAGCGCAGAAATGCTCACAAGCTAACGCAGTGTGCCTCACAGAATTAAAACTACAACATTTAAAGGTATTGAAACCGTTTTACTTTTAAAGCAAAGTGAAGAAAAGAGAAAAAAATGTTAAGCTAGTCATGGTAACATTCTGGAGGCAAAGTTGACTGGTTGTTTGAAATACACTCTCATTGTTTTATGTCTAATTTGACGGTTAACTTTACCAGAGAGTCTTCCTTTTTGAAGAATTGTTTACTATCTGACAAGCAGCTGCTTATTGTGAAATGATTTAAGTTGAAGGGCTCGTATTAAAATTGAGCTCTACCACGTTAAAAAACAAACAAACAAAAAACAGCCAAATGACTGCTTATATATAAAAAACAACCTATTAACTCAAGTCAGTAGTATCTCAAGGCACCACTGTACAGTGTTCCCAAGCTCTATTGGGGTTCTAGCATACTCAGACGTCCAAATTGTTAAATGGGAATGATGCTAAAGCCATAAATTTGTTGTTCGTTATATTTATTTTGTGGCCACTAATTGGCTTTTTTTTTTTTTTTTTTGGAACAGGTTAAATATTTTTTTTTTTTTTTTTTTTTAATCCCGTGTCATGTCATGGGCTCTCTGTACCCAACCTCTTAAAGACGTATAATGAGTGTAACATTGTAGCTTATGACATACTTTGACCCATATTTGGGTAACTTGAGGGGTGAGGGGGACACACAATTGCACATTTGCGCAACAACATGAGTGTCTCGCATGTTGTCTGCACAGGTGTGCAGCTTTATGGGAAAATCGAAAGAATTATTTTTTTCATTTTTTAAGATGCCACAAACGCCATCTTGTCTGTGATGAGTAAAATGTGTGTGTGTGTATGAGGGGCTGTTAGGGTGATGAGTCAGGAGTCTCACACAACTGAAACGCTCTCATACAATATATTGAAATGCTCTCATACTGAAAAACATGTCTCGATCGTGTTTGTGAGAGGTAATCGTGAATTATGTCTCTGACAGCCCCTCATGCACGTGTGTATCTATGTGTTGACATAATCCATTCAAAAATTCTTCCTATGTTGCTTAAGAGGTGTCTACCAGTACGATTTAAAGGGGGGAACCTCAACAGTCCCAGGCAAAATATTAGGTACACCTGCACAAACAAAAGCAACAACAACAAAAATCAGCCTTTACAAATATAATGTTTGCTTGTTGGATTGTAATTTAACGGAAAGGTAATATGTTCTTGTGATTTGTTGTATTGTGCAACTGCACTGCATCATATGGAGAGCTGTGCTAACACTATTAAGTGAGATCTTATATGTAGCAGCAATTGTTAATCCATCAACAAGTATGTTATTTTTATTTATTTTTTGCCACACCACTTTTCCCTAAAAGTAAAGTCGGTTATTTATTAATCGCGCTGTATTTATTTTGTATTTTACAGTATATTGTTACATTTGTAAATACATTTAATTCGTATTTATTTTTATACTTTATTAAATCCCAATGTATTGCCTCAAAGGCATTTTTTTTTTTTACTATACAAACTTTAATCCCTGATGGGGAATTCAGTTAGTTGTAAATTTCAATTTAAACTTATTTTTTTATTTTTGACATTATTTTTTTATGAATACTTTTGTAATGTTATTTAATTTTATGTTATTACGTTTACTTTTTTTTATTTGTAATTTATTTTTTAAATACATACCAATTTGATTAAATGATATATTATGTAGTTCCATCTTGTTAATTCATTGTCAAAATTGAGCATGCTCATCTTTAAGTTAGAAATTCTTTTGTATCTATCATGGGGTGTTATATTGGATTGCATTGTGTAGGTGTACCTAATATAGTGGATGGAGAAAAGGTTGATGGGTTATTTTTAATAAACTGCTTGGATATTTTTTTTTATTAGGTAATTTTTATGACATCTTAATTGACAGTATTAAGACGACTCGCTCGGGTCATTTCTTTTCCTCCTCACTGTGCTAACTCGCTGAAGGTCATTAAAAAACGTATTTAATATTTTTTTTATACTTTTTTTTTTTTTTTTTTTTTTTCCCTCCTCACTGTGGTTATATTTTTTTCTAATTTTTTTTTAAAAAACGTATTAATTGAGTAGGGCACTGTTTACCGGCACACTGACTTCGAGGCCCTTCTACTGTGTTTTCCTCCCTTTTCGTTTTCCCTTCGCGCCTTAATTTGGACAGTCGAGCACAACGGCGGTCTCAGGGGAAGACGTGTGTTTGTGTGTGCGTGTACGTGCGACTATACGTTGTCTCTGCTGTCAATCAAGTGGGATTTGCCATCACATAGGAAGCTAGGAGTTTAGGAGATGTGACTAGTCGGCTAGTTTGAACTGATCAGCTCATGTTATGTGCCATTGGACTCGAAACTGAAGTGACAAGAGTTGCCTGCGAATCGCTAGCCCCTTTCACACAACCTGTAAAAGAGCACTTTTTTCAAAAAACACCTTTGTCAAAAAAAACAGAAACCAACACGAAATGGAGGAGACAAAGTCGACACTGCAATTTTTTTTATCATTTCAAAATAAAATATTTTACAGCTGTAATTGCAGTACCTTGATGCGATCATTTCGGTCTCAATTCGACAATTTTGCTCTCAATGTGAAAGAGAAGGCACCTGCACAGACTTTTATGGCACCAACCAAAAAAGTGCACTCGTTGCCAAAATTATTCACATAATTAAAAAAACACACACACACACAATCAAGACAGTCAATAAACCTAATTGCAGAGAAGGTGAAGGGAAACTGCAGTTGATATAAAAAGTCTGCACACCCCGTTCAGGTCTGTCTGTGCATGTGCCTGGAAAAAAAACACTTTCCTTTTCAACCGTTTATTTGATTTTGATTTTTTTGATGTCAGAGCTTCAGTTACAACTTTGTTTGCTTTCAAATTAGTTGCCCCAGAATGTTTTCATTTATTTTATTTATTCATTTAAATTACTTTTGGCTCCTCTGATGCGGAATTTTACAGGATCACTTTGTGGAAGAGGCTCTTGACTAGCTGATGTTTTGTTTTTTTTATTATTTGTTTTTGGAAAAGGGAGTAGTGGGGATTAGATGCCATCGCTCACGTTTACGTTTTTTTTTTTTTTTTTTTTTTTTAAGGATTGATTTGTATGTGACACTTTGTTCATAATCATGATGAGAACATATCAACTCCTGGTGTAGCAGGGAGTTTGTGATGTAGTTCACTTGTACATAAATGAATGTTCTCCCCTGTGTAAATGAAAATGAAATCAGATAACCTTATGAAGCAGACATTTTTTGTAATTAATGTTGCTACGTGTTTAATGGATGTGATGGCACGCGTGTGCGAGCATTAAAATGAACCCTATGGCCATTTCTCTGCTCTCTCTGTGCGTGTGCTTTCCATCGCGATGCAATCAAAAGACACAGCCAAGGGAAAAAGGGCGATGTGAAGCGCTCCGCAGGGGCGCTGCCCCGTAATTACGCCTTAACCTTGGCACTGCTCTTGGCTCGTCAAACACGCGCCAGTCGTGCAGTGTTGACTTGCATGTTAACAAACTCTAATCTTTGCATTCAACAAAACTCAATGCAGCTCTGCTTACCTTTTGGCTAGGACATGGTAGGGGTGTGACTGTTGGCGCTTGATGGTGGCGCTGGCTCTTAAGCAAGTCTAGCTGATGATGTCACAGGCAGCGAAGAAGGTGCAATAACGTAAGTGATTCACAATTTTTTTAAATTGCAAAATGTAGCAGAATTTTAATTGTTTTATCATTTTATTTAGATTTTTTTTTGCTGTTTTGTTGCTATTTCCTTGCTAACACTGTCAAGAATGGGTGAAAATATTTCCATTAATTTTAAACATTGACATTTTAATGTCTTTGAAAATAAATGTAACGTATACACATTATTTATATTTATTTTAATGCATTTTAAAATAAATGTAAATGTATACACATTATTTACATTTATTTTAATGTAAAATTTTAAATCATTTGGGATTATTTTGGTTAGTTTTTATTTTTGCAATTTTTGTATTGCTGCATTGGATTTTTAACTACAGAATCTGAACCATTATTTCAAGGGATACTTTACTATTTAGCCCATTTATAGAATAAAAAGTTAATTTTTTGTCTGTAATTGATTTGATACTTACATTATTTTTCACATACAATTAGTACCTTAAAAAAAACAAAAAAAAACTTTAAAAAGACATTTTGCAACTTCCTGTTGACTGAAAATGACATCACAAGGCCTCAGGTAACCAATCACAGCTCACCTGTTTTCTAGCTTTGGTCATGTGACATTCACAAGCAGAGCTGTGATTGGTTACCTGAGCCCTTGTGATGTTGTTTTCAGTCAACAGCAAGTTGCAAAATGTGTTTTTAAAGGTACTAATTGTACATGAAAAATAATGAAAATATCACATTTATTATAGGCAAAATATTAATTTATAAAATGTATACTTTTTTCAGATGTTTAACTAATTTATGGTATTTTTGTATAGCTGCTTTTTCTGATTTTAATTGTAGAATCTGAATAATTTCTCTTGCAGTTGCATAAGTCAGGGGTGGGCATACCATTTGATACAGCCCACCATGCAATTATTTTTTTTAAATAAAAGTTTTTCAACCAAAAAAAAAAAACAACAACTGCCAAGTCTTCCATAAGTTGAGTAAAGCCTTGGAGGACTTCACAGTGTAAACTAAAACCGATGGTTGTATTTGAGCCGATGAATGAACGAGGCCGCCACGTCTTTCCAAGCAGACGACAAATCCTATTGAGAAGCTTTGCCGATGCAACAGATGTCGGGGCCAGACAGGAAATGGCCTTACACGATGGAGGCGGCGGCACTTAATACCCCGACTGGCACGGCCGGTGTTAATTTATGCAGGATTATGCTAATTAGCCGATAGAACACAACAACGCCACAAAACGTAGAAAAAAAACAAAACTTTATTTGAGTCCCGCGTGACCTCTCGCTCGCCACAAACATTGCACAGTATGAAAAGAAATCACATCAGAGGGCGTCATGTCGTCACATTAAACTATACACGTGGTCCTATTGTACATGAATATGCCTCTTTTTTTGGCTGTCTGTCAATAACAAAAAAAAAAAAACAGCATGAAGAAACGTGTAGTGTGTCATCATCCAGTCCACTGGCCCAACCTGCTACATTTGTCAACTGGAATATGTCCCTTATGTGGGCAATAAACGAATAAAACAACAAAACAGCTAAATGACAAACTATAGTGTAACATTAACTACAGTAGTGAATACGTTGAAAAAAAAAAGTGTGTTAAGACACTGAGATCCAGCAGGACCTGAAATGTGTTTGGATGTAAGACAGGTAGCATTTGTCCCGTAATTTTGGTCCCCGGGGTGCAAATAAGATACACGTCGATACAAAATATGAAATGGATAAACATCTTCGAGCCAAGGCACCGTGATACTGTTTTAAACAAAAACAATTTGATTGGTTTAAAAAAAAGATAGCAAACATGAGAGGTGTGGGGGTGGTCTCAGTTTGTGAATGTGGGGGTCCCCCCCCAACTTTTAGGAGACTAACTGTTTGGCCTGCAGCTCCATCTCGGCGGCCCGCTTCAGGGCCACGTCCACCAGGAGCTGGAAGCCGCTGAAGTCCTGCGTGAGGTCCGGCGGGGTCGGGGGAGGGGTGTTGAAGAGCCCGCTGCGGGGGCTCAGGTTTCCCTCCAAGATGCCGGTGGTGGCGCCGGCGGGGAGGTGGGCGCCCGCCCCTTTATCCAGACACCGGAGGAGGGCCTGCGCCGCCTGCAGCCGCTCGGCCGCCTTGTCAGAGTTCAGCGGCGATGGGTGCAAGGCGGTCGGGCTGGCGACAGTGGTGTGACAGATGACAGACGGCCGGGTGGGCAGGGTGCCCGATGAGGGGGACGTGCAGGTGGGGGAGGGAGACAGCGCCTTCCTCAGGACGCCGGGCACGGCGGGTTCGAAGCAGGAAGGGTGCAGGACCCGTTTGTCGTAGCCGGTGCCGTCGTCGTGGGCGCCTCCCACCGGGCTGCTGCCGCGGCTGCTGCTGCTGCTGTGTTTGGGCGACTGGGAGCTGTCGGAGAAGCTGTCGCCCGCCTTGCCGCACTTCCTGGAGATGGTGAACTGGTTGGGGTCCTTGCCGTCTTTCCGCAACATCTCAGGGAGGAGGCGCCGGCGCGCGTTGATGAACCAGTTGCATACCTGGGAAAGGTCATGTGAGGTTAGTCTTGGAAACCGGACACAATCAAAGACCAGATTGTTGTAAGTGTAAGGCTCCATATGTGTCATTGGTAAATGGATCATTTCTTGTGGCACACCTAATAATCTCTCACGGCACAGACAGTGGCTAGGAATCAATGCCACAAACAACCAAACGCAGTCTTTGTTGCCAACATAGCCCCGAACAACGCCCCCTGCTGACCAAGCTGAAACGTTTGCGAAGAAACAATCACCCATCTGCGATTCAACCAACAACTTTTAAGCTTGGCGAACACAAGTATCGCACGATCATCATCACCGAACAACCCATGGCGCCCCCTATCGTCACCTTTGCATAGAACAACCCGCCTCCCACCATATTTGGCTAAAAAAAAAAAAAAAAAAAAAAAAAAAAAAAAAAAAAAAAAAAAAAAAAACCATACCCCGCCAGCTAAGAACAAACAGAAGACGTTCCAAAGTCTACCGAAAATTATGGGCAACCTCTGACAAGCTTTCCAAAACAACCAATCAAAAACCTCGTTGCCAACTTTGCACCCAGTTATTACACACCCACCCCTGACAATCTATGAGCATGATCCAGTCAAACCCCAACCGTGTCAAGATTGCCCTTTGGTATATAAAATTTAGTTTAGTCGAATCCCTTTCAGTCGTATGGATCGATGCACAGGGTGGAACAAGCAACACTGCTGTCTGTTGATTGGTCGACTGAGAATTAGTCACCTTCTTCTGAGTGACAACAAATGAAATTGGACGTCATGTTTAGAAGTGTGATGTTTATATCCTTATTTAGCTAATCGTGCGAGTTGAGGCTATAATGTAATCAAAATACCAGAGGGCCACAATTGACCCAATTTAGGATTTTTTTCAATTCTCACTCATTTTGCTGACTGGTGCAATTTTCGCTTTCCCGTTGATCTCACTCTGTGTTGTAATCGAGGTTAGATTCTAACTTGAGTGCTGTTGGTGTGAAAATTAAAAAAAAAGTGGCAATAAAATGGTGGTTGTCATGGTGACAATCGGGAGGTCAACTGCCTTGTTTTCTTTGGTTCCGCGGGCCAGTCGTAACTGGCTGCAGCTATGTAAATGACTCCGCATTGTTCCCAGACAGCTGGGATGGGAACGGCTGCGGGGAGGGAAATTCCTCAGCATTCACTTACTCACTACTCTCTCCTCCTCCTCCTCCTCCTCCTCCTCAAACACTGCGGAGTTGCGCCACAAAAGCAGACGACCTCCAATGCAGTGAAGTGTCATGTTTTGACAGGAAATGATTCAGCCCATACTTCCCCCCCACTTGGATTGTGTGCGTGTATAAGTACCTGCAGTGTGGAAAGCTGCGTCTGCTTGGAGAGGAGAGCCTTCTCCTGCTCCGAGGGGTATGCGTTGTAGCGGTGCTCGTACAGCCAGTCCCTCAGGATCTGCACCGACTCCTTGGGCAGGTTGCCACGCCGCTTCCTCTTCCCTCCGCCGCTGGACGACAGGTCCAGGGGGGCGTCCGCGCCGTCATCGTCGTCTGTCTCGCTCCCCGACAACATCATCATACCTTAGAGAGGGCGGGAAAGAGAGAGGTTGGTTTTGCGAGCTGTCAGGTTGCGCCACGTGATTCATCAACGGGGCCAGGAAACGTGTGAGGGGAAGAGGAGCAGGCGACAGGACGTCACAAAGGCGGTTGGTTGTCTGCCATAAAAGCAGCCCGGGACACATTGGAGCCACACACCTCGCATTGCTTGTGTGACTCAGGCTGACCATGGCAGGCCCCCATTGTTTGATGGAACATGTGCAAAAGGAGTTTAAAAGGCTCAAAAAGTCAGACAAAACATAAGATGTCAGTCTATTCAGCGACATTAGCAAACGGCGCTTCAAAATACGCCTCAAAAGTCAACAAAGCAGGTTAGGATTCAGCTCAGCAAGCATTTCAGGGATTCCCAATATGCCACCAAAGTCAAAACCCAACTCATCATCAACAACAACAAAAATACATGGACTTTCACTCAGTGACTGAGCATCTCACGGCTTCAAAATACACCACAAAAGTCAACAAGTCACTTTCAGCTCAGCGAGCATGTCAGGGGTTCAAAATGGGCCTGGAAAGTCAAACTTGTCAACAAACAAATCTGGTCACATTTCAGCTCAGTGAGAATCTCGAGGGTTCAAAATACGCGGCAGAAGTCAACAGATGACGTGATATGTCAACGGTTCAAAATACGTGATCCACCAACAGTCAGAAGACAACAAACAAATCTGGCAAGATTTCAGTTCAGCAAGCACCTTAAAGATTAGAATTTTTTTTTTCGTCTTATCCTCGTGATGGCAAAGTCAGATGATACTATGATACTCACAAACTGTTATTTATTTGCTGTTGACTATTTGTATATAGTTGAATCTTTACAGTAACTCAGTGACAAGCCATTTATAACCTTGGAACATAATGACACACTAAGTGAGCATGCCTTCTCGTGCCACAGGATGACGTTTTGTTATACCGCCGCACAAACTAGTTAATAGTGCTCGAACTTTTGAACATTTTCAATATGGTTAAAAAATATGATGTTAAATCACCTCAACGTATGTGTACGTGCTAATAAACCGGACGGAAAGGCTAAGCAATGTGGTTGTTATAAATACACAATTGTCTTTATTTTGTTTAGTTTGACAGCTAAGTTCAACTGGGTGTGTCAAACAGCTTGAAGCCCTTTTTTGAAGGACTGTTCTATAATTCAATCTACTTAACTGCTGTTTGTTGTGAAGTGAGTCACTGCCACCATAGAATTGCTTGTATCTCAAGTATGTGCTCGCAAGTCAAGGCAAAAAACAAAAACAAAACATTTATTGATATTTTATGCCTCAAAAAATGTATAAGTCATATCTCAAGACACTTTGATATAGTGCCAACTAGTTCACTGCATGCTGTTTATACCTTTAAAAAATCAATTATAATAAATAATCGTATTCAAATGTTGAAAATAAACCATGGACCACCTATATTCAACTCTTTACCCCTAAAAATAACTAAATTCCATTGAAATAAACAGTACATTTGGAACTTATTCGGTGTTTGACAGATGTGTGTCAAACGTCCGCCATTTTGGGGTTCCTTGAAGAAAAAGGCATTTCCGGGTTTCTTACTTTAAATGGCCCCCCAAGTCACGCGAGCTCACCTTAATGCGGAAGTTACTTTTAGGGGGAAGATAGTGAAGTGAGCTAGGTGAAGGTGGGTTTACTCCCCTCACATACGAATAACCTCCATAAAACCTCACCACGCAGACCGCCGTGGGGGCCGAATTCTAGTGGGAAAAGTGTGGAGCAGCCAACAGGATGAGGTAATTACGTGGGCCGGGGAGATGATGATGATGATGGTGGTGGTGGTGGAGGAGGGGGGAGGGGAGACCTGTTGCAAATCAGCGTCTCCAGACTAAACAAAAGAATCTGGAGCTGCTTCGAATTTCTTTGTACGCTTTGCAGTAAAACTTATAAAACACTTCTCTCACGCTTCTTGAAGTCGAGTATTACTCACAGTAGCCAGAAAAGACATTAAAACATAATTCGAGACTGCCCTCGTGTACGTTATGCGACTTAAAAGTTGTGTTCTTTTGTGTGTGGAGGACACGCGGTGAACAAACTTCCCAACAATTAGGTCAACCCCCAAAACACGACTTCCAGTGGCTCCGTGACACATTTTTACAGACAAGCCGCTCGCGTCGAGACTTTTACACCAATTCAAGCAATTTAGCAAACTAAACGTCAATGAAAAAACACATTCAACAACTTTTCCACCAAACTCCAACGGTAAAATGGCGCACTCCCGCACCGCATTCAAACTTGCTAACAAAGAGTGGCTAAATCCACGCGTGGACGAGGAGTTTTCAATCCGAAAGACGACGGGGGGACATTCGGCGTTATTCTCGCCTCGCTCGGGTGATGAATTCGGACGTAAAACAAGCAGGGAACAAACGAAGTGTAATTCGGCGGTGACGTCTAGCCAGCACATGGCACTCACAGCCTGTCATGTCTGCACCGTAGACAAAAGACTCCGTGGACGGAAAGGGCTTTCGAAATCCCCGATTTCTTCGTCGTAATAAACATTTCTTCACTACATCTTACCTTTTTTCGTCTTCATCCCCCCTAAAAGCCCACTTTTGATCCTCGCGTGGAAGAAAAGAAACAAACGTCCCCGCAGTGGTGATCTTCTGCTGCCTCAGCGTGTATCCAAATGTGAAGAATCCTTATTCATCAAGAAGGGGGGAAAAGGAGAAAAATGTATCCGGTTTTTGTGGGGGTTCTGTGTCGTGTGCTGGTCCTTGGCGGAGGTAGGCAGGCTGTGCGATGGGGGGTGGATTTGGAGGAGGTGGTAAAGGGGGGGGGGGGTTCACCTGAGATCTCGCTCTCTCCCTGTGCGCGAGGCTTTTTGCTTATTGACTGCTTTGTGCGTGTTTGATGGGGGGAACTGGGTGACAGCTATCTTTGACAGCTGCGTGACTCAACTCACGGAGGATGCTCCCTCCCCTTTCCCCACCGCCCGCTGACATCAGCTCAGCGCCCCTCTCTTTCTCTCTCGAGCCGCTCCACTGACACACAAAAACAAAACAAACAAACGTTCAAAAACAAGCTACTGTTGTTTTTACGGTTTGTTTACAGCATGGCTTTCACCCCTTGCCGCCCTGGTAATTATTGGTTTCGTTATGCAGTACTCGAATCTTATATGCAGTATGTGTTTGTGTGCAGTTGAGGTTGGCGCACTAGTCAACACGTAAAAAAAAAAAAAAAAGCAAGATCAATGCCTTCATTTGTATGCGCCGCGCAGCCATGCGACAGCTGCTCAAAAAAAAAACTGGGTAAGCTCTCTTGAAGCGAAATGTCGCCTCCTTGTGGACAGTTGTGGGATTGCAAGGGAAGTTAAGAAAATAGATACTTTGCTATTGTCCTTCAGTATTGTTTTTTTTCTGATGACTTTTTACTCTCATGTATCTAAAGCAGGGGTGGCGAGATCCGGTCCTCGAGGGCCGCATTCCTGCTGGTTTTGGATATTTCCCTTCTTCAACACAGCTGATTCATGATCAGCTCATCAGCAAGCTCTGCAGAATCCTGACAACGAGCCTGTTAATTGGAATCAGCTGCACTTCGAGTAGGGAAATCTATAAAACCTGCAGGACTCCGGCCCTCAAGGACCGCAGTTTGCCACCCCTGATCTAAAGTCTGCAAATATTCAAGTGCAACTAGGTTATTGTAGTCTCAAGGACATTGACTTGATTGCAATTGGACTGTTATGGTTGTCGAACTAATTTGTGTTAAGGGTCAAATTTCAGTTATGGTTTTCCATATCAGAAACCTTGAACCTCCATTTTCTGCTTCACTTGAACAGTAAATTTGAAGCTCGTCCACTCAAAATTGGACTCAACACAAAACAAAAAACAAAAACAAAAATTGACCAGGTGACAGACAGCTTTAAAATAAAAAAAAAAAAAAAATAATAATAATAATAATAATAATAATAAAAGCACCTCAAAAGTTGGAGCATTTATGAGTCAAGATGCAGCTCTGTCTATGCTTACTACTTGTCAAAATAGGATTGCTACTTATTTTCAGTGTCTATCGATGATGACATGATAAAAATAAATAAATAAATAAAAAACATTTAAGAGATACATTTAAGAGTTTTTTTTCCTGTTGTCTGCTCCAATAATTATTTGTGGAGGATTCTCATTTTTTGTCATGACATTTTGGGCCTACGGACCGCACGCGGCGTAAGAAGTAGGTAAGTAGCAAAGTAGGTTACCGCCATACTCATTTTTCAGTTGATTGGGTAATATTTCTGGCTTTGTTTTTCATACAATTACTTACTATAATTAAGACCTATAGTAATGACTTGCATGCTAGACTATGGCATGTTCTGACTTTGAAATTCAGTTTGTTACCACCCATGTCGCACTTTACTGAAAAACACTTGCTTAAAAAAAATACAGTAACATTTTTCGACATTTATTTTAGAATTGTTAATTTATTTATTGCATTTTTTTCAGTTTAAATGTTATTAAATGCAAAACGTAGTTTTGTTCACCTACTGTACCATATGTTTACCGATCCATGTTATATAACTCCCAGTTATATCCCTATTTCATAACAATGGTAAAGTTATAGTGAACACACATGCGGTCACTCCAACATGGCTGAAGTAGTGACAATAATAATACAAATTATTTCTCGAGTACCTCTTACTTCACCTTTGAAACTGTGCAATTACATTTCTTTTGTTAAAGGGAATGACCTCATCCATGTATGACTGAAACAATGTGGCAATACCTATATTTAGATGGTGTCTGTACAACATGCACAGTCATTCCGAGTAAACTGTCACGCTTGTAATGAAGCCAGTTGATACCCTGTAAAATCATCACTATAGTGACAGAAACACAAAACACTTTTTATTAGGCCATGTAATGTGATTTTTATAAATGAATAACATGCCTAAGTACCCAGTTTTCCCATTCAGTTAATCAATGGCTAATATTCTTCATCAGCGTAAACTGCAGTATACTTTATTTTGTATTAATAACCAGCTGTATTCGTTTTAGTCGTTATTACACAATCAGGCTGACGTATCACATCTTTCACATTGACGCCCCATACTTCAGTTGCATTCCTTCACGTTGGACCGGAAGTAAGGTTGTGTCAAGCGAGCAAGATATGGTACATTCATACGTTCAAAATAAACTGGTCACAAAGACAACAAAGAATAGTGTAGTTTCCGATGTACACTTTTATTCAGGCAAGTCGTTCTCAATCAGGGTCTGCTCACCATAACTCGGGATATTTATAAAATAATAATTTGCAACACACTTAAAGGAAAATAGGTTAAAATGTAAATTATAAATACTGTACTTTTTGCTTGATTTGTTACTTTAATATTTTACTGAATCACTGGTAAAGTGTAGTTTTGTTTTTCAGCCATTTTCTATTTTTTTTTTTTTTTTTTTACTTTGTCCACAACAACACATTGTTTTTTGTTTTGTTTTTCCCCAGAGTCTGCACACGTTTAGTTCGGGGAGTTGATCAATAACCTTTGCTGTTGTCTTATTTTATATTGATACTTTTCAGTGTGCAGTACTCCAAATGACCTGTGCCCTGACTTTTACTTTGAAGGCGCTGCAAACGGAAACACAACGGCCATCACCCGATCGGGCTTGACAGTGTTTAACAACCGCCAAGCTCCCGTCTCAGGTTTTTGGGAGGCTCCCCGCGTAGGAGTGACGTGAGTGGGGCCGAAGTATACAGTGTCCCCCCTCCCTCCACTTTTCTGCTATCGGGAACAGACGGGGGGGCCGCCGAAAAAACTTCCTCTGCAACTTCGTAGCGTCGATGTCGGTGACAAGCGGCGGTATTTTTAGCTGTGGCCGTCATCGCACTGTGACTGGCTGGCGGTGGGCTTGCTATAAAGGACGCGCTTCGACATGCAGCTTTACAACAGCGCCTTGACGCACTACCCGAGATCATCCAGCAAAGTCACCATCACTTTATCCGGCGGAACCTCCAGCCCACCTGAGGAAGACGCACCGCGATCGAGCCAGCCAGACGCGACTGCTACTTCCGCAAACATGCCTGCGTTTTCTTGCTACGAAGCCACCTCCTCCTCGAGGCCCAGGCCTGTCTACTTCACATCCACCGCCGAGTTGCTCATACGCAGAGCGGACGGGTTAGAGAGGACGGTACCGGTCCAAATCAGCAGGTTGCCCAAGCCTCCTTCTCCCGGCGACGAGCTGGTGGACTTTATCGATGAGCTCAGGAACAGGACTGATGGACTTTTCTTGGAGGACCCGTCAGAGAATCTTCTGTTTGAAGAAGAAGCGAGGAGTAACAGGTGGGTACCTGAAGAGGAGCCTTGTGGCACTCCTACAGAACCCCGCCGGAATGATGAGGGCGCTACATCAGACTTCGAGCTCAGTGTCCTGAAGGAGCAGAAATTGGAAGATAAGGTGACCCGAGATGACAAGGTGGCCCGTTACCTTGCTGAGGTGGAAACGCAGAACAAGTATCTTCGGGAAAGACGCAAGTTCCGGTACCACATCATCCCGGATGGCAACTGCCTTTACCGGGCCGTATGCAAAGCCACCTACGGGGACCAGGCGGGGCACAGCGAGCTGCGGGAACGCACGGTGCACCACATCGCCGACCACCTGGACCAGTTCAACCCGGTCATCGAGGGCGACGCCGGCGAGTTCCTCATCAACGCGGCGCAAGACGGTGCCTGGGCCGGATACCCCGAGCTTCTCGCCATGAGCCAGATGCTCAACATCAACATCCACCTGACCACTGGGGGCAGCGCCGAGAGCCCGACCGTGTCCACCATGGTGCACTTTCTGGGCCAGGAGGATGCGTCCAAGCCGGCCGTCTGGCTGAGCTGGCTGAGCAACGGACACTACGACGTGCTGATGGACGCCTGCGTGGACAACCCGGAGTACGACGACTGGTGCCGACACTCCCAGATGCAGAGGAGACGGGACGAGGAGCTGGCCAAGTCCATGGCGGCGTCCTTGTCCAAAATGTACATTGAGAAAATTGGAGCAGTGTAAACACACAATGACTCTGTTTGGTTTGTGCCTTAAGTGATTTCTGTTTTTATAAGATGTATGATGTTTAACAAAGTGCTGTGCACATGCTTGACTGTTTGGATTTGCCACTGTTGCTACATTAGTGGATGAAATTGTGGCTGTGTTCGGAATCATTCCCTTTGGGTAATCACCTAGTGCCCTCCATGTATCCCACAATGATTCTGGAAAAGTAACAAAAAAAAATGTATTGATGCATAAGACAATTTTAAGTTGGGGTATGAAAATATCTTTGAGAAACATGGTTAATAAGCTCAAAACAATACAATGTTTTTTGGGACTTCATTATTTATTCCGAAACGTAAACCAGCCAACGTTGATTTGGTATGTTGTAATTATGTGACAGCAGTTGTGTAATTAACACGGAACGATTACAACAATAAGGTTACTAGGGCCACACTTTTATTTGTGAATTAATCTGGCTCATTTTGAAAACACTTCTCATGACCTTTCCTTGAATATTTTTTTTAGCTCCAATATGATGGGGGGGAACCCTACTTCAGTACATTTGTCTCAATACTACTACTAGTACTGCTTTCTTAACGACTTTTATGCTTTATTTTTGCCATAGTACAACTTTTGAAACAAAAGATTATACATACAACTGTTCTGCTTTATCTTGATAATTGCTGCTTTCTGAAATGTATACCATAAAATGCAATATAAATCCGACTTATCTTTTTCCTCGAATGGAAGAAAAAAAAATCTTTTCAGTTTGGCCTAAATGCTTCTTTTGTGACGTGAGTATGTATTTATTGCCGCACTGTTTTATAATGCAGGCTTTTAAGCTTGGGACCTAAAATGCTGTCAACTACTTTAAATGCTTCCGAAGCAGATGCACATTTTCATGGCAATGTACTTTTTTATAATTCAAGTTTGTTGCAAATGTTGACACTATATGTTTATGTACTGTATATATCCTTGATGATTTTTAACACTTAATGTGTTCAAGCAAGCCTTTTCTAATGCATGAGTGTGGCAATTGAGTTGAAAATTGTCAGAGATTTTTCGCACCTTTTCTATCTGCAGTTGTTGCACAAATAAAAGTGTCCTTCTATGTGACTCATCCGTGTTTGACTCACTGCGTGTCTCCGTGGAATTCTTGGAAGTGGTTTTTGGGTCAGGCCGCTTGTCATGTTTGAGGGTTTTGTGAATAGCTACAAGTTAGGGTTTTGTGCTGTGTGTATTTTTATCCTCAATGAATAAACACAGTCAACTGGGGGAATCTGCTAACTCATGATTGAGAAAACTTCTCCCAACTCTTTTGGCCTAGTTATGGATAATGCCACAATTCTGCAGTTGTGAGATGGCCTCATTGTTGCCAGCTTAGCAACTTTGTCACTATATTTAGTGACCTTTCCATCACATCAAGCAAGTGTGTTTTTCAAAAAGCGACTTTTGGAGACAGGCATTCCCTGCACACCTTCACCCAGCCACGTCCAATGGTGAGCCAATTTCCTTACTGATATTGGCTTTTCATTGGTGGAGGCAGCGCTTCATCGCCAAGTGAATTACTCTCGTCAGTTGTTCTGCTTGACATTTTTGTTTGGTGGTGTGCCTTGATTTTCTTTCGCTCTCATGTTAAATGAACGCTATAGCATTCGGTTGAAAACTTCCAAGTCCAAGTTTGGTTGATTAATTTTTCACAAATCTATACCAGTGATTGTGTGTTTTTACAAATTACTGCATGTTCCCCTTAACAGTGCAACGTTAAAGTCTCAACAAACCATATTTTTGGGGGGTTTACTGAAAAGTAATGATTTACCGACACAAATGATATGTGCCTGATTTTGAAAAACAACTCAAAAACAACTGATGGAGAATTTAGTCTTCAACGAATCCAACCCAGATACTCTAAGGTTTAACTTATTTTCTGGCTTGCTGGACACTTCCTTCTCCCTCCACTAGAGGATGCTGTTGACCCCAAATAATGGATACCATAGAACCGTGTTTCTCAAACATTTTATGCCCAAGTATCACCATAATGACCAATATTAAATGTTGGTTAAAAACAGGCAGAGGTTCTTCTCCTAAAAAAAATATCATTGTTTGCTACTGACGACTCATGGATGCTTAATAGCACAGTTTGAACAATACAATTTCACGAAAACATAAGGAACATAATCTGTGTGTCATTACTGTTATCTGGCCTCATTGTGAGGCGTCAGAGCTCTCGTAGAGCGACCACCAGATACTAACCATGAGCTGCCAATGTTTAGAAAAACCTTTGGACAGTCTAGCTTCTGCTATCAGGGAGCTAAACTGTGGAATGCTCCCCCCGCTGAACTTAAATTTGAGACAAATACAAAAGTCTTTCACAAAAAAAAAACCTCAAAACGGTGGCTTAAGTTAGGCCATATTTGCTCTCATTGAGACAGTTTTATGACCACTCTACTTGTTACAGGACATTAATTTTTGTAATGTTATTTTATTTGTTACATTTTTGTAAATTGATAAAGATTATTGACGTTATACACAAAATAAATAAATACATAATGCATGTCAAAAGAGATGACGGAGATGTATTTTGTGTTTGCAGCCCGAGTGACGTCCCCCAGTGGAGTGGAGGCGGCGGGGGCGGAGGTGGCTGCCCGCGAGCAAATTGGGACGCAGCCGCCCCGACGCAGTTGCGCTTGGCTGGTGAAGTTCAGTTCGCGGAGTCTTTAAAAAAAGAAAAAAGAAGAGAGCGTAAGTGGAGAGTGAGAGCAGCAAGCAGCCGGTGGGGGAGAACATTGGACATGTCGCGGCACCGCGTGCAGTTCGCGGACCTCCCCACCACGATTGACCACAGAGGAGGTGGCAAATTTCACAGTAAGGGACTATTTTATTCATCCGCTAATTGACCTTGATTGTTCGAGATGCAGCACTCAAATCAGTCCTCCTGTACACTGTCTTTTAAATTGACTCATAATGTTAAAAAACATGTTGCCCAGATGTGTAACCTGCTTATACTACTTTATCATCACATTCGTTATAGTTATAACAATAATAGTACGACTGTTAAATAGTCAATCATTTGTTTTAAGCACACCATATGAGATAGTTGAGGATGCAGCTGTGTGCAGACCAGAGGATGTGTGTGTTTGTGATTATATATTCAGTATATAATTAAGTCGTGTATGCTGCAAGTAGCAGAGCGCTGCTTGACTTTCAAGTTGTTCTGATGTTTCCCATAGGAAATCATGTAAATTAATTTCCACCAGGCTCCAAATGCTAAACTTTTTATTAAGTGTACAGGCAATGTTTTAATTATGATTTTAATGTTCTGGCCCTCATGGTGGTTTAGTGGTTAGCACATCTGCTTCACAGTGTCAGGGTCGGGTTTGAATCTCGATTTTGGCTTTGTGTGTCACGGCTTAGTTTCACAATCCAAGAACAAGCTTGATCTGGTCATCAATAGTTCAAAATTGTCAATAGGAGTGAGTGTGAATGGTTGTTGGATGGGAACCCATCCAGGATGTACTTCGCCTTTCTCACAAAAAGTCAGCTGTGATATGCTGCAGATAATTCTGTCGTACCTTCATGCGATCCAGTTGGTAAAATTAATGTAGTGTGATGTACTATTTGTGGTTTGCTATTCACCTATTTTTTATTTTTATTTTTTGAGCGGAACTTAACAACTATTCACACATTTTTAGTACTCTTCCTATAGTAAAGTAGCAATTGGTGTCAAGGAAGTATGTTGAAGTGATGCAGCTCATCAGTTGCATATTTTGAGGAGCCATGTTTCGCCCATGTTGTTTTGATGTTACGGTGAGTTGACGCCTCTTATACACCCATGCTTCTAGAAATAATATTTCAAAAAAGAGGCTTGGAGTTTACTGTCAAAGTAATAATAAAACAAAACGTATAGCACATGCATTTAATACAACCACCTAAGTATGCCTTGCTAGCTTAATGCTAACTCATAAACACTATAGATGGGCTAAGGATTAGCATCTTTCTTGTAGTGTTGTACACTTGCCAGGAGTAGCAAAATGCTCTTCGAAGTGAAACAAAAAATGTTACAAAACTGTTTAATTTCACCGCTACTGAACAGAATTAAAACGGTGAACACAACGTGCACCATGGCGTGATTGCAAACACACCACCAATATTTCTGAATATATTTGTGCCCTCACAAAAATAAGATGAAGCATCTGAACTTCCTCGTTCATGAGGTAAAAGTCATAAAGTTGTGTGAGCAACATTTGATTTAACTTGCAGTTGCAACTTTCAGTTTATTTTAGCGCAATCCTCTCAGCATAATTAAATCATCGACGTTTGGAAGCCACCTCGCCGAGATACCCCTTTTTGCACTCCCTCCTTCCTTTTCAGATGCAAGTCAGCAGCACTGGCGCAAGCATCCAGCGCACGCTCATTGGAAGTGGCAGCTGCCCTTTGCATGCTCCTGCCAACCTCCCTCCTCAGGTGTCCTCTCATGTTGACTCCCGAGTCGGATGACGCTCCTCTCGAGACGGCCGCCCCCGTGCTTTACAGCCTCCCCTCAAAATGTCGTTGGCGTTTTTGATGAGGCGCGCGTGATCTTTAGCCCCCGTGTTGCAACGTAGTGGCAACAGGCAGATCTCCATAGCGACGGAGCGAGTGTAGGGCCAGATGAGACGCAATGGAAAATTGCTGGTGCACCCTTAGCAGAGCATGATGTCATCTCCGGTGGCATGGATGTGTTATTGTGTCATGTCACACACGTGTTTGCGCGTGTGCGTGTGTGAGGGCGACTGGCTGACAGATCTCCACCCACTGCCATCAGCCCTTCATCACTGAGTCCTGATGACCTGAGGTGAGGTGACATCAAACTGCAATCTCATTTCCACTCCCCACATGCAGTGTACCGTGCAAAAAAAAAAAAAAAAAGAAGCCTTTGTTGTTTTTAAAGCAGACATATTATGTCAAATGGACTTTTTAATGGAACACAGTGGGAAGTGTTGAGCACATCTCCTGAACGAGTGCTATAGAAAATGAATGGTTGGACTTTTTGATTGCTCGTATACAAATGCTTGGAGCCCTGGAGTGCCTGGAGTGCCATCAAGTGGGAAATTAAACGACTAAGTAAATATTTAACAAGCTCCCTTTTTTCGACAATGTGTCTGTGAGCGAGCCGTTTACCCCGAGTCCGCGTGATAATGAAATCCATTTTCATGTTTGCATATATCGCAGTAGAGAGGGGGGAGGGCTGTGGCTCATTTGCATGAGACAGGCCCGCCTCCTAAAAACAGGATATATCTAAAGTTTACATGCAGTTACTAACTTTCAAACCTCGAATATTGGCAATATTCGGGTTTTGAGAAGCCATGTAAACGCCCGCAAAAATCCGGATATGCTCTTATTCGGAACACAGGGTTACCCAACCCAAATATTTGGCCATTTAAAGGCAAATTGGGGTACCTTTTTTTGAACAGAACTTTGGTTTGTGTTCTGTGCATGGCGGCCATCTTATGTTGCCACTCGCTAAGATCTGTGGTGTTTTCACGTTATTTTCTGTCTCAATGGTAAAAATGCCACGGGTGTGTGTGTATATATAAATATAAGTATATATACCGGTAAGTCCATGCGTCCAGGTCCAGAAAATAAAAACTCTGAAACAGTTTTCCTTTAGCCACAGGTGCTTCTACTCAGCAGGTGTAGACGAGCTCATTTACCTGCTAGATGAGGCAATCCGTGTCAGAGTTTGGACTCCCCAACCCTGCTTATAAGACATAAAATAATTCCCCTTGGTCATAAAGGAGCAAAATTAGGACAACGACAGCCCAATTATCTTAACACATTCACTGCCAGCCCAGCAAAAATGCATTGCATCATTTGACGTCTTTTTCCGTCAAAGGCAGTGAATGAGTTAATGAGAGCACCAGACCTTGAGTTTTTACCAGATTTCTCCCCAAACTCTTATTTGCTCTGTGCTGGTGTAACTCGCAGATGTTTCGATTTGACTCCTAAACGTCTGTGATCCTTCAAGTGAGTCACGTTGAATAGAGCGAACGCTTCGCTCCGAGATTGACAGGCTGTATAGATCTGAGCGTCTGTTGAGCAAAGCGGCGCGATGTCTTTCAATAAGCCGCCTTAAAGCCCCAGACAGCTGCACACTCGCCCGCCTTCATCATCTCCGAGGTATTTGAGGACGGGGGCGTCGGCAGCTCGTGGAGAGTAAGATGCTCTTTCTTGATTGGACGGCCGAGGGATGATTGTGCCTTCTCACTCAATCAGTAGCATGAAGAACAGGGTGGAGTGGAAGTTATGCCATCAATCATTCGTCTGATCTTCACAGGAAGCCACTCCAAGAAGCGCCCCCATGTACTGTCATGGGACTTTGTCCGCCGAGCCAAATGAAAAGACCCGAGAGCATATGAGTATTTTAGTCCCTCAGAGCAACCACTTGCTTGTCATTTTAGCCCTTCGTATCCATGAGTCCTCCGCTTCTTGTAATATATCATTGTTCAAATGCGGTACTTTGGATCATTTAGGGAAAAATAGAGATTCAAAACTATATTTATTGGTTACAATTCTGGCTTTGAACTTTTTTTTCCCCTCGCATATGGATACAATCATTTAGGGGAAGGCTGTTGTTGTGTAGCAGTAGTCAAATAGAGTTACTCTAGATGATAACACACAGATAATCGAATTTGTGACTTCTTCACACAGAGTTCCTGCAAAATAGCCATAACACTAGCAGTACTCGGGACTGGCAGCGAGGAATGAGGACAGTGCCATGAAGTGAAACTCCCATCTTCCTCGCCAAAATGTCTTAGGGCTGTCAAAGTTAAAGCGTTAATAAATTAATTAATCACAGAAAAATGTCGCATTAATCACATATTAACGCATATTAATCGCACTATTTTTTTGACCGCATTTGAGCCTTGAACGTAACAGCGGATGGTTACATTGAAGGCTGCGCAGGTCAGTGATGAGGTCAGTGCACGGCATTTTCTACGCCTGTTGTTCCAAAATGAGCGGGGTGACTCCAGTTGGTGTGCTTGGTGGTAAATTTCGCTTTAAAAAAACACCCCGACGGGACTTTAGATAAAACAAAAGTAATTTGCATTTAAATAATTAATAATTGCTGAATTGCAACCACTCGAAATGATGCCATTATGTTTTGAGCAATACACGCATGCATGCAATTGCTTACATGCATTTAATCAATGTTTGCAAATAACAGTCAGATAGTAAAATGCGTTAATGTCAAAATATTACGGTATTTTTTATTTATTTTATATTACGCGAATATGCAAGTAATTTAGCTGATTAATCGTGCTTAATCTAAATTAAAAAGTGTGATTAATCAGATTAAAACTTTTAATCGTTTGACAGCACTACTAATAATGCATATAGAGGCGATAGCCACATGTGTATTAAGATGCATAAAGGGGAAAAAAGTCCCGTAGTATACATTATTGTGTTCCGCCAACTCAACTTGTGTAAGAGCGGTTCTCATATGTTTGTCCATACCTTGAAGAAATAAAATGGACCCTGGAGATTTTAAGCAGCTGTTTCCATGGTGGATTAAGTGCCTCTCTCTTAAGGGCTCTTAAGTTGCCCTTCTCGTAAAGTGCAACGTTTCAACAAGTTCGCCGTGGCCTTCTCCTCCCTGAGAGCAGACTGATGCTGTTGTTTTTCTTGCTGCCACTCAGATAAAAAAAATAAAAATAACCTTGAGGTGACTTTAAACAGTTGCTTGAACGCCACAGCTCACTGTAATGGCGTGTAAAGGTTGCACTGTATGTCTGTCAAGGGTTTTCCATACCTGTTCATGACTTGTCACTGTATCACTTTCTTAATTCATGTTAGGGCAAAAATCTTAATGATTTTGAATGATCATCATTGCAAATATCCTCTCTCCTTTCTTCTTGCCCATTTCCTATTTTTTTCACTATCTGCTTTTTCCATGATAATCCTTCTCTGATTTTGTGGTTCAATCAGTATAATACAGTACAGAATATTTTATGTGGAGCATAAAAACTTGATACATTTTTTCGTCGCAAGGCGCTAGTAGCTGATGTGTTGTGCTTAATCGCTTCGTGTGCGGCGAGAAGTTACAGACTGTAATTGTTTTTGTGATGGTCCACTTCAGTTGCTTTCGGCACACGGGTTTAACCCCTCGACATTGCATTACAGTGTGCGGTATTGTGTTTGAGCTTCTCAAGCCTCAAGAGCGATCCATCCTTCAAGTCTGTGTGGCTGCGGGGCAGCATTGTGATGATACTGAGAGGAACCAGATGCTTTTTGTCTCTTTTAGTCATGTTTGTCGTCCCCCCCGAGTGTTAGCCCCGAAGCGCTGTCATTGGAAATAATGAAACTCACCTGTTCAGCAGCAACAAGTGACACATGGACCCTCTCAGCGTCGGCCACTTACGGCTCACCATAAGCCCCGCGGTCCTACCGGCCACTGCAGTCCAGTTGCCTGTGGGATCCGCAGAGGAGTAAACAAACTCTTCTATCATGTTTACGGTCACCTCAAGACTGAGAGAATCCAAAGGCTGTTAATACGCAGAGGGTGAATGTGCAAGTGATGGATCGCGAGGAGTCTGCCTGTCTGGCCTCCGAGCGGCGGACCTGAAATACCTCAGCTGCTTTATTGGCAATTAGAGACAAGCAAGCTGTATTTCTTTCTTGATAGGGAACTCATAACATTTTCCACGTGCCTTTTCTCAAAGCACCATGTTGTCAACTGTGGTGCCATTGTCATCATAACGAAGTGACAGGAAGTGATGTTTTTGAAAAGTCAAGCGAGTTGATTCTGAAGCAAGCCTGATTATCCATCCCCCACAACCATCAAGGGTGTGCACCTGTTGCTATTCATACAACAGAGCTTTGTGTTGAACTAAACCGGCACAGATTTCACAGAGTAGGTACGTTTGTGAGCAAATTATTCAGTGTTGCAGTACTTTGTTGTGACATTTTTTTGAGTGATGTGCCATGAGTTTTTTCCTCTAATGTAAAATACAGTGTGCGCCTTGGCTCGGGTTAACCAGTGCCCTAAATGAACGTGTGTGAATACCTGATAACGAGGCCTATCGTTGGCATGTCATCAAACTCCACACTGGCGACCGTCGTGCCCGCCAACTGCGATTTTAATGACTTTCCAAATCAATCAAAAGATCTGGGTCGCCGCCACAGAGGTCGGCTGGCAGGAACACAAACAAAAGAACTCCTGCGTCTGCAGTCCTCATTGTTTTGCTGGGGAACGTGCTGCTTGTTTTGAGCCGATTTTCTTGTTGCCACTTTGGTAGGAAAAGAAAAGTATTTTCGGAAACTATTCTAAGTACGTAACATTTTTTTTTTGTCTTGTTCGCAAATCGAGCAACGTTTAAGGCGAGAGCAGTCAGTCAGTCAATCAGTCAGTTAACTTATTTATAATCTTGACAATATAAAATTGTAACTAACTAGTTAGTTAGTTACTTCGATGAGATGATATGCTTGTATCACATTTTGTTAATTGTTTTGTTATTGGTAAATTATCAATTGGAAGGTTAGTTAGTTAGTTAGTTAGTTAGTTAGTTACATAAGAGATTATTTTTTGTTAGCTAGATAGCACATTTATATAGCCAATTTCCACAAAACTTCACACTGCAGTGGGGTGAAACATGGACAAAGAAAAACAACAACTTAATAAATTCTGTTAATGAAAGGATCCTTTTTTATAATTATTAAATTACAGTTTAACTTTGGATCCATGGCGGTCACGCAAGGCATTGATCCAACTGATTGCATTTTTACGTAAACAAAGTTTTGGGATTGATGGAAGAAGACTGCTCCCGACTGAGAGTCGTCCTAGTGACGGATGTCATATGCATTTTACATGACATAATACAGTTAAGTCAGCAAACGGGTAAAGACACTCCCGGTAACTGACAGCAAGCGACTGCAGTCGGAGGTTCACGATGAGGAAGCAGGCGGATGTTGATAAGCGCAAGGAACGTTGCAGTGTGTGTGGGAACATGTAGAAAGTGCTGAGAAAGGGCCTTCTTTCTCTTCCAGCCTGAGAAAAACACCTTCAATCCCAGCAGTTGTACATTCCAATCGGTTGACTTCTGTTTTTTTTTCTGCTGATAAAAGTGTGCGCTGCCTCATCAGCAACATGTAAAAATGAACAAACAAAATCACTTTTTTTCTGTACTTCCTGGCAAAGTTTGTAGGTCAGTCGGGGTAATCCACTCTGCTAATTAGCATCATGCAGAGAGCTGATCCGTCACTCCTGACTGTAATCTGAAGACAAAGAGGCTTTTTAACCTGTTTGGAACTCAATCACATTGAAATCAAATTGATCCATTTTTGACCCTGAAAACTTGTTGAACCCATGTTCATTACACTTCGTTGTCGTTGAACCTGAGATCCAGTACAAGGGTGCATTTAAACAGTTTTTACAAGAAAATAAATAAATAAAATAAAATACTTTTGAGTTATGATTGGACAGCCGTTAGCTAGTAAGTTAACTGGTGACCTAGTTAGCTGGTAAATTATTTGCTGAATATGTGATACTTGGATCACAGTTGGTTAGTTAGCTGGTTATTAGGTCAAAAGGTTGTGCTTGGACATCGGTTAGCTGCTGATTAGATAGTGGAAATGTTAAACTTGGACCACAATTTGTGCATTGAGGAATTGGATCGTTGTTAGGCTTGGATCGAAGTTAGATAAGGATTTAAGATTATTTAGTGACTTGGTTATACTTTGATTGTAGTTAGATAGGATATTATGAGTGGTCGTTAGCTAGCTTGTTGTTTGGTTGGTTGTGATGTCATGCTTTGGTTTACTTGCCAGTTGTGTTTTGCTGAAATGCTGAACAAAATCCTTCTACTAAGTTTCTTTCTTGTTGGTTTTAGTTTTAAATTGTAGTTGTATCTTTTGAGGTCCTATAAATGTATACCCACAATCCCCCACTTTGTCTCACTTCCAACAGAAAGCCGATTGAGCCTCAGCCAATAAGTAAGTTGAGGAGAACATTCATTGACTTAACCTCAGAGCTCGAAGGGTGCTACGGAGTTTTAATATCGCAAGGAAAGTGGTTGCTCCTGACTGATAGAGGTCTGCGGTTGCTCTTTGAAGTTCCAAATGAGGATTTGACGAGCCAGGTTAGGGCCGAAGCTGCCCCACCGCCACCAGAGATTGAAGGAGCAGGAGGACCTCAGCATGTGAGATTCACTCCTCCTACCCTTTAATGCTTTATCTCCTTTACTGCCTCATCTTTCTTCAATCAGCCTTCTTGGCACCCTCTGCTTCTGAGTCATCCAGCCCACTTCATCAATGGCTTAAGGCTGGGCTTCTCAAACTTTCGGGAAGTTGAGGATAGATTTTTCCAAAGACTTCCTCATAATCCTAATGCCAATTGCGCTTAACTACCATTTGTACCCCTTAATGCCATATTCAGTTGCCTGTTTTGGAGAATAGAAGTCAGAATGTTACTATGATAAACCTCACAGGGGTCCGGACACAAGCTCTGGAAAAACATGTGTGTACACAAATCTGTGATGAGGTCAAAGGTCAGAGCAGATGTCAGCCGATGGGCGGGCCAGACTAACCCCTGACCCAGGTTTTGAAATTGAAGGTGAATAAGTAACATGTGTGTTCTACATTTGTAGTGCTTTGCTTTTCCGAGAGACACATTTGATGTATTAACGGAACGGAACAAAGAACCACTGTGACTGAAGTGCACATATGCGACAAGTATTAGGGCCATACTCAACACAACAGCATTTAGTGTAGACAAAGAATATTAGAAAAAACATTTATAGGTCGAGCGGCCTTCAATATGTCATTAATCATAATTCCACATCTTTATTCTTGGATAATTGAAAATTTATCCTTAGCCCTAATACGTTCAGATGATTGCAATTACCGGTATACTCTTATACAATTCTGATGACACAATATTTTACTTCTTGTCACTTTATACTGACAATAAAATTCTGAGGATTTTGAGAACTTTTCATTTAAAAGCTAAACTATTACCTGATTCTCAAAAATAATTATTGATTATTTGGATAATCGATTAATTGTCGATTAATCAATCATTGCACCTCTATTTCATATTATTTTTTGGTACTAGACTTCTTGAATATTCTTTTTTTTTATCCTAAAAAATAATAAAATCTCAGAACTGTCATAATTCCTTGATTTCATCCGAAATATGTTTTTATTATTATATTGACATAACCCTGATACTGTAAAATTATTCGGACTCCTCTGGCAATATATTTTTTGTTTTTTTCAGAAATTTTTCTCTTCCTTACTCATTATCTTTGGTCTACAAAAAATATATATACAGTATACATATTGAGAACATTTCACCATATAAGTTGCATTAAAAAAGCAAAATCAGCCCAGAGATGAAGTAAACAAGATGCTCTGATGAAGGGAAGAAAAAAAATAAATAAAAAAAGACTTCAACTTTTGGGTTTCCCCTTAGCAGGCGACAAAACGAGAGCCTGCAGCTGTTTGCCGGTGCCATTCATCACAATCAGCCTCAAGTCAGCACCGCTTGTGGAGTGCTGTTAATTCCTTTCATTGCTATAAATGAAAAGCCATAAAGACCGGAGATCATCACTGCTGTCGCAGAACTCCATCATGGCATAATGGAGGAAGTCAAGCATCTTTTTTTTTTTGTCTCCGGAGCGCGCATATGTCAGATCCTTTACCCCCAATCCCCACCATCTAGTGGAGCCTTTTAACGATGATTTATTTCAGAAGCACTTGCGCTTCCAGCTTTAAATCTAGTGCCTGTACACGGCCTTCTGTGTGCGTTGGGCTCCATTGGATGATTATCTGCTGTGTCCCGTGTTGGCCCCGACCCACGCTGTTGGCTCAGCACATCTCAGCTGCTGACTGAAGCCTTGTGTGCTTGTGTGTGTGTAAGTGCGTATGCGCGCGTGTGTACACCGATTCATACAGTTGCTGGACTTCCTGTCCCTCATTGTGACACTGATGCCAGTGTGCTGTCACTGCACTTCATGTGTCATTGGAGCCGTACTGTTGCTCATCAGCTCCTGGTTTTATCTTAGTTGTTTTCTTTGCACCAGCTTATTATCTTTCAAAGCACTAATTTTCCTCATTTTGGTACAGTAGAAAGCCAATAATATCTCTGGGATGCTGGTAATGCATTGGTTGCCTTGAAAGATGAGTGACCGGATTTTAGTAAATAGTGAGCAATTCTTCAAAAAAGTCTTCAAGCTGTTGACGGTCTCTCCTAGTCGAAGTTTACTGTCAAACGACACAAAATTATGAGAATTTCGAAAAATGTTATCTTGGCTTTGCCTTAAAGTCTGCTAAATTGATGGTGAATGACATAGATGGGCTGACGAATAGTGTCCGTCTTGCAGTGGTATAACACGTTTAAGCAGTGGATAATAGAACACACAGTTGAGCAACACATGTAGACAGAGAATGTAACAATAAGCCACCTGTCACCCAAAAAATAAATAAATAAAAAATACACATTAAAGTCAACGGTCATGTCACAGAACATCACATTTTCAAATAATTTTAAAAGCATTTTTTTTAATTTAAATGTATTAAGACTAATTGAGATTATTTATGACAAAAATTTGAATAATTTCTTCCAGAGTCAAATTCTCTCCAAGTTTGTGTCAATTGCACAAATGTAAAAAATAATATAATTCAATTTAGTGCGAAGAATTTACATAATTTCTTTCAGAGTCAAACTGTCATTGCTTTTCAAAAGTTTTCATAATTAAATGTTTCAGATGGAAAATTAATATCTGTTTGAATGCAAACATTTAAGCACAATATTTGTAGTCAGATAAATAAATAATAATTAATTAAATGGAGGAAATTTAACTTTGAAAAATAATTAAATTATAGGAAACTTTTGTTGTTATAAAAATTAATTACATTAAATTTCAGTTTGAAGAGAGACAATAAAAAAATCTATACTTGCTAAATGACATTTAATTGAATTAAATTACAAATGCAGGATTAAAACTGCCACTAAGAGTCACAAAGTAAAGAAAGTGTGCAAAGAACTCAATCAGTTTGAATATCATTAAAATATTTTAAAACCCATGGCACACGTCCCCCCCCCTAAGTGAGAAAATGCACTTGTGTCATTCTCCAAGTCCTTTCAAAGCTCCCCGAGCTGAAGTCTTATGAGCAGGATTCCCCAGCACAACAAAACTGAAAACAATATTGTTCCTCTTTCATTATTCATGTGTCATAATGCTATTAATGTCAGGCAGAATTATTTTTCCTATGCTGTCAATTGCAACTAAAATTGAGGAAATGCGGGGTTACCGGTGTTATTTTTTTCCCCACCTAAGGGCTTACCCTCAAAGGAATTCTTATTTATGCTGTGTGAAAATATCTATTTATGTCAATATCTAATGAGGATAAAAAAATGTTTTAAACAAAAATAAATAAAAAATCATGAGTGACTAATCAGGCCACATGGGGGCCCCAGAGATAGAACAACAAGGAAAGATGATAGCTCATCTGGGACTCAGTTAGGAGCAGACCTCTACCAAAGCAGAAACAAACTTTCTATTGAGATCAGTTCTAAATGTGTAGAGGTGCATCAATAACTCTCATATGTTCGACGGAATCCTCATAACTCCAGAGTCACTACTGTTCAGGAAATATAAAGAAAAAACTGCCAACCCCTGCAATTGTCTGGCAACCAGTTCAGGATGTACCCCGCCAACTGCCCGAAGTTATTGATATTTAACTGCTATCTTTAATGGTGACATATGAATAAATGACTTTTTCATTGTTTACTAATTGCGAATGGTAAATATTTAGTTGATATAACACCTTCCTTATCTAGTTGTTAGTTGATCCAGAACATTTCTGAAGAAACATAATGTTTTGTTTGCAGTGTCATCAAAATTAGAAGGATAATAATGTCAAAACAACAGATGTTTTCACTTTATAATGGGGTTTTTGTTGTTCATTGATACTAGTCCACATGCTGTTGTTTACTCTTTCCAAAAATTATCACGGCCTTTCTACTTGTGCTTTCTTACTTCCTGCTATGCTCGTGGCTATAAACTTTACGCTAGCTGACTGTTCATTGGTGACGCGGCTGGGAGAGTCCCTTCAAGTTTATTTTGTTGCAGTTTCTTCCTCGTTTATAGGAAATCACCCTCATGATCATGTTTCACTTTCAGATAAATGCTACTATGAGAGCATAATGACTACTGACTGGCAGAAGGAGTGGAAGTCCACCATGTGACTTGTTGACTTCGAACAACACGTGGCTGACTGTTTGTCAGTACGTTTCATAGTTCAGCTGACTTTACGTTGCTTTTTAATTCCCCGTAACTACATACAGTAGTGGAAATACACTAACTCCTTTACATATTTGAAGTTCATAATCGGCATTTTTTCTTGTGGAGCCTGTCCCTAGCTATTTGTTAACAAATGCATCCACAGTAAACCCCCTTCCAAAATATTTTTTAGTTTTTTTTTTCAGTTTTTTTTCTTCCCTACAGTAAATTACATCGTTTTATTTCAACTCTTGTTTATTGGGTGTAATTCCTCTATTGACCACTAGATGGTAGCACACTATTGAGTATGATACAATGTAAATTTGAAAGAAAAATTAAAACAGGAAGTATTTCAGCATAGGTTGGTTTTGGCTGAACTTCATTCTCTGTAATCCTGCTTTTTCCGCCTTCAGAAAGCAACATCTGTCGGTTCACTTTATAATGCGTCTTTCAAAATGGTAATTCATTTATATTGTGAAATAATTACATTTGTTCATTTTGATTAGTTTGAAGAAGAAAAAAACAGGATTTGTTGACTGTAAAGTAAGAGATTATATACTTTAAAGGCCCTGTCTGCCGGTTTGACTCTGGAAAAGGCACTTTTTAAATACAGGATTTAAACAAACAAATTAATTCCCAATTTACAGATCAGGGCTTGTCTTCATTTCTGGTAGTGATTTTGTCCTAAACCCCCCAGCCTCTATTTTGCCATTTTGTGTTTGTTTTGTAAACAGTAGGACGTTTCAGTGGAAAGACAGTGTTTACACCCCTCCAGCCAATCGCAGGGCGGGGGGTGGCGTGTCGCAAACGGGGCCGGGCAAATTTGCCGGCTGTGTGACGTCATGCAGCCGGCAAATTTGCCCGGCCCCGTTTGCGACACGCCACCCCCACCCCCGCTCTGTGATTGGCTGGAGGGGTGTAAACACTGTCTTTCCACAGAAATGTCTCACTGTTTACAAAACGGCAAAATACAGGCTGGGGGGGTGGGGGTTTAGGACAAAATCACCACCAGAAACTAAGACAAGCCCTGATCTGTAAATTGAGAAGTAGTTTGTTTTTTTAAATCCTGTATTTAAAAAGTGCCTTTTCCAGAGTCAACCCGGCAGACTGGGCCTTTAAACTTGGTGTTAAAGACCTTAAAAAATAAGTGCTGTAAATGCTATTTTAAAAAATTACTAAGGAGTATTTAAATGGGATACAGTAGTTCTATATTGTGGATTTCACTTATTGGGGGTTGGGGGGGGGGGGGTCGTCTGTTTTTTGTACGGCCCAAGATGCCACCATAGTCCTGTGTGAATTGTTGTCAAGGAAATATGTTGATGACATCTCAGTTGAGCCCAGTTTTGCACTGTTTGTTGGGGGAGTAATGAAGTCTATTCTAGGTTGTTAATAAAAGTTACGGAGCGTCTTCGCCACATGTAATTGCAATTCTGGTGCATTTAACTTTTCTCAACACAACGGGAAAAAAAAATGTCAACAATGGCTCATAACAAAAAAACTCATAAGTTGTGACATTCTTAAGTCAGATACTCTGGGTTCCTATTACTGAACCGAAATTCCTATTGGTTTAAAAAAAAAAAAAAAAAAAAAAAAAAGAGTTACAGTACACTTAAAAAGTCGCTGATAGAATATTGATTGCTAGTTCTGGTGAGAAACTGTTGTTGCTGTGAGGAGTTGTGTTGCCTCTGTTGGTGCATAAAATCAACAGGGTTGATGATGCAGCAATTTCCCATAACGTGTTTATTAAGGCCTGTTGTATAGATTTTTGCGCTGTAACGTATCACTGAGAATGATCACAATTGAAACTTTTGTTTGCTTAGCTGCGGCACAGGCACACGCACACACTTCCTTGCCATTGTTGTGCATCTCTGTTGGCCTTGCAGGGGGTCTTCAGTCTCTGATTCAGTGGCTGCTGGTGAGTAATGACTCATGATATGGCGGGGAGGGAGCCCTCTGATGGAATGTCTGGGAGAAAACCCCCCAGGGGCAGGCAAAACATCTACTTTAATCCTCAGCAGGGACTATGCACCTCGAGACGTCCACACCCCAGATGCTTCCTTGACACCCCACACTCTCAGGAAATACATTACCTTTTTTTCCAGTACAATGGCTTGTCACTGCAGTAGGACACTCAGATACTGGTTTTGCACGCTTGCCACTTTAAGAGACAGAATGTACTTGTACTTCTTTTGTCTCTGGAAACGGGACACACTGTTACCTTGGTGATAATGTTCATAAAACACACCATTTACAGTGTAAATGGAACACATCCATCCAACTCTACACTCATTTGCTGACACCCATGTCACTCACCAGCCCAGGCTCTACCTTATTCTAACACAGACTAGAGTAGAACATGAATTATGGTACACCAAGTGGAGAAAAATATCCAGTTGTGCTACGCTCCCAAGAATTCCTGAATAGTGAGCTCCAAACAGGCACTGGTTCACTCGACTCACTCTATATTTTCAGCCGATTACATCATCCAGCCTCTCACTTGCTCCAAATTGAGCACAGAAAAAGTATCTTTCATTAGGGCTTCCATTCAGAAAATTGCTGTCTGCATGAACAAAGAACTTGGGTGAACTTGAGTTGACATGAGTCAGCTATCCTGCTCCCAATCTTGCCGGTAAAGCTTCACTAAAGAACGTCTAGCTAACCGTCTTTGATCACATATCCTATGACGTTTCTGTTTGCACTCGTAGCACGTTTTGTTGGAACAGTCCACATTATCCGTGGGGGGTGAGTCGCTTGGAACCTGCCGTCCTAATAACGCACTGACTGAAAGGTCAGTTACAGAAATACCACACTGGCACCCTTGACAACACACAAGTCCATCACACTAATTAAATATCACGGTTGCCCATTTCTTTTAACCTTGTATGTAGTTCGATGACAGATTTTTTTTTATTTTTTTTAATACTATGATTATTGTTCTTAATGTTTCCCCACGACCACATGCCATAACAGCAGCAGCGTTTTATCATCTCAAATCAACACAGTCTGGAGTTTGTTGAGAAAGTAAGCCCTCCTCAAAGACAGTAAAATTAAAATTGGTGTTTCCGTGGTGGCAGAACATGCATCAGACACATCAGCTAACAAGAATACGTGCTGTTCCTGCGGCGGAGACGGAACCCAAATTTGTACGTCGGAATTTGGCATAGTTTATCACTGATGCGGTAAAGTCAGGATTACAGTAAATATTTGCTTCGGAAACTTGTGCTGTTAGCTCATGCTAATCCATGCAAACACTGCAGTTCTGCTTACCTTTTTTAGGTTTGAGTGCTTCCATGTAATCGTCAGCCATCACTTGAAAATGGCACATCTTCCCCATGCATAGCTTGGAAATCATGTGCAGACAAACCCACAATTAGAGGAATTATGACATCACAGTTTTTGAATATTTAAAACAGTTCACTTGCAGACACATTTTCAAAAATACATGGTTGTGTAATTTCAAGCAAGTACTCTGGAGACCCAACAATTCGCATGCGAGCAATTAAAAAGCAAATAGACCAAAACATGACATGCCTGAGTTATATGTCAACACCAGACTTTATGATTTTGTAAGATGCATTTCACGATCTGTCGCACTTTGCAAAAACACAGTCTTAACTCGAACGCTGAAATTATAACCTTCTCTAAATGCTCTGCTATTTAAAGCCTTTGAACTGGGCTCTGCCTCACTTTTGTATGCTGTTCAGTAAGAAGTGGCTTAAAGGCTGGGAGGCTTCCAGTCCACACAGAAGGCTTTCATCTACTAACACACACAAATAGCAATTTAACCATACTGAAAGAATTTGAGTAAAACCCATATGGAGTCGTGGTCGTCCTTACTTTGAGGTAATCCCTGGTAGCATGTTGCTAACGCAGCAGAACCGAGCCTGCCGGTGACGCACGCGCGCAAATCCGACACCGTTTCCGATATCCAATCACACGCTAATGGCGCGCTCTATCCTCCTCGTGTGCTCGCTCGCGTTCCGAAATCCGTCAGAAATGCTGCGACTCCCATGAAGTCCTTTTTCGAATCCAAATGTGTCATCGCCGGGGAATGTATGTAGGTCAATCTGCTTTGCCTCATCTAAAGCCAGGCAGATACGTGTCCATCATATTAATATTACATAGCCATACAGTCAGTGATGCGTGTTTGGAGGGCTGCTAACATGTTCTGGAAAATTGATCTTCACATTTATTCATACATTATGTCTGACTGTTTACAGTATAGTATATAATTTATACCAGGATGTTTCCCTGTTGATAATATGAGCAGCATACGAACTATGGGGTATATTCACTAAGAATGCGCTGCGTCCGGTAATAGCGCGAAATATTGCACCACAACTGCACCCGCAGTCTGCGCCCAGTTACCCACCTATTCACTAAGGATATTGCTCTAATCATATACCGGCACAAACACGCCCACAAAACTGGCAGCTTGGAGCAAATTTGCACCTGATTTGCCACACATGGCAATGGATTTGCGCCAAGAACATGGTTGTTATAGCAACAGTTGCGAGAAAGATGACATCATCAGAAAGCGAGGTTGGACCGAGAGTAAGCGTTTATAGCGCCATGAAGCTGTACAGAGCAGAGAGGACGACAACGATGTCATTCATTCATAAAGTACAAATTATTGGTGCGATCGTTTTTAAAAAATACATTTTCAGAGGTTGGCGTGGGCGTACAGTACAGCATCTGGGATGTAAAAATGATCGTAAAATACCTCCCCGCCATTGCCGATCAGCCCGGGTTACGTCATGTGTCCTTAAACAAAATAGAAAAATCTCTCTCTCTCTCTCTCTCTCTCTCTCTCTCTCTCTCTCTCTCTCTCTCTCTCTCTCTCTCTCTCTCTCTCTCTCTCTCTCTCTCTCTCTCTCTCTCTCTCTCTCTCTCATTACCTAATTTACATACACGCAAATAACACTGGCGCACCGGGGCGCAATCTGGTTGGCAGCGCCCTTAGTGACGGATTTCCCCATCCACGCGTGTTTAGTGAATTAGGCGCTCCCAGATTGCTCCATTTTTACAGGTTAGCACCGTGCAAAGGCGGCGCAAAACTTTAGTGAATAGGCCCCTCTGTTGTGTATACATGCTTGTAGCAATTTTCGCCGTGTTAATTCAGCACTTAGAGTTAAATTTGCCACTGTGTCTGAATGTATTTGGTCTTTATCAGAATTGGTGTTTAAGTAACTCTTTCCAAAAATTTCAGTGCAAAATTACCTCAAAACGGAGTAAAAAAAACAAACAAACACTGGCTAGCACTGCAAAGTGTTAATACAATTTAACACTACAAGCTAAATAACTATGGAGAGAGTAAACATGTTTCCCAGAAGTGTTGATTGTTTATGCAAATGTAGTTAAAAAAAAATCTACCTCAAACACTCTATCACTGCATTGAGGTATCGACACTGGTATGTGTTAATTTTACACACAGCAGTCCATCAATGTTTTGGTGTTTAGTCAGTGAGCACGCAATGCAATGGGATCCCCGTGTAATATATCACATGTGTGGCATAATATTACACAAGTGTCAAGAGGTATCCAGATGAAATAGCCTCCTGTCATGACCCGTCTCTAGAGTTCATGAATCAGAGCCGCGGCAAAACACACGTTTTCCAATCCTGTGATTGCTATGAAATCCTCTTTTCACGTGGAAAGTTGCCCCACCAGCGACACACTTTGGCAAGCATCTCTGTGGGTTTGCGAGCGGGCCAAGCGTTCGCTCCTAGCAATTTGTCAAAGTGTTTGTCTCATGGAGAAGCTGTGATCTTCTCTTCCTCATCCTTCTCTTTGAGCCAACTTCTTCTCTTTGCACCCCCCCTCCTTTTTCTTTCCTTGTCACAGCTGATGTTTTTGGCGCAGCAAATCTCACAGACCCACACACCCGGCACACGCGCGCTCTCTCCTTTTTGCGCTTTTTAATTCTCCGCAAATTCCACCAGCCAAGCGGAGGGCAAGCACGTGAGACGCCATTCCCGACTCGGCTCGCCGTACCAGCACCTGACGTGTGAGGAGGAGCGCGAAGCGTCTCCAGGGACAAGAGACGAAAGAGTGTATGATGGATGGAGGGAAGCAAAGGGAAGGAGTGAAAGCAGCACGAGAGCGAGCCCGGGGATTTAACCGGAACGACGCGCTGATGACACGAAGCGGCACTCTCACATCTGGAACAGCTTCAGCAGCTGCACCTGAAGGAGGACTTTTGCTCTTTTTTTTCTTTGTTGACCTCGTTAAATTGGAATCTCTCTGGAGCGCCGGAATGCTCGAGCATGTGCAACTGAAATGGAAAGGATGTAAGGTAGGAATGAGAAGTCTCAGATTCTAAAGGAGTCAATAGGAGGAGAATTAAAGAGTCACTTGAGACTAAGATTCTGTTAGTTTTGGAAACGCCCGTCCTGCTACTCCACAGGTTTATGCACACACATCCAGTTTGTTTTGGAGAATGATCCCAGGAGGCCACGCCAGGAGAGGAGAGCACCTTCCAGAGAGCTAATAATCCCCCACCCCCTTTCCTTCCCAAAAGTCCCCTCCCTCCACCGGCCTCCCAGCCTACCTGCACCAGTCACAACACGCTGTAGAGCCTCGGGGAGCTCTGAGAGTCCACAGGACACAAGCGCAGAGACGGACTGAGATTCACCAACGCGGGATGTCAAGAACCTCCAGGTTGGCCCGGCCTCCTTCAGCCGGTGTCGGATCCAAGCTGCCCTCCCCCAGGAAGGAATGCCCTGGCACGGCTTCTTTGGCCGGTCAGGCCCGGGTGCAGAGTGTGGGTGAGAAGCTGATGAGGGCGGGCACTGACAGTGCGTTAACAAGGCAGAAATCACTCATAGACAAAGCACAGAGTGAAGCCCAGGTGGAACAAAAGGGCCAAGGTGACGCTGGACCCGCCATGGAGACAAACCCTCCGAAGAGTAAAACCAGCACGCCTAAAGCGTCGAGTCAACATCAAAGCTCTGTACACAGTAAGTCATCATGTAAATATCTTCCACTCATGTAGTAACTCTGAACCTTGAACTCAATCCTTCTTATCTTTCAAAGTTGTCCTCTTTTGTGGATTAAGACTTTTTAATTGCTTCCTTTCACTTTGGCCGTTCGTCATCGTCTTACCCTGAAGCAAAGGAAATTAATTTGTCGAGCATCTGCTGCATCAACCTCAAAAACCACACTAGCGCACTTGTTGCTACAGGTCCTACGAAGATAATATTAATTAAAACTAGAGAATACAATTTCTGGAGAAATTGCCTGCGAAGGCTGAGAGGCTGAATGAAAAATTGTGGAAGGATTGAGAATCATATTGAACATGCTAAAGTTGGATGGCTTGAATCTGTCAGAAAATGTAGAAATTAGAGGATTAAAAAAAAACAACAACTTTATTTTTGTAATTTTTTTAAGAATTATTTTGAATGATTTTTGTGGTAGGGATAAGCTGAACTGCTTAGAATGGTTTGAAGAAGTAACAAATGTAGAAATTATAGGAGAAAAACAAAAAACAATTTTGGGGTTTTATTTAGAAATTTTGCAAAAAAAAAAGTTGCAGTAGGGATGAGCTGAAAAGTTTAAAGGCGGAAGGGTTTGAATCGGTCAAAAAAATAATAATTTTGGTATCAATAAGTTGAACAGTTTGTTGGCATGTTGGCACGATATGAATCGGTCCAAAAATTTTGAAACTAGAGGAGAAAAAACAAAAACTAATTTTGGCTTTTATTTTGAATTTTTTTGTGGTAGGAATAAGATGAACAGTTTAAAGTTGGAACAGTATGAATCAGTCAAAAAAAAATAGAATTTAAAGTAGACAAATTAATAAAAAAAATAAAAATTAAAAAAAATCCTATTTTGGTTTTTATTTTGAAATTTCAGGGGAATAAAATGCTGTAGGGATAAGCTCAGTAGTTTAAAGTTGGAAAGATTTGAATCGGTCAAGTAAGTTTTTTCTCTTTTGTTTTTTTCTTCTTTCTTTTTTGTGGTAGTTGAATGGTGCTAGTGGACCTGGACCTGTAGATGTAAACCTGTTTGTGAATTGCCCCATTTATAGAAATAGCCATTACTGTATACATAGTGTATACATACACTGTATTTGGCAGAATTTTTTAATGTCAGTTTGATCCATCTTAAAATTTTGAGACAAAGAAATCATTGTTTCCTGTGACCGTGTTTATGCTTCCAGTGGAAATGAAAAAAGAAACCATTTCCACTAAAGAAATTGCAGCAACTATTGCTGTGCCCCAGTGGGGACACTGATTACAAAAGGAAGTAGTGTGCTCTTAAAGAAAGGACCCTTATCATTCCCTTTTGACTCTCTCACCGACTCACAACTCTGCAGGGCGCCAGCTTTCACTGTCGTGTCGGGGTCACACTCGCATTAGGAATTTCTCCAAGTTTCGAAATGTACTGTAAGTGTTTCACTGACAGATCGTATATCTTCCTGTCAGCCGCTCTCAGAGAAATCAGTGGAGGAAGGTAGACTTTAGTCTTCGGAGCGGACGGAGTCATAGGCAACCAAAAAAGAGATGAAGTTAGTAAGAGAGTGACAGAAGGAGGTCAGGAATGTGAGCAGGGCATGCTGGGGAATCAACAGGTCCCGAGCCCTGCCTGTGCGCGAATCCTTCCCTGTGGTTCAAAAAAGCGTGCTTGTGGGTTACAAGGGGGCAGGTTTGTACTGGAAACCAGATGTTTCCGTGAATACAAATTAGGGTTGTGTCTCTTTGTGAGGGTCTTCACTTCACTCAGCTCACATCAGCTCATCTTTATCCTTGGCTAACTCTGCACAGTGTTATTACAATTTAACACTACAGTTTAAACACCTCTTGAGAGAGTAAACATGACTCCCAGAAGTGTTATTATATACTATGGTAGAAAATCAACTCTCCCTCTTTAACACTGCCTTGAGTTATCGAAGATTAACACTGTTAAGTGTTAATTTTACGCACTTCTGTGTGTATAAAATGGATGAATGGAAAATCAAACTTTGGACATTCCCTTCAAATGCATTATTCTGCCCACTCAAGGTGCTACTCCCAGGGCACGATGGCAGCTGAATGAAAAGAACTACGGGGTCATGTTCAAGGCAAAGACAATAAGAGCACCTGACAGGTGACATTTCCACTGTGTGAAAGCTTGAGAGCTGACCGCTGCCTGACACAAGGCCCAATTTCAGACTTCTTGGGAGTTATTCAGTCCCTGGAAGTAGAATAGAAGCTTGATCTTACTTCATTCCAACAAGGTGTGGACGAGCAGGCCCCATAGATTTCAGCTTTGTCAACCTTGACCAAAGGATTGCGGTTTTCATTTCACTCATTCTCAGTTCCCTTCTTGCTCAACTTGAAAGTGACTTACCCATTGTATCAAAACGCGTGCCCTCGGGTTATCATGCCCCATCATGCAAGGATTTGCTCACATGACGCGCTGAAGATGCAGGCGGGCGAGTTTCTGTCATTAAATCATCTTTTAGTTCGCGACTTCAGATAGTGAATCATCAAAAAGCAGCCAAGAACTTGCTGTTGTGAAATCACGTCTGCGGTGTTTGTCACCGAGCAAGTCATGGCGCGATTGAAGCGTTTCATTACACAAGGTGACGACAAAAGGTTTTAGATTTCTTTTGTTCAGGCCAATGTTTTTTTTTTATTATTTTAAAAGAGGAGAGTGATGACCTGCCCCAAAGCCCCATTGACAGATATTTTCCTGGTCCGAATTTTGTTCTCAGTCCATCCCTGACCACCAGGTTTAGCAAGTTTTCTGGTGGAAACCCTGGACCGCCTATTACAGTAGTTGCTACCTTTCTTTCAAATTGGCTTTTTTTTTTTTTTTTTTTTTTTAATGGTTTTGACATCATCGACTTCCAAGACAGTCAGTCTTCAGCCCACCTGTGAAAAGTGCAACAAAAGAGACCTTTTCAAGACCTTTTCCTCCAAATGCCACGTGTAAAGCTGGGACAATACATTTCCAGCAAGAAAAGCCCAGTGAGTCATTAGAGACATAAGATTACAGTATGTGGGCTAATGGTGCATTCACGGGCCTGCAGTCTGAGTTTGCAAATGAGTGGACATGACTCATCGCTCCGAACAGAAACAGACGAAAAATCGGGCCGCTGAGCAAGAAGAAAAGAGTGTTGCTTATGTGATCAGTCATGAGTGTATATTGTAAATTCTCCCTACTGGGACTGCAGTGTTTTGCTTCCGGGGGTCTAATTTGCAGTGGGGGGGTTTTCTCCGTCTCCTTGGCTCCTGAGGCAGGAGACACTGTCGAGATGATTGGCCACAGCTGTAGAGTGAAGAAAAAAACGCAATCTAATGGAAGACCACCATGGTGTTAAGGCGCCATTTGTTGAATTTAAACTTTTGAGTTGTCAAAAGTTGTGTTTGGATTATGCTGGATGGTGCTCAAAGGATTTCCTAACAGCCATTCAATTGAGTTATTATTATTGTTTTTAATAACACTCTTTCACTTTTTCAGCCCAAGTACTGTCCTCTGAATGTTCTGACCTTTTGCAGACATTTTTGAGTCCGCATAGTGATCATTTCCCATTAGACATTACTTTTCAGTCTGACTAAGAGACAATTATGTTTTTTGTGGCCTTTTCAATGTTGCAATGAAGATGAAGTCCAAAAATTAATTTCAGATTCCTCTCACATTAACCTTTTATTTTGCTTGTAATAATTATTAATCTATATCGTAAGATTTCCACATTGCGGATGATAATAAGGCATCGTTAAACCCATTTTATGGACTGGATACATTTTTTTCTTTTCCTTTTTTTGAAGGAACAAAATTAAGAAACACATGTTTCTAACAGTTGCAGTTGATTTCAACACAGTGAATCAACTCCAGTCCCATTTCCTGAGCAAGTCGGGAAAACGCCATCTTATCGTTGGCCTGTGTGAAAGAAGCTAGTGTCCTTGAATCGCTTTGACAGTTGTGAAGCTCACGTCAGAAAAAACAAAGAGTTTACAAGTCCTGAGGCTTTTTACTGAGAAAATAAAGGGCCTCATCCACTGATACCACACAAACAGGATGCATAAAACGAGGTGTGTGTGTGTCAGATTTATTCCCGACGCATTGCACTTGGAGCAAGCGCGAATAAAATCGACTTCCTGCCCACCTTTGAATCTCTCTCAAGTGTGTGACAGCGAGAAGGTTTCTCAGCCCCTTCACATAATTGCTCCTCTGGGCTCCTTCTTCTTCTTGCACCTGGCAGCCAGCGCCCCCTGCTGTGAAACCAACAGGATTTGAGCTTGGTTCATTGGCGCGAACGTCATCGTAATGTAGCCTGAAGTTTTGTGTAGTTACGTCAGTGTGTCATGTGACGTTCATACTTTTATCCCTCCGAGTATGACTTGTTCAATTAGTCTGTGGCCAAGAAATTCAGACTAATCACTCTCAACCTCTCACATATCTTTTGTGTAAACCTCTAGCAACATTGATTTGGGAAATCCATTTGCTCCTAGATCAGGGGGATTTTTTTTAAGAAACTTAGGTTGGGCGATGAAGTCAGTGGTAAGACATTCAAGCTTGTCAACTAGACAGCTGAGACGCCTCGTTGACGTAGCGTTTCAGCCCGGCTGCGTCGCTAAGCTGCGGGGGAGCGAATGCGGAGGGGGTGGATTTCTGCTGAGCTGACGTTAACAGCCGGAGGTTTAAATTACTTCAGAAAACTGGGAAACATATGGTGACATACCATTCATCCAAATGTTTTTGTTTTGGTTTGTACGTATTTGGAAGTATATTTTAGCTTTACAGCTTTTTCCAGTTCGCTATGCTTTTCTGTAATGTCCCAAGTTACCACAAATGGCACCAAAGCCCTGACCAATAGAAAAGTAGCCATGGGCTCATTACCAGTTTGACAGAGAGCAGTTACGCACGAACAAGGAGTGAGCAGGATGAAAGACACTGTAAACTAGGATGTCTTTCTGCTCTGATTAGTATGCATTGTCCTTAAAAAAAATGGTGCCAAGGGGGTACTAGTTAGCCCCAAGAACAACATGAGGAGCCCATTTTAGGACACTGTCACTTACTACTACTTACTACTTGAATTAGTATTGTGACAGTAATGCCTTAGCCAATGATGCTATTTGTCTGATGATATGTGCCCAGTGATTGATTGGCGACCAGTCAAGGGTGTAGTCTGCATCTCACCCAAAGTCAGTTGCAGTAGACTCCAGACGCCAAGCTGTATAGAGAAATTTGATGTAGGATTTTTTTAAAGACCATCTAACAAGACAATACTATGGTATTTTACATTTAAAAAAAAAAAAAAAAGTGTCGACGTTGCATGGGTGTAGCTCCTTACGTTTTGGATCATACCACGACTTCAGAAAGAAGCACAAGTTCAAGCTTGTGTTAGTTCTACTCTGCGGTTGTGTGTCTTTCCCTGTAGGCTGCTCCAAAACAGATGTATACTTGACTTTCATATCATTTCTTACCTCCCCGTGGGCTGAGCGTCTCTGAAGTCTGTTTGTAAAGTTTCAGCGCCCCTCGCTGGACGAGTTTTGACTGTGTCTGTGAAAGGCACTATACAAATGCTTACTTACTTACTTACTTACTATCCTTGATGCTGTGAATGAACCATGCCTGATATCACAAAATGTTAAGGAAAAGGTCAAATGGGAGAATCTTTGCACTTTGTTTCACTTGAATCAATTATTTTTATTGTTGTCTGCAGCCTAATATCTAATACCTAATAATTAGCTGTTCAGGTAGCGTTTTAAGCAACAATTTAACATTCTTACTGTTGCACAAGCAAAAAGAGAAGTTAACAGCTGTTTAATAAATTTCAGTGTCCTTTGAAAACCCGTGAATGGCAACATAATAGCAAAAACTGGCGATGTTCATGTTAGCTATTAGCTGTGTTACATTGTATTCTCATTGGCCTCAGATTGATAATTGTCTCAATATGTAATTGCAATTTAATTAATTTTTTGTGATATGACTGAGAAGCCAGATTCTTTCATACTTATTTTAGGCCATAGAAAAACAAAACACAATAAACTTTCAGGACTTTTGGAGCGTTGGGTTCACCCGTACTTCATAATCTTTAATTAGTTGACCTCGTCTTCCTTTTCCTCCGTGCACTGTTTACGCTCTCAGGGAGAGCTTATTCGTCGTGGCGGGGGAACCGAGTGTTTCTCGGCTCTGCATAACGTCAAAACGCATTTGTTTGTTGTCGCGCGATTATGCCCCGGAAGGCTCTGACAAGCGAGCGTAACTCCCGTCAGTGGAAAGTCATGAGGTGCAGCTCGCTGATGGAAGCGACAGCTGGCAGTTCATTTGACGTGCAACCACCATTTATCAATTCCAAGCTGACACATTCTCCAGAGAACCAATAAAGGGTGACGTTCTAAAGTCATTTTTATCATTATGCTCAATGTACTGTTTAGGTTTGACATACAGTTAAAAAAAAGCCTGGGAGTAAAGTTTAAGTTTTGCAAGATTAGTCATTTCACGAGAAAAAGGCGCAAACTTCTTACTCTCATTCCACTGAATCCACAAATGTGTAAAACGTGTTCATTTTGATAGTTGACAAGTTTGAAATGCGTTCTTCTGACACCCACTGCACTTCAGTAGCCTTCCCATGTCCCGACCTATAGAGACATAAAAAAATAGCTTTTTTTTTTTTTTGCATCTTCATTACACTGTATACAAGCTTGTTATTTTCACTCTGAATACATCCCACCCATTACGCTTTGGATGTTTCACTAGGCAATAAAGTAGTAGTAAGATACATACTGCATTGTTCTTTAAACCTGAGCTGCAGTTGTGTCGCTATGAGAATAATGACATGTATTTAAAGTACAAAGATTGCTTGCTGTGAAACAGCACCATGTTCCTTGATAATTGTGGGCCTTCAATGTAGTCTTGGGCATCAGGACCTGACGATGGTAAAGTCAAAGTAGTTGTGTATGTGCAGTACAAGTTTGGGCAAGAATTTAAATGTCTGCATTTTAGTCAAGATTTTTTTGTCTTAGTTGTCAAGTGGCTCAGTTGTTGCTGTCAGCCTAAACTTTACACCCCCCCCCCCCCCCCCCCCCCCACACACACACACACACTCTCTCACCGCCCCATCCCCCGTAAAAAGATTATGAAACTGGCTTTAGAGCGAGGGGAGCAGCTCACTTAGGGCTTTGGCTGATTTGAGGCTAAATATACGTAAAAGGCAGCTTGGTCCATAGGCTTTGGGGAGGGGGGGTGGCAGCCAAGGCCTTTTAGGCCTTTTGGATGATGACTTTTTTTTTTTTTCCTCCCCGTTCTCACTCTCCATATCAGTTTGGTAGGAACATGCCCTGCGAGCCAAAACTAACATGAGCCAGCATGAGTCCGACTTTTCGGTCTTTCTCCTGGCTTTGAACTTTATTTGGATCCAATAAAAACACAAACAGCTAAGAAAAAAGCACAGTGCTAATATTGTGATGCTTGCTTAACTTAACTGAAGTCTCATGAGATTCGGAGAGGCATTGCACTATTCTGATGTCTTGCGGGACATTAGCATCTTTCGGAATAAGTGTTGCTAAGCAAAGGCAAAAAAGAAGCAAACGCAAACCTGGAGTTAATGTAGGGTGACCAGAATTTCAAAATTTAAAACCTGTGACACTGTTAATTAACTTAATATTATTATTATTATAAATTAATTAACTTAAATATAACTTAATCAAATACACAATCATATTTAATCAATTTCATTGCTGTTAGTCTGGTGATCGGTTAGCTAAAGCTAAATGCTATCTTGGTTGACAGTTCAACAGCGCAAAACAAATCAATGCATTCACCATTATCAAACTTTTTTGCTTCATTTCAGTAGCTATTGGCTGCAGCATTAGGCTAGTAAGACTACATTTCCCATGATTCATAGACATGGAAGCAGGAAGTAGTTATAGTTCTGGTGTGATGAAACTATGGTACACCTGTTAGTGATTAGATGCGGATAAGAATGAAAACGCAAATGTGAATTTAAAAATATAGCGGAAGGAATTCAACATTTAAATTCCTTTTTAATTTGTTTAATGTATGGATCACTATATGACAATTGTCATACACATAGCCCAAGCAATAGGCTTGCTCACTGAACTAATAATTAAAAAAAAGCAAAAAAACAGGAAGCTGGGACAGGACTTACCCAAAAGTGGGACAAAACAATTGGGCTTGCGAAATCCTCGAGGATCGGGACACAAGCCTTAAACTTGAGACTGTCCCGGGTAAATCCGGGACATCTGGTCACCCTAAATTAATCTTGCTGAATTGAACGTATCACAACTGCAACAGAGGCGTGACAGACTATAAATTAGCTGCGAAAGATTCTATACTATGTCCAAAGCTGAAAAATTCTGAGTCTGTGCTATTTATAAGGAGAAATGATGACTTTTAGAGTTTTTTTTTTTATTTTTTTTATTTTTTTTTGTGAACCTGCCGCGCCTCTTCTCTTCAATCTGTTGACATTTATGTGGCTGAGAGGCATCCATCTGTCACTTGACTCTAGACGTATACTAATGCAGTGCGGTGGACTTCGGTTTCTTCCGGCTGGTGCAGGTGGCTCCCTGACAGCGTGACTGCGACAGAAAGTACGCCACGATTTCCAAAGTGAACAGCGAGACGTGTAATCCTTACCTGCTCGCTCTGAAGCTGTCAAATATTTTGGTTGATTTTGTCCCGTTTTGTGTGGCTCGCCTTTCAGCAACGGGAGGATTTATCTGGCGGGGATTAAGCAAGGAGTTTTTTTGGGCCTAACAAGAGAAGAGAGTGAAGTTGCTTCACTTCCTTCAAGACGACGCAAATATTGCACCTGCCTCCATTTTTATTTTCTCAAGAAATCACTTGTAGGCAACCTCATTACGGAAGTAGTTAGTACTTTGCTATTGTTACTTTTGAAACTGTATGTTGGCATTGAGCTGAACTCACTTCACAGGAAGCAGCAGTCTGGTAGATCGTTAACAATTCTTCAGATATCTGTACTTTCTAATCCTTACAAGTCAGAATAGGCTTGTCACTTTTTTTCAAACCTCCATGGATTACAACACGACAAAGAGACATGAATAGAGAGAGAAACAGTCAAACGTAGTTTACATCTTGATTGACTGATTCAGATCTTGGGGACTTTTAAGGCCAGAAAAATAGGGACTGCAGCAACATGGAGGATGTCAGTTCAATCCTGACTATCCTGTCAGCATTCAAGTCCAGTGATTCTTAGTATCAGCACTATGCGAGTATGTCCTTGAATCAAGACTTTGAGCACTGATTTTCTTTTATGCAAGTATTTGTACTTCTACTTAAGATGGAGTCTGAGGACTTTTGGTAAGAGTTTACATTGCGTCGTGCACAAGAGAAGAGGGTCTGTGCAGGAGAGTACCCCCTATCCCCTCCTCCCTTCCTCTTACTCCAACATGTGGTGCCCAGACTAAACAACAAGATGAATGTCTCCAGAATCCAACCTGGCAAAAGAGGTGCTGTAATCTGCCTTGTGGCTCCACTGACTTGCGTTCAGGGGACAATTAGGGGCTGCTTCTGGAACAAAAAGATGACACGTGGATAGAAAAGATAACGATAGTGGCTTTTGGGGTTTCCAGTGTAGTCTCACCACTAAGATAATTCCAGTTCATTACAAATAAGACCTTATTTTCATAGTTTCGCATATCTTCTGAGTTTAACCGGGACATTCTAAAGCCTCTCTCCATTATACTTTACCGTTATGCATCACCCTTTTTTTTCTTCTTAAAACCAGATACAGTTTTACCCTTGTGGATAAAAATCTGCCTCTTTACCTTGACCAGAAATACAGGTGACGCTCATTCTCCTCCGAAATTATTTGTTATCATGCCTGGCTTGGACTGATATGTTTAATGCAGTGTGGTTTTCACACTATTTGGCAACCACAGAATTTTCCTGTTACCTTTGATTCTTGTTCTGTAGATCTCCTGCCAGGTGATTCTTGGGCCTTCCTCCACTTCTCTTGCGTTGCAGGTTCCAACTAAATGATTGTCTGGCAAGATTGTAGGCTGGTTTGAGAAGTGCGAGACCATACCAATTCGATTTGGGAGAAAAAACATTGATTTGCCCTAACTTTCATTTGTCTGTTTACACAGGCTACATCCTCAAAAGGTCACTTTCTACAGAATCCTACAAGATCTATAAATATCTTGGTTCTAAAAAACATTTTAAGGGGAACCACAGTCTCAAGCAAATGGGTCTCTAGGTTTGAGCTGAACTCTTCCACAGGTCAGGAGGTGTTAGCGCGGCCCAATGATGAAGGTGTTGACAACACCAAACAAAAGCTCACTGTGCTCCTGTCAACCTGCCTCCTCCCACACGTCACCTCTCACCTCCTGGCCCTGCACCCCCAAATCACACCTCCACCCCTTCTCCCTCTCTTATTTGGCCAGGGAGGGCGGGCCTCGCTGCTTCGGCGCGGCGGTCAATTATGGTTTGGTCGAGGCGGAAACTCTGTAAAGGCGCCTTGTGTTTGGAATTCAGCGGCTCTCAGCTGGCCACCGTATCTTGAGCCTCATTGAGGTTAGTAACAGAAAGCTGCTGGCTTTGGAGAGAAAGTTCCAGACGCATGGAAAACAAAAAAAAAACAAAAAAGACGGATTCAGCTGCCCCCTTCTTAGTAAAAAAAAAAAAAAAGAACCAAACAAATTTGTCCTTGTAAGACATTCAAGCTGGGTGTCGACCACCCTCTTTGGTGTGTATGTGGTACCACACAGGCGCACACTCGCAGGCATACATGTGACAAGCCTTTGCCAAACAATGGCTGAGCGAATGGACTTGGGCTAGGAGGAGGAGGGTGTGCGCAGTTTTGTTGGATGACCTGATTGGAGCGTAAACAGCAGCCCAGGAAGTGCTGAAGTAAGAAAGCGAGAGAGCGAGAGAGAAAGGGAGAGAGAGGGAGGGGAGGCAGTGGGAGTTGGGAAAAGTGTGCAGATCCACCGGGAAGGAGTGGAAGAAGTTTTGGGGACTGTCGCGTCTGGACACCCTTAACAGCAAAGGTGAGTGGTCGCCTTGCTGCTACAATCAGGCAATTCTGAATTTGACAAACATGACTGATTGTCATTTTCAACTCCATGGCAAAGGGAATTCCCTTTGGGGGATCGTTGTTCAACTTGTTTGTCTTTCCTGCTCTGTTGCTTCCATCTGCCTCTGAAAGCTTGTTTTGCATAGCTGTTGTACTGTTTTTTTTCTTGATCTGAACTGCAGCCAACCATTCAGTAAAGCAAGAAAAAACGAGGCGGGGGTACTAATGTGTGTGTGTGTGTGTGTGTGTGTGTGTGTGTGGCTGTGTCTAATTAAACTAATGGGGGTGCGAGAAGTGCGTTCACTAAACTAAACGTTTTGTTGCGTGCATCGTCTTCTAGCACCGCATAGTCATCACTCCTGAGAATCTCACCTCCCCTCTGTGGATCACGAGGAGGCTGACAGTAAATGGGTGACTGCGGCTCAGGCTCGCATGAGATTTGGACATGCGTGTCCGAGTTTGTGATCAAACGGACGGCGAGATTTTCCCACGGGGGAAGATGCTCTCCTTCCTCTTGCCAAGATTTATTCTGCAGCACTCAAAGACATTACGTTGCTCTCATCAAGTTATGGACATTTCGCTTTTATAGACTGCATGCAATGAATTACCGGTAGTTTGTGCAGTGGCTTAAGAATATGACGGTTCTATTGTGTTGGGTTTGTAAGTGGTGTCTTCCAACTTTCATACAATTTTGAGTTACATCAAGTCCATAGAAGGTAGGAAGTAAGGACTTGAGTCGTACTGTGAATTGTGAAAAATCGCAAGTTTTGACTCCCACAAATTACCCTTAAAAATGAGAGGCCTACAGATCATTTGTGTGGAAAAAAAATCAGCTGGAGTACACATGTATGAATACACTCCTAAATTCCACTAAAAACCCAGGCTAAACCTAGCTGTCTCGAAATCAAGATTTGTCGTTTCAAACTACTTCCTTCAGATCAATCCCTGTTCAGAAAGGGCTTTGGTACCGTCTTGTCCTATCTGATCACAAAAAATAATTTACTTTAATAGGATTATTAAAGTACTGCAAAATTGTACATTGAAGACAGTCAGAACCAGGAATGCTAACAAATTAGTTTTTCAAGCGGTATAGCTGGAGACTGCAGCAGAATAGATTTATATAGCACTGCAGCATTCATAGCTAAGGTATAGCAATATGATACGCTAACGCTAGCATGTGTGTTTAATTTCCTTGCTGTGTATTCTCAAATGTTAAATTAGCGCCAAACAAAGGTTGGGCTCTGCCTGTGCAATGTGCGTAAGGTTATTCTGCAGGCAGTACAGAGGTGTAAAGCTTAATACCAGACCCTTCTGCTCCTGGTTGTGCCATGAGTGTCGCCATCTGACAGCTATTTCATACGTCATACCAGATGCTGGCACTGACGTCATCTAATGGTGCTGTGTGAAAGTTCCAGTCATTGTCCCATACTTTCTTCCTATGGCTGTGTTTGTGGATGGTGATCAGTGTGTAAAAGAGGCTTTTGCCTGAGAGCTTTCCAACAACTGTTAATTAAGCTAACCTAATCTAGAAATCTCCAATTTTGCCTGAATAGCTTTTTTTCCCACTGTTCAGTGGATTTGTATCTGGACGACGCTCATTTGCATGGAAATTTAAAACTAAAGTGTTGTAAAAATGTCATGAAACTGACTTATGGTCTGACTGGATTTTAAAAGGTCTCATCACTCTTTATATGATCTGATTAGACAATCTGATCGACTTAATAAACTGACAATCAGGCAATATTAAAGCATATTTCCCCCTCTCAATCAAAGTCAGCAAAAGCCTGATTATTGGATGGGTCTGAAAGATTGTGAGCGATTATCCTCCAAGAAATATCCAGAAAAAGCACATTAGCTGCTAACAGAAATAAAAAATGAATAACTGGGTGTTGAGTGTTTTTTATAACATATCTCATAAGTAAAAATATTTTTTTCATCCTAGTGTGTGGTCTCACACATCTTAAAAAACGTCTTAATCGGTACATGAGTACCCTACAAATATTATGCCAAACCCTTTTTAACAATGAGATGGAACCTCATTCATCATTGTGGTTGTCTCTCCCAAGTTTCCTGTGCGCTTTGCCAGTGCTGATGTAGCGAGGAAACCGTTATTAAGTGTAAGATGAACGCTGCCAGTTTAAGTCAGCCAAGCCATTCGTCTTTAAATGCTATCATATGAGCCACTGTGTTTTCACAAGCAAAGGCAAACAGCGAGCTCAGCTTCCATCTTGATTACCTGAATGGACGTGTCCAGGTACGCTGACCGTAGCCGCTAGCCAACGCACATGGAGTTTAATGGCCGCCACGGGTCATTAAGAGGAGGCAGAAAGACACCTGGGCTTGTGGCATGCGCCCAATAATTTGGGGGGAATGGTAGAGGTCTGGCCAGGTGTTTCTCCACCGGGCTGTCATCCCTCGTCACGGCCTCGAGCCAAGTCATGGTCTTATCGCATCACTGCAGCGTTTCTTCAGACCTCATTGCAGGGGGCTTTCGATTTAAGCTCCTGTAGCTACTTCAGTCAATGATGAGACTTAATGAGGCTACCACGAGGGAATTTGTTTGTTGAGTGTGTATTTTGTCAGGACTAAAAGTCAAAACATATTTTCTTCCTTGCTGTGTAAAGACGGATAATAGAGGTGTAACAGTTTATCAACAATCACGTTCACCAGTACCTGCCTCCTAAAATTTTGTAACTTTTTTTTTTTTTTTTTTATGAAAGAAGTATCACTCTATAAACTTGTACTTTATATAAATATATAGTAATGACATAATTACAATGAAAAGGAAACAATTTTTGTCTCACTGTCCTACTATGTTATGTGTTAGCATTAGCATAAAGCTAGCAGACTAAAGTTCAAGATGTATGGCTGCTTTAATTAAACAGCATTCTCAGTTTCTTTTTTCCCCAGTTTGAATATTAGCTTCTTCTGGGACTGTCATTGAACAGCTCGAAGCTGCTTTTTTGAACAATTGTTCACTATTTGCAAGTTTCGTTTCGTTTCGTTTATTAGGAGCCCCATTAGCTCCTCACATCTCAGGAGCTAATTCTTCCTGGGGTCCAAGTACTGCTTAATAGGAAGTGAGTTGATGTGAGCTCACTGCCACTATACAGAGCTTGTACGTAAAAATTGGCCATATGAGTCATATAACGGCTCATACCTAAAACAAAAAAAATAGATAACTGCTTATCGTTTTCAAAATACAAGACGTTCAGTTTTCCTTCTTTAAACATACTCTAAGTCAAGACAAGTGTAGCTCCTCAACGAGGCGGAAGCATCGTTTGCTATCATAAAACAGAAACGGTCTGTGCCCTACAGACAGTAATGCAATACTGTCCAGTCTCACTGGTAATGACTCATTAGTGTCCATCTTGTCTCTTGGGTCCTTCTTTCCCATGCCCATTTTTCTTTTTTAATAACTATATTGCCATAATTGGTCTGGACGCTCACTGGAAATACTTCAAAGGAGTCAGGACCAAACAAAAATAGCCTCAAATGAAGCTGTTCCATTCCGGAGGATGACTTGGTCAGCCAACACAGATTTGATTGTCCAAAGATGTTTTAATTTTCTTCTCAGAACTTTGATCGTTATCTACGGAAAAGATAGAGTGAAAGACACCTTTTGTGACCCACAGATAACATTTTGTCGTCAGGATGATAGTGTTTGGTGCTTACAGAAAAAGATATGGCAACAAAAAGCCACAGAAGCCAGAATCTTATCGCAATTGCTTTCTTGGGATGTTTATGGCCTTGGCACATGCTTCTCGGACGCCGCCTATTTGTTGAAGTCACTTCTGTGTCCATCTCCTTTGTTGTTTGCCATTGATGGGGAGGGAGGGAGGCCCAAGACAAATGTCCTGCAGGCGTGAAAGGACACTGGCCCAGCACTGTTCTGGCGCTATTAACCTGCCAAGCTCTTCTTCTTGCAGTGTAAACATCACCCCGCCTCTCTGACCTCCATCCACCCCTTTTAGAAGAGTGGCGAATAAGTTTGCCATAGCTCTTGGTTGTTTCTTAGCGAACAGATTAAGGTGAAGGTCAAGGAATGATGTGACAAGGCCAAAAAAAAAAAAAAAACTTGAAAGATTTATGGTGCAATCAAGGACGTCTTAAAACGGGATAATCTTCATAAAATCTATGAAAGCAATTAAACAACCCGCTGCCCCTTTCTATGATTTTATGCTTTCCGTGACCCACTTGTACATGACTCATTACCGCGACAGGATTTCATAATTACTTCTCTGCCTGACAATCTCTCCCATCTGATTCAGATTTGGATTAAATGTCCGTTCCTGAACAAATTTCCCTGTTCAAATCCGATGTCTGTGGGATGTTTTTGTTAACGCGGGCTATTCTAGGATGAAACTTGCCTTGTGACTGTTCATGATGTGTTTGGAAAAGTCCTTCCTGCTCTGACTGATAACTCGACAGCACTGAGTAAATACTCAACTTGGTGCAAAGTAAGTCCAATCCAGTCCTTAAATCGTCGTAGGATTATACGGTATATACAAACATCTTCGCTTGCAATCCATTTGGGACTGATAACAGGCACAGTGAGCCAAAAAACGTATTGTCAAACCTCGTTAAAACCCAAACCGTGCAACGAACCGCAGATGTTCAGTCCGTGTAGCTAAAAACAAAACATAGGTTCCTGTGTTCCAAAAACGTCAGTGTTTAACATCATATACGTAGCGCTGGAGTTCCATCGGACTGTGAACATAAGCGCTGTAGTTTATTTGGAAGGGGGCGCTACGTAAACACTCCCGTTGCCATGAATTGCTAGCTGAACATAAAAGCCAGACTAAACACTGAAAGAAGGACAGAAAATGCATCTTTAGCTTGGTTGCGGGATGTTGGTTGACCGTGAATTGTCGTTGGGAATAGTTCCAGATATAGACAATGAGAAACTCAAGTCATAACTTTAACCATAAATGACTTACAGTGCCTGATACGTAAGAAAATCCACTTGTGACTAGCTTGTTTTACTTGACAGACGTATTCTGTTTGCTGCAACTTGAGGGACTTTCAAATTCAATGTTTCCACAGTAGACAGGAAGAGTTTTGTGGTCTAAAATTTGCTTTGCAGTACAGATCTCCAAGTCTAGACTGCACCCCAGAGTACGTCTTTGCCATTCCTGCTCCACCTCACAAGTCTACTGTTACCGGCGTTAATAAAAGTTAAACGATTCCCCAGTGTGTAAATATTTAAGTATGCTTTTTGCAGACTTGAAATTGCATAATGGGTCAGACAAGGTTCTTGTATAATTTCCCTCACAAGACGTTTTGGGAAACTGTAGTAAAGAGACTCTTTACAGATATTAATCAGTATTGCGGGGCACTTGTGGTGTTTGCTAGCCTGTCATTAAGTTGCTTATAAGAAAGTGAAGACTGTGGCTTGGCTTTTCCTTTCCCCCAAGATCCCACTACCTTACAGAACATTCCGTGACGTGCCCAACATTCCCATTCATTTTCAGAATGGCAGGAAGAAGGGGGAACAGGCCTCGCAAACCCACCACGGGGCCTTTGTGTACTTTATCACCTTTGTTTTCGAGGTTTCCTTCCTGTCAGGTTTTCCTTTTGCTACGGTGTTTCCTTCTTGGCGGCAGTACAGCAATTCCGCCCTCTGCATTTGAAGATCAGACCAGAGCCACTGGGCAAGGAAGGACAGGCTTAATCCATTTTGTAGATGGTGGAAAATGGAGTCTGGGGGGGGGGGGGATTGGCATGTAAACTACAAAAATGGTTCAACCTAAAGTTGTGTTGAATTCTCCCAACATGTGTTGTTTTTTTTCTTACTGTACTGTATTTTCTAAAATAATAATAATAATAATAATAATAATAATAATAATAATAATAATAATAATAATAATAATAATAATAATAATAAATAACAGTATCATGTGGCTATTTCTCCCAAGACACACACAAAAAGGAATCCTCTAAAACCAAAGTTCAATTCCTCTCTGACTTCTTGAAGAGCTTTTTATTATTAGACTCAAACACATCCTGTTGAGTCCGTCAGCTCTGACAGCTTGATGAAGGACTTGCTCTTTGGAACCGGAGAGAGACTTAATTATAGTCACTATTCCACGTTGGATTTACTGCCAGCGTATACATAATGCATGGCTTACTCGCTATCAGCTGGCTCCCAATTAGGGGCGACCAATCATGGTAGCTTCTTTCCACCATGCTCTTTTGGGTAAGCACAATGTTGTTTTGCCAAAACCAAAGTTTGAGTTGCCATTGTTCCCTCCCATTCAGGGTAATGTAGGGTGTAGTAACCAACAGTAATTGCAATCTCACCCCAGTGCGTGAGTCCCAACTTTCTTAACAACGTACGGCAAACTAACTTGAGCATCATATCGCAATGAGGTTTGACCTCCAGGAGCTACGCAGAAATGATCATTTTGTTCAACTCTTATGTCTATAGAGGGATTCAATACATTTTTATAGCCTACTGCTTTGTTGTGTCTGTTTTCTTGGGGGTGTTGCTTGTTGCAGCTGGCAAAGCTTAATGAGCAGCGTGTTTTAGAGCAAACCAAACAGTAAAAGTTGTGGCTTGTAAATGCCGAGCAATGCGCTGAAAGATACTAAAGCGCTGTGTTAAAGCTGAGGGGGACCATAAAGCCGGCATAGTGATAATTTCCAGTGACCGCAAACAAACCCAGTCACAGATTTGTACATAAATCCACCCTCTGTTAGAATAATAGCATCATTATTAATACAGGACTACTCTGATGGTTTTTGTCTGTTGGGAATTCTTCAATGAGGAGAAAACAATGCATCGAATGGTGTGCACAATAAACCAAAGACAAAAGACATTGAGATTCCAATAAACAATCGTTTTAATTGGAGCAGTGAGACCTTCTTCGGGCTTAAAACCGTACCTCGTTAAAAAGTGTTATTTATTGTTAGCTTTGCGTTCCAGTTTCCTTCATTCCATAAAAAGACAATAAAACACAACTAAGCCACTCAAATGGTTTCTTTGATACAGCTTCTGTGCAAGATGGGCAAGCAGTGGGGCCAGATATCCAAGGACCAATCAAATGCATTGTAACTCCTCCCATGTGACACCAGACAGCCAATCAAATTGCTTTGTTCGAATTAGTTTTGAGAGTGGAGCAAGTGGCTGCGTGCAAAGTTTTAATTGTGCATTTTAATTGAGATGGAGTTCTTTCTGTGACATATTTGTGTAGTGCAGTTGTATTGGCTCATAAGTTTGCATCATGTCCTCCCTTGGAGGTTGTGTGTCCCAGTAAGCTGGATTCGCTGCTGCTTTGATCAGCGAAGAGTCCCGTCGCTAATCCTCTTGAGCTGTGGATGTTTGCCCGGGACACACACATACTTTCAAATTGTGATTAAAAAACAGATGTGAAGGCCCCGCCAAAAAAAAAGTCAGAATAAATCAGATCGGAAGTGACGTAACGCTTACATGTCCAACCTTTGATGCTTTTCCCAAATGTTGTAAAGCCATGCAACTCCGCCTTGAAACATCACATGCGGTTTTTCACTTGTCACAAGATGGAATTTGGTCGACATTTTTATCATTAATAAACACAAAAAATTCTCAAAAACATTCACTAAAAGACACAGGAAGACTTCTGTTTTGGTTTGAAGTGATCATTTTGACCATTTTCCAGGGTCTTTCAAAAGAAATTCAGTCCCCAAAGCCAGTTTCACTTGGCCACGTGACATTTGGTTTGGATGTCTATCATGAGTAGACCCATAAAAAAAGTCTCAAGAGCCCATGCCCAAAAATGCACAGGAAGTCTGCCATTTTGGTGTACAGCAGGCATTTTAGGATCATTTTGGCTATTTCAGGTGCCTTGATATTTTTTTCTGATTGCTACCAATTTTTGGACTACATCTATTAACACTATTGGACATCCCCACTGAGCGTGATGTGCCCCTTTTTGTGGCGTTAAAGTTGGATGGCTAAAGTTGGATGGATAGTTAATGATAGATAATGATGTTTTTGTTTTTTAGCGGCACAATTGGCATCATTTCGAATCCATATTTTTATTGCAGCAGCAGGACAGAGGCCAGGATTTGGAAAATGTAAATACTCTCACCTAGTCAGGGACCCTCATCTTTTAAATAGCTCACAGAGCTTAGTTGCAAATCTCTTTCGCATTGGCTTTGAGCGCTAATAAACAAGCGGATGGGCTTTTCATCCTGACGCATTCGGGAGAGCGGAAAAACGGCACGAGAGAGAGAGCGGTAGGGGAAAAAAGGAGGAAGGAGGGAAGAAAAAAGAACGCCACTTGAACGTCAGTCCAAGGCCCTCCCTGCATTACATCACTGGGATGCTTCGGCACTGATGACATCGTCGAGTTTGGGGAGGGTGGGGCTGTCCCTGAGGATGATGTCATTAATAACCAATCAGACCATACCTAAGACCCCGGTGACGTTGTTCCTCCTCTCAATTATGGTGCTTTGGAGCTTTTATGTCAAACATTGCACTTTGCATTTATGATCATAACGGCTGCTGAGATTTGAATATTCATTATGAAGATGTAATCAACATCTTGTGTGTGCAGTTTGCAGTCATGACATTTTCCCCTATAAAATCATCTGCTATATAAGGGTCTGAATATTAAATGGTAGCCGTATTTTCCCACTTTTATTTAAAGTAGCCGAGCTCTTTTTTTTTTTTAAAGATATATAATACAGATATCAAGCATCGCTGCTCTTCAGTGGTCTTCAGCCCTCCATCCTGAGGAGCTTATAGCTTCCTTAGGAAAACTTCAAGCAAGAGAACTTCTCATCTCCAATTCCGGGGCAGATTTCCTCCACCCGGCTGCAGCTGTTCCATGCATTTAAGCCCCCACACCCCTTCTAGACGCCACCAGCCCGGCCGCGTTGTCCTCGGGACTACCGTTGCCACGGGAGACCGGCGAGGCATCCCAGTCTATAGGCCCACTCACACACACTTATGCCACAAGTTAATGAAGTGCACATTAACAAACACGGCGACTCATGAGGCAGCGGTCGGTTAATGAACGACAAAAGGCTGCAAGACGTTCTTGCTGATCACTTCACAGCATGCCGACTGGTCAGTTGCTGCGAGGGTTTGTGCTGAAGATTGAAGTCGGACTAATTATTATTATTATTTTTTTTTTCAAAATCTTTCAGCCCTAACAGTCTGGCTAAAACTGTTCTCTTGACACACACACACACAATCAACAAAAACAGACCTTCTTGACTATCAGTCGACTGTGTAAACAAAACAGGAAGTGGATTTTAATTAAGGGGATCATTTGAAGGGTAAAGCTGAGACACTTTAAGCATTACTCGGCCTCAGGCTGCGCTGGACGCAAACTTCCTGCCGCGTACCAAACGCATGTTCTCTCTCAGTGTTTCTGACATGTTTGAATATACACATAGAAACCCAGATGGGAAATGTGATATTTCTCGGCATGTAAGAAATGATTGTGGCCAGGTCGCTTTGCAACATCTCTGGTGTCGGTTACCTGGGCGGAAGCTACTTATCAGTGCTCCTGTCAGCAACAAGTCACATCTGAGCTGCTTTGTCTCGAGGCTAGTATCAGAGGTTGCTGTTTTGTGTGAAAGAATGGTTGGGGATTACAACGAACAGGCAATTTGTTGGCGTCAGGGGTATTCAAAACAGTTTAACACTGCCTGTCAAAGCTGTCAATTACAATTATAACTTAAAATTTATGGAAGAAAGCTGGAAGAAACTCCTGAAGCCGCTACAGGGCAACATGTTATATTTAATACAGAGCACTTCCATTGTGTACAAATAAATCTCCACCAATGAATCTTCATACTAAACCAGTGAGTAGTTTTTTGTTTTTTGTTTTTTTTTTGTTTTTTTTTGGTCCACGTCAGCACTTTGTGTATCCACAGGCTTAGTTGCGCGGCAGAGTTTGGCACAAGCACGGGGATTCATTCCTGCGTACAACCGGCAGGTGGAGGCTTGCCAAGCTGGATGTTCAGAGGCAAACTGCATAATTCACTCGCAGATCCTTTTTGATGCTGTAAAAAAATTCCATGTGGAATGCTGAGGGCAGGAAGGTTTTGGACTACAGGCTGTAATTTCTAGTCGTGGTTGGATATGCTGTGGTCTTTAGAACGGTGGTTGTCAAATTAATTTTAAATGAATTATTATGATTTATCATTTAATATCATAGTTGATTGAGAATTTTAGTTAACTTTATTACACAGTATTTGGTGACTTTTTTTTTTTTTTAAGTTGTACTCGACAAATACTCCATATATTGAAAAAGCTAATACGGTACTAAAATTAATCAAACTAAAATGAAACATTTTTTTTCTAATCCAAACTAAGAAACCAATTTAAAAACTAATTCAAACTGAATTTAAAAATAAATAAAATAAAAATAAAATGGATTAAAAAAAATAAACATGAAATGATAAAAATAATGAAAAATCCAAACTTATTATAACCCTGCTCTGTACCCTAAAAGTTTGTGAGCCTGTAAAATTATACCAAAACTGGCGCATGTCCATAAGTCTAGAGAACTGCATTGGGCAAATATTTGTTCAATAATTTGGAGCTCATTTTGCTTATTTATCCACTAGTTTTGTATCAACATTAGTCAAGTTCTTCTGGATGCTGTTATTATGCTAGCTATGCACCATCTGCTCCTGGCTCCTGAAAGCAACAGGTTGGAGCCTGTTTATCCCCCGGAGGCTCCTGCCTACATTTAAGAGGATTGTAAGACACCGAAAAATGGCCAACAAAAACACTTAAGAAAAGATCCCCGGCGAGGGTGAAAGTGGTGCCGGAGCGGACGCGCCCTCTCGCGTTTTCGACGTCAGCCGTCAGGTGCTGAGCTGTCCGTGCGCTCGGCCCACCGCTCCCAATTACATGGCCCACAAACTCCCCCATTGATCGCGTTCCCTTCCCCGGACCACCGTGAAGGTGCGCCAATGTCGCGCTTTCTCCTTGCGGCTTCGGATCGATCTCAGCTGCTACAGGCCAATGAGCTCATAAGTGTTGGCGGTCGCCTTAAGGAGAAAGATGTGCTCCTAAAATTGCATCTAAGACCAGACATGACCAAAACAACAGCATCTGGCTTCTCCTACGAGGTCCTTAATTGGGAACAAGTGCTGTCTGGGCTTTGCTGTTGATTTGATTAGGCTTCATTACAACTTCACTGGCTGCTAAATGCATAGATGTGTTTGGAAGTGACTCTGAAGTGTCCTTTTTGGGTGCGGACCAAAGCAGAACACGATAGATCGTGTGTTTTGGATCACACGCTTGGCCCAGGGGGTTCAATTCAGTTCAGTCTGCCACCTTAAAATTCAAGCTTGTGTTTTTACTGTGGGGCGGAGGTATAATTGTCTGTAATCATATTTTCAACTGTAAATATACCACAAACTATAATATCATTTCAAACTGGTAACTTTGTTAATAGTGAACCTTGCCAAGAGAGCAAGACTTAAAGTAGTCTCACTTACATTATGCTGTTTTTTTTTGTTTTTTTTAAGTACTAGTCCTTCTGATTTTAGATAAACCATTGTCGTTTATGAACAGGCTAATCTTAACTATTCAGAGCTTGTGATTATCCTTTTTATCACAGTCTGTGTCTTTGGTCCATGTCTACCTTTGCAGAACTATAGTAGAATCGATTTGCTACCGAACCGAGAACCACATCTTAAAGTGTTCTGACTTGTTTGGTGCACACCAGGATTCATACGATAGCGTTTACACAGCCTAAACAGACCTTAACTGTCCCGAGTCTGTGATTTTCTGATACATTCCACTGTCTTTTTTAGCTTGGCCCCTGTCTTTGAACCATGTCTAATTCAGCCGGACCATACCAGAGTCAGTTTGCCAACAGACCGACAGCCACGTTTACAAGCGCACACCAGGTTTCACATGATAGCCTTCACGCTTGGCCTAAGACTTGGTTTTCCTGAAACAAAGTCCAAGGAAACAACATGACACCCGTTAGCTTTTTTTGTTGTTGCTAGTATTCTCTGCAACAGTGCTGACTGCGCTTGTGTTGTCACACACTCCATGCATGCAGATCTTCCGGCCCGAGGGCGAAAAGAGGCTGGTCGCACTTTGTCCTGGAATGCAGTTGACTTTCTAAATCCCCCAGCAGTCTATCCTGGGGTGGAGGGGCTGGGCCTATCTCAAGCCCCCCTCTTTCTTTTTTTCCACGTGAGCTGCTCCTGGAATCTGTAAGCGCGCAAGCAAGCAGCCAGTCAGCGGGTCAACCGGAGATTCGTACCCTCTCGCCACGAGCTTTGTTTATTTTTTGTTTGTTTGTTTGCGATTGCTGAAGGTGCAATGGAGGAAGAAATGGCAGATGAAGATTGTTCCTGTGTGGAAGGTAATGAGTTTTTTATCCTTATATGCCACTCCACCAGTGAGCGCAGTTCATTCCGAGTTTGTTTTGTCTGCTGAGTGTAATTTAGTGAGCGGTGAGGGGGAACTGTTTGGGAGTTAAAAATAGGTCTGGAAGTACATGAGGCATGCTGCGGCCCCGAATTAGAGAAAGTGTCGGGTGGGGGGTGGTTTGAGGGGCGTTTGGGACCACGGTACCGGTGACAGACGCCGCAATGTTATGCACCGTCGCCGTTTTTTCTGTGTGTTTACCGATCAAAGCTGGGATTCCTCAAAAGATCCGCAGTTAGAACTCAAAACAGAAGGAACGAGGCTCATCAAATTTGCATAAGGTTTCCTCCAATTTGCTTTGGTGTCCCTAGTTAAGAAGCTGCCTGAGTGAGGAATACGTTCTACAGTGTAAAAGCAATCTTTACCCAGAAAGACTACGCTACTTGAACTATGCTCCTTCAACCACAGAAGAAGTGAACCTCCACCAATCAGCACATTAGCTTCATCCTGTCATCTCCAGTTTATTTTCCCTTTTCTATCGTTTGACATTTTCTGTGTTCCATGTTTACAAGGATCAATCCACATCTGGTATTTTTGGAGAAATGGTCCATGATGATGATGATGATATGTTTCTTGTGCTGTCAACCAGAGATGCTGTTTATGCGCGCAAACGCTCGGGTGACTGCGAGACAACCCGGTTGTACAAAAGCAGAAAACTCAAGTGGCTCTCTGTGGTGACGATTGTCATAAATAGAAGCCCTCCCACCAAAAGAAAATACAATCACTTCCCTTGGTGATGTTGGTTGACAGTTGTTCTTCATGTCTAAATAACTTTTGCTGTGGAAAATGTTTTTTAGGAACATTCTTAACTGTCATACAGGTATAAAAAGATCAAGTAAAAATCACTCATGTGTATAAAAAGTATATTTTTCGCATTCTTCTGAGCAGCATGACACTTTCCGATTTGGAGTTTTATTTTTATTTTTTTTAATTCTCAGTCTATCGTCTGCTGCGGCTCAGTTATGCAGTAGTTTTGGATCTGTATGCCTTTTCATATCTGAACAGGTCACATACAGTAGTTGAACTAGCATTAGCAGTAGTTGCAGTTTTGCTCACTCCGTCAGCCACATACCTGTAGTTGGATGAGGCTTGCTTTAGGGATGTATCTTCTTCTCACATGACCAAACCCAGAAAACGGGTGAGCTGTAAAGTTCGCAATGCGAGCCCGAGGGCAATTATATGTCAATTTCAGTCGACAGAAGGGGGCGGTGTAGGACAAATTGGCTGCAAATTAATGAAAATTGATACATTATTCTGCTTTTGGGTCAATTAATGGAGCTCAGAGTTCAAGGCAAACATGGTGAAGCAGCATTTAGCTGTTATGCAAATGGAATAAGTTGCCAACAGAAGTGAAATCAGCGCCAAATGTAAATGCTTTTAAAGCCAGGTTAAAAAAACAGCTTGTTTATTTCTTTGCATTGCTTTAAATGTCTTAAAATCTTGTGTTGTGCTTTTGTTTGTGTGAAGCACATTTTGTTGCCTTGTCTTGCTAATTTCTTATTTCACAAACGCAATATTCCTCACAATCCTCATTTAGACTAGCAGGGGCACACATTTTTGCCTTGAGTTCCCCTATAGACAATTCAAAATATTTTGAGGAGGGGAATCAATAACTTGTGAATTTTCTATTTGGCCGCTATCCCTTTGTCACCCTTTGTCTATGTTCTCGCTTGATAAACTCGTGGGTCACTGAGTCCGTTGAAAGCTCCCAATAACATACCCTCTTCGTGACCTGTGCGGGGACCAACATACTAGCATAGAATCTCTATTGATGACAAAACATCAGTACCTCACATGTGTCTTTTGGTTTGGTGTCTCCCTCCCCTTTCAGAGCAGACCAAGAGCAACCTGAGGGTCACCTCCCCCGAGGACGCTGAGCACGCCACGCGGAGGCAGGCCTCGCCCAATGGGACGACCGCTTCCAGGGCAGACGCCAAAGGCAGCGGCCGCGCCGTCCCGCGGAGACACACGTTAGGTGGGGCCCGCAGTAGCCGAGAGATCCTGGCCATGCAGCCGCCAGACATGGACAAGAAGAGGGAGGCCTTCCTGGAGCACCTCAAACACAAGTACCCCCATCACGCATCAGCCATCATGGGACACCAGGAACGGCTGAGGGAGCAGGTAAGATGGGCTGGATGTCATTTTGATTTCAATTCCTCCAGGATATCAGGATTTCACCTGGTCGCATTGTTGGTTCGATTGAACCGGCTCAATGCAGACAAAAGGGAGCGGCAAAGTGACTGTGTATAGCCAAACAATTGCGGTAATGGCGACTTTGGAATCAGGCCACGAGGGTTGCTTGTGAGCCATGTCGCCCTTGGTGGTGGGGAACCTCAGTATGACGTGTAACCACCAACCAATCAGGTGCCGGAATGTTGCATGAGACAATTCCTGATTACATAAAATGTTATTGACTTCAAAGTTAAATACAACAGAACTGAACTGTTTTGCACTGGATTTAGAAAAACAAACAAACAAGCAAACAAAAAAAACACCAGTGGTACTACAATGAAAGGCAGGAGTAAAGTTGTTGTTTTTTTTAATTCACTTATTAAACTGTGATTTTCTTCATTTCTTAAACTTTGAGTTTAATCTTATATTACAACTTTATTTTGGAAAAATATGACTAAACTCTCATAAGATCACGATGGCTTTGTCCTCGTAAAAAATATTGTTTCTTTTCTTTCAAAAAACACAACTTTATTCTTGTAACATAAGATGTGTTTTTAAGCTGCCAAAATACTGCCTTGCAAATACTACAATTCTTTTTTTTCTTGGGGAAAAATATGACTTTTATCTCAAATATTTCGAGAAAGTGTTTACAAGAACAAACACATCTTTTCCAAGATAAAAGGTGTAAAAATAATAGTGTAATAATAATATGTAATAATAGTCCCATAATTGCAGTTCCCTTGTGAAAATATTAATTTCTTCACAAAATATTACTTAGTAAAGTTTAAAAATAAAACGTATTCTCATAATATTACTAATTTAAGACCAATAAAATATGTTCTTGTAAATTGTATGACTTGATCAAAATATATATTGTAATAATAATATATATATATGTTTATCTAGCATTAAAAAAAATAAAACATTTTTAGAATAAAGTCATCTTTTCCAGCATAAAAGCCTGTGTAATAGCTGACAGTAAATGTAATAAATTAATTAAATTGCATGACCTTCTTCAAGAGTCAAACTTTGACTTTGCCATTACAATTTCATCATTGACAAATCATGTGACTTTATTCTTATAACGTTGCAAGTTGTTACTCCGACAAAATATCTTTGTTCTTGTGTGAAAAAAAACAAAAAAACAACAACAACCAACTTTAACTCGTAATTCATTGTCTTATCATTAGGACTTTTCATTTAAAAATAGTCAGCTAATGCTTTTTATTTACAATATATATTAATAATTTGTGTCCTTTTTTGTCTTTAGTTTTTGCATCATGCAGTGGATGACAAAATGTTACACTTTTCTGCTGAGTGCAGCAGAATGTACTTTGTTTTCTGTCGGAGCTTGTCAGACAGGTACAGTAGGTTCCGTCAGCTGCAGCCCAGCTGGGCTGGCTGGGGTGGAGTCACGGCGGTTGCCATGGCGACACCACGTGATGTCACCACTGGAGGGGGCTAGTAGTTTGACTTGGAGGAAGGAGCCTGTAAGCGAGACAGACGGAGAGAAGTTCAGGGAACGAAGGATGGTCGCTCGGCTGAGCTTGCACGTGGATTATTCCAGTCTTTTACATGAGCAAACCAACTTCTTTCCACACTCCTTTTCCAGTTAATTGTTGACCACTGAGGTAGGTCACAATTCTTTTCTCTTCTGTTTAGACCAAGTTGTACTTGACGACGTGCGCGGGCTCGTTTGGGAACTTGTCCGTTGGGCAGGTGCCGTTGCCGTTGCCTCTATTGCAAGACGAAGGAAGAAAAAAAAAAAAGAAGTTGTTTTTCGGTTGGAATTTTCGGTTGGGTTTTTCGGTGAGGAAATTGTCGCTTTTGTACCTTTAGGATGTCGTAATTATGAGTCACTTGTTGATTATTGTACCGTTTGTACGTAAAATGTTTGCTGTTAAAAAAGAAAAAGTGCCTTCCCAACGGTTGATATTATTGCAATGGAGCATCCATTTTGACTGAAATTGGCATGTGAGGAATAAGCGGTTAAGACGATGGATGGATGGATAATGCTCTACAGTTGTTACTGCTGAACGGTCAAACTTCAAAACGGATAATGCTCTCCAGTTGTTACTGTTTAATGGTCAAACTTCAAAATGGACGTCAATTATACGCTGATTGTCGGGCCAGCTCGCAAAGGGCGAAAGTAAAAATATATTGTTAAAACATATAACTTTACTGCATCTAATTGATTAAGTTTTAAGGACGTTATGTGTATTTGCGTTACCAGTATGAATGTGTGTCAAAATGAACACTTATGTTGGATTTAAGTGTAATAAATAATGACTAGGCATGAGCTGATGCAGTATAGTATTTGACGGCATGAGCAAAAATATCACGGTAAATTACAGCTCTAAAATTTGCTTTTTTGAAAAGTCAACCACGTGTTAAAAAAAAAAGACTCTCGTTCTTTGTTCTTGTTACTGTTGGACACTTATGTTGGATTTATATTTATTTATGTGTAATAAATAATCACAAGGCATGAGCCGATACATTAGTTTCTGAAGGCATGAGCAAAAATATCACCATAAATTACAGCTCTTAAATCTTCTCTTTTTTTTTTTTAATAGTCAAAAAGTCAACTTCGTGTTCAACCACTCTTCCCCATTGTCCCCCCTCCTCCCCGTGCTAATGGCACGTGCTAATTGACTCGAGGGTGGTAAAAAAGACCACTAAGGTAGGTTGCAATTCTTTTCTCTTCTTCTCCCTACTTTCTTCTTGTGCGAATATGGCACGTGTTAATTTGACTAATGAAAACACATTGTGCACTATCACCCTTAAATAAATAATCATCAGAGCACTCATGCCTAATAAGACCAGGGTTACTAGAGTACAACTGCTGATGTTAGACTTGTGCATACAGGTAAAAACAATTTGCTAACATCAGACGTTTGGCTGATTTTGGCCAATGTTTAAAGAGCCAATCATCATGATCATCATCATCATAATCTTGATGATGATTATTATTAATAGGGATGTTCATGCCACTTTTTACAGACCACAAGTCGAGTACTCAACTCTTGACTAGTAATTGATACAGATACCAAATACCGATACCACTAGTACTTTTGATACATAAAATTCCCCCCTTCCCCCCCCCCAAAAAAAAAAATCAATTAAAGGTAATTTTCAAGAATAGACCTATTATATCCCAATATAACATTTTGCCTAAAATTGCATGAAATTAATGGTAAGTTTCTATTCTTATAATTTTTACTTATTTTACTTACCGTAAAACATCCACAAGAGTTGTACCGTTACCTTAAAAAAAAAAGCCTTGTATCGGCCAGATACTGATACCTGGTATTGGTGATCACCCTAATATTATGTATTATTTTTGCAGTATTATGTACTTATTACTTAATTATTGTTTATTATATGATTTTATATGATATTATTATTTATTATTTGCATTCATTTTATATCCATACTATTATTTCTTATTAGTTTTCAAATGTTCTGTTAGTGACTATTAGCAGAAAAATAGAATATTACAAAATGAAGTGGTACAGCATTAAGAGGCATGGCATTGTGTAATAATTCCTCAGAATTCATCAAAATCTTAAATTATATTGATTTGTTATACATTTGTTACTTCATTCATTACATAAATTTTTGTATCTTATGTACGCTTATTATATTATTATTATTATTAATATTATTAGGGATGTTCAATGCCACTTTTTTTAGACTGACACTCAAATTTTCAGTACTCACCAATACCAAGTGCCGATACCTTTAGTATTTATGATTAGGGATAGGCGAGTATACCAGGTATCGTATTGGGCTGATACCAAGACAAAATTCACGGTATCTATTGGTACTTGCGATTGATATCGATATCAGTATCGGCCCCGCTCCCGTTTTTCAGTCAGGAACTAAAGGCTGATATGGTTATTTTGAATTTATTGACCGACACTGGGGGCTCCGGTAGGAGAGCACATAAGTCTTCAGCTGTACTCAACAATTTAAGTAGCACTGAAGTGCAGACAGAGCTTTGTATATTATATAGTATATCGTCATTGACTACTGCACTGGTATGAGATGAATGACAACGGAGAACGTGAAACAGGAAACGGAAATACAGGGCTGCCTTCCAAATTAAAAGCATGATTTCAAAACAAGATATAAGTAAACATCACAGACTAAACAGCTTGAGGAATTCTTAACATGATAGATATTACTACATTACTTGAAAAAAAAAATAAATATATATATATATATATATATATATATGTGTGTGTGTGTGTGTGTGTGTACACATGTGTTTTTACATTAGTACTCTATATCGTGTATTTTGTGTTACTTTGTTTTACTATTATTTTGAGAATCTTAAAAAAAACCCTGAAAAGTATAACTTCAAAATGAATTGGCCAACATTATTAACTTGTGTCAGACTGAATTGCGGACCGAATGGAAGTTTTTCCCACGCCGGCGATGTAAGTGTGCCGACCATACAGGAAGAGCAACCCCGCTGGCGATGGTGCGTGCCTCACGGGTCAAGAAAAACACAACAGTCTCAGGAGGTTTGAGTTACAAAAGGCGCAGAGTTTCAGAAAAGGCGAAGATGATATCTCAAACATAACTTCCAAATTCTCACCTCGTGAGTGTTTTATTTAAGTCACCGTTTATGTATTTGTCTTCCCCCCAAAAGCCAATGGTTTCATTTCCAGGCCATGAAAGACATGGATCAGTGGAGATGAGATAACATCCCACTGGCAAGACCACTGCGAGCTAACAGCAACAGGACCGCCTGACCGCTCACAAACACACACATACAATTCCTTCCTTCCGCCTGTATGCGTGTGTGTGTGTCTGTGTGCGATGAGCCGTGAATTCCGAGGTGAATAGTTTTGTTTGACACAGTTGAACAGCCATTTTAGATGAACGGATCTTAAACGGCCAGGATGTGATCATCCACTGGCCCGTGCGTGCAGGTCACCAAAGCAATTGTGTACCTGTGCAGGTGAGAACTCTGTGAGCTGTCATTGCGCTGCGTTCAAGTGCAACCTTCTGGCCATGACATGGCGGTAACATGACGGTTACCTTTTCTCATACAAGGAGTCTTTGGATGATGACTTACTGTCAATTTGACCCCAAAAAGTGTAATATTAAGTTGTGTTCAGTTTTGCATCAATTATCAATTATTATTCTGTAAAAACAAGGCATTTGTCATCACGTTGACTCAATTTAAAAAGCCTGGGAAGAAGCTGTTTAAATTTGCCGCTGGAAATTTGCGAGGTGTCATTTCAAATGAGTTAATAAGTTCATTATATACTGCCTAAACCATGTTGTCATAATATCAGGTAACGAAAGTCTGAGCTGCACTGTATACTTGTTTGCGGCGCACACGTGGCTAGAGAGTGAGTCAGCTGCACTCTATTACCGAATGTGTTTCATGTGGGAACTCTGTATGCCTCCCTACCGCCAAACAGCTACTGAATTTTACACTATGGACTTATTTCCTTTTGTAGGCTCTTGTGATCAAATATTGATGCATGTGGTATGAACGACACTGAGGTAAGACCAGTTTTTGTGTCTACAGTAAAACGCCGCAAGTCAGTTTGTCAGTTTCATAGGATTTGTATTAGGGATAGACCGATAATCGGCCCTGGCCGATTATCGGCGCCGATATTTGGCATTTTGACAAATATCGGCATCGGCCATGTTTTGAATCTGAAGGCCGATAAAGCTCACTGAGCAGGGGATACTTGCGAACGTAGCGAATTTGGGGTTTTCATCAGGATTTGTAAGATGTTCGCAGTCAGTTTTTATTTGTCGTAAACACATTTGGAACATATTCACACAATTTTTCACCGCAAAAATCTTTTTGAAACGTTTTTACGAACCCTAACAAAACCCCCAAATGAGCTACATTCACATGAATTTGTTACTCAGTGAGAAATTATATATAGTTTGAAAGAATTCCCCCCCCTCCCCATTTTACTGCAAATGAATATCGGCTTGAAATATCGGTTATCGGCCAACTTGACTACAAATAATCTGTATCGGTATCGGCCTTGAAAAAACCATATCGGTCTATCACTAATTTGTATTCAATTTCAGTGTGTTGTGAGATTTTTTTTCCCCCTTTATTGTTTGCCACAGCAGACATTGTCGGTAAATTTAATACATGGCTTAGCTTTCAAAGAGTTGTAGGTCGCAAGTGTGAGATGAGGTACCAAAAAATGAATTTTCTTCCTGTCTCGCGATATGCCGCCTGCAAGTTGTTACACCACACTATTACCTGCTGTTAGCTAGATAATAGCAAATGATCATCATTCGGAATCAAATGGGTTGGCTTTTTTTTTTTTTTTTTAAGAAAATCCTAACTTTTCCAAATCTACTTGTTGGCAACCTGCCAGAGACCCAAGCTAAACTAATGCTGACTTGTATTGCGACACTAAGATCAGACGAACAAGGCTGCCTTATACTGCGGAAAAAAAAAGTGCACGCTGAAAGGAGCTCAGACCCGATTAGCTTCTCTGATTAAGACACTAGTATTGTGTCGTGCCAAAAAAAAAAAAAAAATGCGCCTGGCATGACTTGTTATCAGTGGAAATCAGATGCAGGCCAGTCATTGGGCCTTCTGTCAGGAGGGGCTTAACCCCAGAGACACGCTGGATTAGATGGGGGCATCGGCGCCACTGCACGCGCCGCTTGCCCTCCGCAGTCGGGGTGCTGCTCCCCTCAAACTGCACCTACAACCCCCACCACCACCACCATTAACACAAAGGGCCGTACGCAGTCAACTTTGTGCCGCTTGTTGTGTTCCAAGTCATTAAGATGGCTCCTGCTACTGATTTTGGTGGCGGAGCTGAGATGATTGCAAACAGACGGTTTGCACGGAACTGCAATGACAATCATTCTTGTGACGGCAATGAGGAGGACAATAAATGCTTGTTTCCTTCGGGAGTTGTAGCTCATCCCCAGGGAGTGGACGCATGCTGCAGTGTCTCTCTGACCTTGACGATGATGAGCATTAACGGGGTCTTAGAGTCCACACAAAGAATGCGGGGGTTTTGGGGGGGGTTAAGACTCAACATTCTTTGCTGTCCATTGTGTACCGTATGTTTTTTTTTTTTTTTGTTTGTTTGTTTTTAACGGTACAGTGCATCGGCAGTGTGGTGTCTCGCCACAAGGTGGCGCTCCTTTTCTTTGTGTGGAAGTAGTTTCCTTTTTCCTTCTTTGGCGAGGAATGTTTTGTTTTGTATGCCATGCCTAGGGGTTTTCAGTTGCTCTTCCTTTTTTTTTTTTTTTTTTTTTTTGCTGTCTCGCTGCGCCGTCCATGGCAACTCGGCCTCCGCATATTACAGTGCACAGTCCACTGTTTCTTGGATGCTGCACATTCAAACAATGACGACCAAACTTTTGGAATCCGAGGAGGAAGATGATTTCGAGATAGAAGGGACAATAGAATACAGCGTTGTCCAGCCCGATGTGTTTGATCCGATTAGGACATCGGGAGTTTCTCAATGACGATGACAAAGATGTGGAAAGTGTCACGGAGGAAGCCACAATACGAGCAGAGCGGATCGGAAATATAGACCGGTATGTTTGTGCACTTCTGTTTCTGTGTTTATTTGCTCAAGCAACTTTCTGTAGCACTAAAGCGTGAAAGACGTCAACAGGCGGCCACGTTGTGGTAATGGGAATAATAGTAATGCGTCGGCTGTTCATGACAAGTTAACATGACGACAACCTTGAGCTGCATTTTCCAGTCATAAAAAAATATCGGATGCACAGTACCAAACAACAACGGTAGCACTAAATCCTCAAAATGATCAGCACAAAGCTTGAGTGCTTGGTTGGCGAGCATAACTCACCATGTTTTCTTCCTTGCCGATGAACTTTTCATATCCACTGGTCACGTAGTTCCCCCCCCCTTTGGAAAGCTAAAGAAGCTCTTGTCACTCCCTTGACCATTAGTGCAACCAAATGCGACACGATAAACCGTCGTTGAACTGGAAAACAACTCAACACAAGCGCATACAACCCAACGCATTTTTTTTTTTTTTTAACCACTCACTCATATACTCACACACAAGCTTACTTCATGCAAGCCACATGGGGTCTCCCAGGTGGAGGAGCGAACCCACACATACAACCGAACGCTGCTGTGGCGACTTTGTCGTCTGTGACGTCACGGCTCCGGAAACACCCGAAGACGCCAGGACGCGAGATTCAAATCGTCGAGGATGCCTTCTGACTAGTATTTAGTGATTAAACTGCTTTACAGCTACAATATAAGGCAAGGCAAGGCAAGTTTATTTGTATAGCACATTTCATACACAAGGCAACTCAATGTTCTTTACACAAGGAAAGACAACACATAAGCATCAAGAAACAGTAGTTAACATTCAGAGGAAGAAAAATAAATGAAAATAGGTTACAAACTAACAATCTTAAAACATCATTCAACAAACTTTAAAACATTTAATAAAAATCAATCAATCAAATTTAACATAAGGACGTTTAAAATAATAATAATAATAATAATAATAAAAAAACACTTAATTAAAGCTGTTTAAAAGTCCCTAATCATAGGTATAAGAAAAAAGCAAAGTTTTTAACCTGGATTTAAAAGCATTTACACTCGGGGCTGACTTCACTTCTGTTGGTAGCCTGTACATATAATATAACTACTTTGTAATGAAAATTATGCTTTGTAAAGGTGTTCTAAAGGTTTCAAGATTAACATGGAAATGTGTGAAATTTGACCTTTAAGTCTCCTGGCGTCCTTTTGAAGGTGCTACAGTATATAAATCTAAGCTATTATTATTATTATTATTATTATTATTATTATTATTTACTCTTTGTTTACTCAGGTTAATACATTGCTAATATGTCAGCAAGCCAACTGTTTAAAAATGAAGTTCCCTGGGTTTATGGTTGTTTAGAAGATTCTGTGAATAATATATCATGTAGGAAATGTATAAATAAACTGGAGTTGAGTTGAGTTGAGTTGAGACATGACAATGCCGTTTGGTTTGTGGTCTTTGACTTTTTGTCTTTTGACTATTAATTAGCCGTAATCAAGAGTTATTCAGGGGTTTGACAAGGAGACTTGGCATTGAACATAGTTAGCAAGCTATCTGTTAGCATTTTATAAATTGTGATTTGAATTAGTATTCGACTACAGGACAAGATGTGGGGAAAAAATTGTGTTAGTCCGTTCTGTACTCAGGTTATCTTGCTACATGTTAACATACTAACTGTTAGTATGTAAACAAGATGATTCATGATCAACCCCAATCTAATCATATAAAATCAACCCTTATTTGTCCTCATAAGATGTTCCCTGGAGACCATCCTGTTTCACCTGAGTAGACCTTGTCACATAAACAGAACCGTGTGAAATATGATCTTCACCCAGTCTGAGTGAATGGATGGGTGTGCTCCTCTTTGTATTCCACCAGCCACCGCTTTGCACTATTAGCGTGTTTGCATGTTATTCTGGATGAAAGCAATATTAAAGGGCAAGTCCAGACAGATCGGAGTGCTGTCAGCCCGTCAGCAAATAGTTTGAGTGTGTTTCCTTGATGGAAGGTGGCAAGAGAGAGGGAGTTCACACCGAAGCCAATGAGTGGTCTGCCAATCTTTTCTGTGTGTGAGTCTGCACCTGTAATAATGGGAAATGTCTTTATTAATTAACTGTACAGGCAATGTTTTGTGTATCATTAACAGACATGCAAACGTATAGTGTCATGAGAGTTTTTGTGGGGCTAGTCATGATAGACTTGCACACGATTCACCAGGATTGAGACGCTTGCAGTTGAGTTTTTGAGTCTGGGAAAGCCTGTGTGTACTGTACGTGTTATGACCATCACCTGCTGAGTGTCTTGCATAGACTGCGGTGTTAACTCCGTGGGATACGGGTAGTATCTCTTTATCTTCGGACACGGGAGATCAGTGCCCGAGCTGAACACGGGTACGAGTGTTGAGAGGCTTTTTGAAAATGCACAAGGAGGGGAGGGGGTTGAGGTACACGAGAAAGGAAAGGGGCAGGAACAGGAACAGTTGTAGAGAGAGAGTGCTACAAGGTCTAAAACAACACCCAAAGGAAGAACTGGTTTCCTCTGGACTAGGGGCTTTCCATTCACACATGGATGTAGCTGGTGGATGGAGCTCCACACTTTCCTAGAATGGTAAATGATGCATAGTTTCATGTTGTTGTTGTTTTTACTCTGTTGAACTTGTTTATCTTAATGTCCCAAAGTGCACTTTTTTGGGGGTTGTTTTTTTGCTATAGCAAATTTTAGCATGTCAGCTAATCATTTTAGCAGTCTGTCATTTGAAATAACTCAGGACTCTAGGGCAAGATGTAAAGTCCTTGGTATCTGTCTTTGTGTTTTCTCTACTCGGTTGCTATCTTGCTGGCATACCAACTGCTGTCACATTGTCATTTGAAATAGCCTGCATCTACAGGGCAAGATGTAAAATCCTTGGATCTGCCTTTGCCACTTCTGCACTCAGGCTACAATATTGGTATTTGTTAAATTAGCATGTTATCAATTTTCATTTTAAATAGTCTTCATTGTGAGATGCAAATCGGGTTGCTATCTTGCTCTGTTGGGTTAATGTGCAAGATGGTAAAGATGGTAGCAGTGATCCATTTTTACTTTTTTATTAATTTTCCTGAGCATGTTTGAATAGAATACTACCCCTCGAAAAATTTAAACAGCAGAGCCCTTGAGTGCTTGCTGTCCCCAGCGGTTCATATATCTGATGATTATGCAAAGTTGACTCTTGAACACCCCCCAACACACACCCCACCCACACACACCCACACACACACACCTCCTTCCCGCACATTTGGCAGAGTGGTTGATGTCTGCCCGTGATAACTGCGACTAATTTGTATACGCCTGAGAGCGTGAAATCAATTGGGCGGCGTCCGCTCAGACGTCGGAAATGTCAGCTAGGTCGACAGACACTCTTTTGTCTCTGTTGTTACTGTTCAGATCTTGAATGACTGGCACAAAAAGGGACCCTCCAAAAGTCACGTTCAGCCGTGACACTGGAGACTCAAGAGTAATTCCCACTTAAGACGCAAATTAACGAGTCAGCGCAAGTCAGAAAGTCCATCAGGGGAGTTTGGACTCCTGGATTAGAAAAGGAATTCATCAGAGGAGGAAGCCACAAAGGGAATGGATGACGAGGGATTTGGCCGTAATGTCATTAAGGAAGACAAAAAGGTCTGCATGCAAGGCATCAGGCAGGGACTGAAGCCCTGGCTGATTGAATGAAAACTTTGCAGGTGATTAGAACAAATAAATGTCACTGAACCTCATTTGGTTCAGCACAAATTAGACTGGTACTGTAGGTGTTAGTCCACTACATGCAGTATAACCATCTAATAATTGCAGTATACACCCATTCATCTGTCTTCCTACCTACCACCAACTGATCCTTTTTTACATACCTTGTTTGCCAAACTCGTTATGTTCTGAACTACCGGCTCAGTTTTACTTACTTTCCTGTCTACCACTACTAGTGTTGGTGTCCTTGAGCAAGACACTGAACCCCCAGTTGCTCCCGATGCTGTGTCATTAGTGCTTTGAGTGCCTTTTCGGTAGAAAAGTGCTATGGATGCTGATGGATGAGGACATACCACTGAAGATCAGTCAACTATTTACCAGCTCAAACTAACTTGTTCATCTTCCCATTCCTCCCGCTCATTGACACATACATGAGTTTCTGATATTCTCCAGTCTCAGCTAACTGTGCCAGGTTTCAGATGTGGAAACCACTGATCGGCACCATAAAACCTGCTGTGACCCGTTTGCACCTGCAGTGAAATTCCACACGGGTGATTTCTTCTGCTCTGGTCCAAACCATATGTAATATTTTTTGCATGTGCCATGAGGAATGTGCTTCTGACACATGGAGAATATGATATGAGGCATGAAAATGAAAAGACAGTTTTGTTAAGTTCGCAAGGCAGGTTTTATTTAAGCAGCTCAAGAAGTAATGTGCAGGTAACTCAACTAGTGAGCCCTTGCCGATTAGCAGTTCACTAGTCCAGAATCTGAGGATGTATTTATTTATTTTTTGGTTACATTTGTGGGGGGGCATCAATTACTCGGGGTGTTTTTGGTACATGGAACATTTTTCCAAACTGTTATGTGTTTATTTACGGTCGTCAAATTGAGGGATTTTGTATTTGCTGTGGAATAGCACACACAAATCATATTGACGTTGAGTGCTTTGTAAGGTGGAATGTAAAGACAACTAAGCATGCCTGAAGAGAAACTAGATAAAAGAGACCTAAATGTGTGTTTTGCAATGCACCGTGTGTGTGTTTTGGAGTGAGGAGGTTCACAAAGAAAGACACGCATGACCGAGTAAGACCCATTGTTCCAGAAAATGTGACCCCTGCCCAGGACATCCTGGACACATTTCCGCCGCCGTGGTCATACGGCTGCCTGCGCCGCCTTATTTGTATGCTATTCAAATCTCACAGGTCAGCGCATTGGCACGTTTTGAGCATTTATTGCGACACAAAAAAGGCTTTCAAGCCAATGACCCTTCAGCTGTCAGACGGACAGACGGGGTGGTGTGGCAGGCCAAGATGGGGCGATTAAAGAAAATTGTCAAGAGTAATGGCGGCTGGCATCAGGAGCCTGCTGTGTGGTTATTATAGTGTAATGTACCTGCTGACAGGCCGCGCAAAGCAGACTGATGACTTGCTCTTGCGTATCAAGATGCAATTTTCAACCATGTACTGCTTTGTTTCATGGATGCTACATTGTACAGTAGCTTTATACAGGCAAGGCCTAGATGTATGGATGATTGATAATGGATGCCTGCGTGATGAATGCTTTAGATGGATCAATGGGATTCATGGGTCACTGGACACTAGTTGCATTTATAGATAGAGGGTGACTGGGCAAATATTTACGCTACATGAATGGATGCTTTAGTAGCTTGATGGTAGGATACATTGATGGGAATTTTATTTTTATTTTTTTAATAATTCCAATGGCAATAAATGGTTGGATTGATGAATTTAAACGTCCATGGCATTGAAGGATTTGAACAGGTCCTGAATATTTAGGTTGAAATTCTCCCAAGAAATAATAATAATAATAATAATAATAAATCTCCATGGCATTTCCGGGTGCACGTAGTCATTATGATTAGTTGATGTTAAGATTATGAGAGGGTCCTTGGAAAAAAATCTCCTGCACCCAAAAAGTTTGGGTGTTCTAGAAAACTCCAAGGTGACACAGAAGAATTTCTACGGGCATACATCAATCTTTCAAAGCGTTTGCTCTCCAGTGTTAACTTGTGTGGTTTCAATTCGAGTGTCCCATCAACTCCCGGTCACCTCTTTACTATCATCATGCATGAACAGCATAAAACCACATTTTTATTCATGTTTTTAATCCCTTATGGCTAAGCATATTTTAATGATAGTCATTACTCAGCGATTTTTGCCTGACTTGTAGGGAAAGCGTCAAATAAACCCTGATGCACTGTGACTAATCAAACATAGCTAGAAGGGATGATTAAAAGTGACAAAGTGTACAAAATTGTGTTACACGTGATGGTAAGCACTTTTCAGTCGACCCTACGTCTTGTGTTTATATCACGTTGTTGCCATGGCGCCTCTGTTGGGTTTGATGACAATCTCGTTTTCCAATCTCAGGCCTCCCGCTGGCATTTTTATTTTCCTCTGTTGCTCTCCTCCTTTTCCTTTCCATCAGTCTCTGCAGGCAATGCTCTCCTCCCTGCACTCTGAGCTTGACATTCAGAGCTACTTGATGACAATCCAGGCGCTCGGTCGCACAGTTAGTCCGCTCTTGCCTCTGCATCTTGCCATGTGGTGTGTGTGTTCTAACCAATGCACTGTTGTATTATTTTACGTCAACTTTTCAAATGGACAAGGTGTAAATGGATGATTAAGTACAGTGGCTATTGAAAGTGAACACACCAAGACGTCACACTAATTGTTAAAATAAATTTTATAACCCTTTTTTTAAAGTGTGTACAGTGTACTACATTATTAAAAATCTAAACAACAATATCTAAGATATGTCTGAAGTAATCATGTTTATCTTTATTTACTTTATAAAATGTTATGATAATAATTAATAAATAAATATAAAATTATAAATAATAGTAACTTGCTAGTGTCAGAAATGTATAATATATATATATATATATATATGTTTTGGTTTTGTTTTTTTAATGTGTGTAATGGGGTCTACATAAGTCTGTACAACCAGCATGTAATACTTTATTTTTTTGTTTTGTTACAAGATATAATAAATATAGTCATAAATAAAAGATACATATTAAAGTTAAAACAACAAATACATCCTTGAAAGTATACTTTTTATTATATTTGACTTATTTTAGAAAATCCAAAAATACAATTATAAATGATTAAAAATGAATAGCAATAATATATGTACATACATAAACAATACATTTAAAGTAGACTACTCACTCTACTACTCACTCTACTTGCATTTATGTAATTAGCTCACAAACTTAAAAAAATAATGGATGAAAAATTTCAGAGACCTTTATTTTTAACTTAATTTATGAAACAGACATAATACACACATAAATATAAATACATAATATATTTTAATTCAAAATATTTTCACACTCTTTGTTGTCTAGTCCTGTTTACCCTCATTGTGGTTTAAAGGAACAGTTCGGATTTTTTGACATGAACCTCTGGGCACTATTTTTCTGTTCGTTCATATCACTGCGCGGCGCCCCGCAAACAGCTGATGAACGCGCACTAATCTACAAGTTGTTTGTCTTTTCGAAGGCGGAAGCCGCGCGGATCAACTGTCTGCAGCGCATCGATTAGCTGTCTACAGGGCGACACGCAGTGATATGAACGAACAGAAAAATAGGGCCCGGCGGTAATGGCGTCTGACTTTTTTCAGAAAGGAGTTTAGTGATGCAAACGTATCACTCTTTTGAAAACTAATTGTTTTTAGAAGAAAAACGCTTTATTTCCGTGACCCAAGTCAACCTGCTGGACTACCGTTCTCTCGACCAACACCGGACCAGAACTTGTGTCACAGAACGCTGTCAGGGGTAAGTCAGTGCTGATCGGACACACTGGAGGTGAGGATGAAATAGAGATTCATGTCAAAAAATCCGAACTGTTCCTTTAAGTCTGGGTTCTGGCTCAGTTGCAAGTTTACAGATTATATACTGTACATGTCAATGTTATTTATTATTATTATTATTTATTTATTTTTACTGATTTCAAAGGATCGGGCACTGTATATTGCTGCCTCCACTATTCCCAGAGATGCACTAAATCTGAATGCCATGTATACTGTAAACCTTTTGACTGTCAACATTATCAAGTTTTAAACCAAAATGCTCATATATGTGACAAAGTAGCAGCATGCGCATGCAGACATTTTTATGGGAGTCTTTGGCCTCGTAGTGGCGATAGCAGAAGGTCACTGCATAAAGAGCCCACTGTTCCATGGCCCGTCTCACCCTCTTGGTTTCAGCCCCCCACCTTGTCCCTGCAGTGCAGATCATCTTACCGACACGGCACAAAAGCTCGGCGAGCTTCTTAGTCTTGTCGCACACATCGCCGTATTCAAGCCTCACTTAGTGGATGCCTGATCTGATTACAAACGATGGTCACGTCTCGTAACTCTGTAATGACTTAGCAACTTTTTGGGCTGCTTCTGTGTGAGAAACGTAGCCACTTAATGCATCATTTGTGTGATGTCATTGCATGTTATGAAAGACAGAGTCAAGTCTCATGACTTGACTAGACTCAGAAATTCGGAATTAAGTCTGCAATTTTGTGACATGGGACTTGCTTGGCTCAAGCTTATGAAAGACTTGACTTGACAGACTTGCACTACACGACTAGACTGGTCTAGTCTCGTGGAAATCTGAAATGTAGCTGCTGGTGGCCACAGCTCAAAGATTATTTTTGATAAAATTGTGGAAAAGAGAATGCCGACTCAAAGATAAGAGACATAACAACTAGGACATTTAACTTCATCCGTCACTCTAAACTCCACAAAGACCGTTCAGCTACATTAACTGTACAGTTTAGCTAAAAGATAACTTGTCAAACATGAACTTAAATTTCATGCCAGTCTTTGGTTTAATTGAGAAGACAATAAAGTTTTAGACAATATGCAGACTGTTTTTGGACCACTCATAAAACTGTGATTGTTTGTTTTTACAGCTAACTAATGCAAGTATGGATGACTTGACTTTATGACTTGCCTAACCAAAATAACTGCACACCACCCTCTTGAAATTTACTGGAGAGTCAATTTGATGTCCTTGATTTTACTACAGGAACTTGTTCCAGGTCCTTACGTTGCCTCTTTTGTTGCTTCCAGAGCAGAAGCCCCAAGCACTGCCCCAGCCCGCAGCCCGGTGTGGACGTAGACCACCTCTCCCTCACATCCCTGGACTCGCTGGAGGCCATGTCTGAGTTTGACGCCCCCATGGGCTTCACCCGGGGAAGCCGGGTCCGCGCCAGCCTGCCCGTGGTCAGGTCCACCAACCAGACCAAAGACCGCTCGCTTGGTAAGTTGTAGATATCAAGCTACAGCCACTTGGATTTTGTTGACTTTCTGTACAAAATTCCCATTTTAATCCTTGTAATCATTGTTTCCTGAGTCAAAAATAGCCATTCAGCAGCTACCTCGAGAAGCTAACCTCATAGTCACATCTTTTTGCAGTGCACCCTGTGAAATAACACACAAACAGAATTTGATTTTTAACTGAAGCATATTGGGGCTAACTGGTAGCCAGTTAGCGCATAAAGCTAATTTAGCTGTTTCCATCTTCAATCAGTGCCTAGCACCAGATACTAACTTGCACGTTAATTCTCCCTATTGCAGTGGTGTCAAAGTTCGGTCCTCAAGGGCCTGAGTCCTGCAAGTTTTAGAAGTTTTCCATGTTCAACACAGCTGATTCGTATTCAAGCTCATCAGCAAGCTCTACAGGCATCTGATAATTATCCTGATCACTGAATCAGGTGTGTTTGAGTAGAGAAACCTCGAAAACATGCAGGATTTAGGCCCTCGAGGACTGGATCTTGACACATGTGCCCTAACGTAATAGTTTTAGATGCTTGAGTATTTTTTCTTCTAGCGGTTTTTTGCTATTAATGAATCCATTAGCAAATGGATATCTGTGTTTCCCATCTTTACTTTGTCAAAGTAGGCTGGTAACTTTATTCAAACTCCGCAAATGATGTCACAACTAACTAAATAGAACAAGGTGTGAAGTCAACTGTCACTGGGAAGTTGATTGACTGCTTAATTAGGATCCATGACCTTTAAGAGACTTTTTTTTTTTTTTTTTTTCAATGCTGTTGGCCCGAATAATGATTTGTGGTCTATGTGCCAGCCTAAAAAACAAAAAAAACAAAAACAAAAACCCTTCTGTGTCTAATCTGGAAACACATACAGGAAAATTATTTATTCAGTTGTCAGTTACCCTCATTTAGCATTTGTTTGCCAATTCAAAACATTAGCAATGCTTACCTGTTGTTTTGCTAGCATAAACCACTGATCTGAATATGTGACTGAATAGCCGATAGCCCATAAACGCCTGTGCAAGCCGTTGAAGCGAGAGCAGGCTACTGTATAAACTACGGTATAAGTACAGATTCGACATATACACCTCATAGGCAGTTAGTATAGGGCCGCTGAGCGGGCTGGAGGTTTGTGGCTAGCTCGCTTTTTTATTTAAAGATAATAAAACTGGGAAACTATTTTGTTTGCTTCATTTGTAAAACAGGTATTGTATAACATTGATAGTAAATGTCATTCTTCGTTTTATTCCTGAGTACATTTTACAGTAAAGGAGTTGAATCAGTACTTTAACCAGAGTCTACTACGCAAATGCCTGTTTTTCTATTTCAGTACAGTGAGTAGCTTGTTTTATCACCTCTGATAATTGGTGAGTACGTGTAGGTGCTCCACATCAGGACAATGTATTTAGGGGACAGCAAAGGCGGGCATGGGGGGGGGGCTATTATGGCGTGACGAGGGGAGGAGTGAAACACGGCTTTACTGCTTCGTCCCTCCCTTGGTGAGACACACACACACACACACACACACACACACCGACATACACACAAAGCGGGCATCCAGAAAAGTCTGTACTACTTCTACTGTTAGAAAGAAAATGTGAGTATGGATTTTTTTCTTTGTTTTGTTTTGTTTTCTCACTATTCTTCACTTGTGGAGGGATGGGAGCGTTCAAAAGATGCAATGCCATTTGTTGAGGAAGCCAGCCATTTGCGACCCCCCCAACCACCACCACACACACACACACACACACACACACAATGCTGGTGGAAAGCAGCTGATCACAAGAGGACACCATTCACCTTTGTCATTGTTGCATATTCATATATGCTCAATGGCACCCTCGTCGTGTTAAACATCTGGATGCCGAGTGCGAACAGAGCAGCACTCATGGGAGAAAAGTTGTTAGCCACCAGGAATAGGAATCGGAATCTCACCGACATCTGGTAGCTTTTACCAGGACGCTGCTTTTATCAAGTCACACCAAGTAAAAGCACCCTTTGTTTGTAGTCATTTGATTGAAAGTCCACATCCCTGCAATAATGTCAAGAAATATGATAAACGCAGCCAAATCAGAGTACATGCTACTTTCTTTTATCACCGACAATCTGTTCAGAATCTTCAATAGACATTTTGTTTCAGGGCGCTATTGTTTGTACAAGTGCTGCGTGGGCGTGTCCAGACATTCTGCGGCACACATCTGTTTTTTTCCAAAATCTCAGCTCACGCAACACACAGCCAGTTCAGTTGGGAGACTCGCCGTCTGATACACATGGGAAGCAGGCAGCCCAAATAACAACTGATAGCAGAGTTTCGACGCAAGTATTGAAAAGATTGGAATTTATTTAAAACATTTCCTGATCTGGAAAATACAGAAAATACACAACTGGAAGCTAGCACTTGGAATCTTTTT